>NC_137626.1:25763866-26151366 GCF_963280865.1 Gymnoscopelus braueri | reverse complement strand
GAAGTTTACATATATCAGTCCTGCACTCATTCCGGCCCCCCCTAGCACACAGACAGACAGTTTAGGGGTACTGGGTTCTCCAGCACACAGACAGACAGGCAGGGTACTGGGTTCTCCAGCACACAGACAGACAGGCAGGGTACTGGGTTCTCCAGCACACAGATAGACAGGCAGGGTACTGGGTTCTCCAGCACACAGACAGACAGGCAGGGTACTGGGTTCTCCAGCACACAGATAGACAGGCAGGGAGGGTACTGAGTTCTCAAGCAGACAGGTTGGGTGCTGGGTTCTCCAGCACTCATCTTGTTGGGAACTGGTTGCAGCGGCTTTCTAAAGTTTTCAAAGGAACTGTGAGTACAGACAACACTTTCCTTGATGATTTCAAATGAACAAGCTGTAACCTCTGTGCCCAGAGTCACATGTTTTACTATGCATTTTTGTTTGCAGCATCACATCAATTATGTTGTTTTCTTATTTTCTATCGATGCCATGTTTTATTTTCTACACTACAGGAACTAACCCTGACATAATGCTTGCTCTTGTATAATTATGAGTGTTCTTAACCATATCTATTTAAAAGATCATGGACTCTGGTCCAATTCTTGTGGATAATATCATACGCATACTTAAAATTTATTTTTCTCTGGTCTCCACTGACAGTAGACCTACATGTTTCACTTGTGCTGTGCTGTGCTGTGGGAGGTGCATTTAGCATGTAGCTGTCTAATAATGTTATTCCAAGCATAAGCCCAGGTGTCTAAGGTGAAGATGGCTGAAAGGTTGAGTGAGGAGGTGAAGGCTTGTTTCCTCCAGGCCGGAGGAGATCCCTGGTGCAGCAAGCTGGTCCTCAGTGAGAGTGCAGTCCAATTACCAGGGTCAAACATTTAGGTGAGCAACGATGTGTGCACTGCTGAGAGGGTGGTGACATGTTCACCACCAGTGGTGGAAAAAGTATTCACATTTTTTACTTAAGTAAAAGTATCAATACTGCAATGTAGAAATGCTCTGTTACAAGTAAAAGTCCGAAATTCAAAATTTACTTGAGTAAAAGAACAAAAGTAGGCCTATTGGCATCAAAATGTACTTAAGGTACCAAAAGTAAAAGTACTCGTTATGCAGAATGTCCCAAGTTTTCAAAATAATCTTTTGAAAATAGCAGATCTACAAGCTCACAATGCGTCAGCTTGTCGGCTATTTTCAAATGGCTGAAATGTATATAGGGCTGAAGTGGTTACTGTATGTTTTGTGATAATAATCCAAATCTACAAAGGAACTAGAAACTAAAGTTTTCGAATAATTGTAGTGGAGTAAAAAGTAAAACATTTGCCTCTGAGATGTAGTGGAGTAGAAGTAAAAGTACTGAACATATAGATAGA
Source organism: Gymnoscopelus braueri (assembly GCF_963280865.1). NCBI lineage: Eukaryota > Metazoa > Chordata > Actinopteri > Myctophiformes > Myctophidae > Gymnoscopelus > Gymnoscopelus braueri. The sequence continues at coordinate 26,149,990 of NC_137626.1, read as the reverse complement.
TACTCCAGTAAAGTAAAAAATACCTCAAAACTGCACTTAAGTACAGTACTTGAGTAAAAGCACTTTAAAGTTACTTTACACCACTGTTCACGACCAAAGTCCAACTGCTTGTAGAAATGGATGTGTTCAAGCATGCGCTGCATCCCGTAAGCCTACAGAGCTGTACAGCCAGGAGCTCCTCGCCACTGCCGTGGAGTGTGGCTGTCACATCGTAACAGGCTTTTCTTTCTCTCCTTGGGAAGTAGGCTAATTAAATTATAATCGCATACTAGCAGTCCAGTTTAATATAAAATCTGATGTTTGGAAATCGATGAGATATTTTCTAAATTATATAAGCAACACAATACACAATAAAAATGAAGCTTACATTTTTGTTGACGGTGGGGCTGCGGTAAGGGACCTGGATATTGGATAGGGGAGACTGGCCCAAAAAAGGTTGAGAAACACTGGTTTATACTGTATAGCAAATGGCAGCAGCTCACTGATAATGTGGCGTACTTTCGAGACGCAATCTGAATCACTTGCAAGCCTGTCCTTGGCCCCAGTGTGACCACTCTGGCTGCACTGTCTATACAGTAGCTACACCACTGTTGGTGACCTGGGATCTGATCATTATTCTACTGTAAAAGAGCAACAGTGAAATGAATGGATTGTAAATATCACTTTGTGCCTCGATTTGTGACCTATGACCTTTGTGTTTGACCTCAGTGTGGATCCACTGTTGAGGGAGTCGATCGGGATCCTGATGCAGATAACTGCACCTTCTATAGACCACACCCTGCCAGAGTGTTACCAGAGGTTAACACTAACACCACCCTAACACCACTCCCTGCCAGAAAGCTACCAGAGGGTAAGAATTTAACCCACACATGAGAACTGAGTACCGACAGTACTTTCATTGAGGATTTCAAATGAGCTTCAACATCATTCAGGACAAGAAATATATATATATCTGGTTTGAAGCTATTTTCCTTTTGACTGGATGGGTAATTCATTTAGAATAATTTAGAAATTAAAGCACAGTGATCCACTGCTTCCTCCCATCTTTCTCTTTTGTTTTGTCTGTGATGCTTTGCCTTTAGTTTCATGTAAATAGTTTTTCAGTAAGTTAGACATTAGTTTAGTTACTATTGGTTGATTGTAGTGACTGATGTAGGATCTGATCCTTGTACTCCTCCTTACTATTGGTTGATTGAAATGTCACTGTTAGGCATGTCAAAATTATTATAGAATCACTGTCATGATCCATGTTGCAAAATGTTCATATATTTTCAAACTTTTTCAAAAATAGTGGAAATAGCAGATCTATAAGCTCACAACGCACCATCATGTGACATGTTGTGAGCTTGTAGATTGGCGTTTTCCACTACTTTTGTAAAACATATTTTAATTTCATGATCAGGACAGCCCTAGTCACTGATGTAGGATCTGATCCTTGTACTACTATTGATTGATTGTAATGTCACTGATCTAAGAAGAACCTCTGCCCCAAATTAAGCTGATCATTTTGTTATCAGACGATTTTACTTAAACAAATGAAAACCATGGCTGCGTTTTCAAGGGTATTAGGCCTACTGCTACTGTATAGCAAATGGCAGCAGCACACTGATTATAATTTGATGTGAGTTGTTAGCTTCTTTGAACACAGGCGTACTTTCGTTTCAAGACGCAATCTGAATCACTTTCAAAGGGCCCGTTCTTGGCCCAACATACCGCGAACAGGACCCCCACCCTAAAGGCCCAAGTGTGACCACTCTGTCTGCACTGTCTATACAGTAGCTACACCACTGTGATCTAAATCTGATCATTATTTTAATGTTGTAAAAGAGCAACTGTGAAATGAATGGATTGTAAATATCACTGTGTGCATCGGTATGTTACCTATGACCTTTGTGTTTGACCTCAGTGTGGATCCATTATTGCGCGAGTCGTTCGAATCGGGATCCTGATGCAGAGAACTCCACCTCTACACCACACCCTGTCAGGATGCTACCAGAGGGTAAGAATTGAACCCTAACACCACAAACATACAGCCTAACACTCACCCTAACACTACACCTTGCCGAATGCTAAGAATCATCCAATGCTTCTGATCCCATCTTTGACGCTGCTTTAATTACTATATGTAAATAGTTTTTCAGAAAGTTAGTCCTTAGTTTTGTTTCTATTGGTTGATTGTAATGTCACTGATCTAGGATCTGATCTGATGGTGATGTTGCTTATCAGTGGTGTAGCGTAGTTACAGCTGGGCCCCAGTAAAGGCTATTTAGGACGAATGTAGTTTTTATAGATTGTGAAGGCCGGAGACTTTGTTTTTGCTCCTGTCCCTCTGTGTGTGTGTGTGTCTGTGAGCAGCAATCTCCGGCACCGCTGGACTGATGCGACGGGTTGTGAACTTGTAGATTTTCACAATATATATATTTTTTTTAAATAATAATATAAAAGTAATGGTTTTGTACATTGGGTTGATGATGGAAGATTTGCTAGATTTGTAAGTAGTTTTCTGACAGATGCTTTTTCAGGACAGTTTTGAAAGAAGCTAGTGAGTTCAGGGCATTCCACATTATGGTGGCAGAGTAGTAGAATGAGTATTTATTTTCCCATGTCTGTGCTAAATTTTGGGGGTACAAGATCGTGTGTGCTCCCTCTGATCTTGTGACTGTGGGTATCACTCACTTTGGAGAAGTAGTTAGACAGGAATGAGGGCACTGTCCCTCTGCTCTGAGTATCTTAAATACCAATCCCATTGATATTTGCTTGACCCTGTCTTCTACCCTGAGTCATCCCAAACTAGCAAAGTGTGTTGGAATTAGGTGGGTCATGTGCTTAAGGCCGAGAAGTAGTCATATCAGTTTGTTTTGGGAGTTCTGAAGCTTAATTTTGTGTGACATTGAGATGCTGGAGAACCAAGAGGTAGAGCATGATCAAAATGGCATTGAATGGGGGCTTAAGAGCACTTTTGTTGACAAAATAGGAAGTCCTCCCCAAACATTTTGTTCTTTGATTGACTTTCTTAATCACTTTTGATTAAAAAAAAAAATGCACCTGTCAGTTTGTTGTCAAGAATACAAAAATTCTTGACAACAAAAATAGCAAAAATAACAAACAAAAATAGCAGATCTACAAGCTCATATGAGCTTCAGAGCTTGTATAAAATATGGACAAAGAGGTTAAATGATTGTGACACTTTATTAACTAATTTGGCTGGGGACCCCCTGGTACCCCCGCACAAATCCCTAGGGGGTCCCCGGACCCCACTTTGAGAACCAATGCCCTAACATCACCTTAACACACACCCTGCCAGAATGTTACCAGAGGGTAAGAATTTAACCCTAACACCACACCCTGCCTGAGTGTTATCAAAGGACAAGACACCACAAAACGACACTATTTGAGATTAAAAACAGGTTTTTATACACCCATTTAGTTCATGTTATTTTAGATTTGTTTTTTCTGTAATAATTATATCTGCTCTCCTCCCAACAGACACGCACGCACGCACGCACACACGCACGCACGCACGCACACACACACACACACACACACACACACACACACACACACACACACACACACACACACACACACACACACACACACACACACACACACACACACACACACACACACACACACACACACACCACGATGGAAATCCTTTTGACAGATGTTTATTCATTATGCATTTGTATCAATAAAGATGTCTTGAAATCAAAACCCATCTTTTCATGGTTTTTGACGACATAGGGTTAGTTAGGTTCATGTTCATGTTTTTTTGACAGTATTATATTACAGTACCGGTATGTTGTCATGGGATACTAGTGTCCTATGACATGAGTTTTTACTATATTGATGGTTATATTGAACAGTGGTGTAAAGTAACTAAGTACGTGTGCTCAAGTACTGTATTTAAGTACAATGTTGAGGTACTTTTACTTTACTGGAGTGTTTCCAATCGTCTATACTTTTACTTCTACTCCACTAAATCTCAGAGGCAAATATTGTACTTTTACTCCACTATTATTTTTTGAAAACTTTAGTTACTAATTACTTTGCAGATATAAATTATTACATTATAAAACATGCATTAACCACTTTAGCCCTATTTTATACATAGGCTATTTGAAGCTTGTGCTTGAGCTTGTAGATCTGCTATTTTCAAACACTTTAGTACTTTTACTTTTGGTACTTTAAGTATATTTTGATGCCAATACTTTTATACTTTTACTCAAGTAACATTCTGAGTTGTAAGGCCTTTGAGTTGTAACAGAGTATCTCTACATTGTGGTATTGCTACTTTTTTTTACTTAAGGGACAGGTCGATTTTTAAAGAAGGGTACCCCTGGAGAAAATGTATGTGCCCTGATCTAAAATGCCATGACCCTCCCTTTGACAAAAAAAAAAAAAATCAATGACCCTCCCCAAGTGATTAAAAAAAGAAGATTAACCCTCCCCGCCTATAGGAGTGTCACGATATATTGTCCCACGATATAGCCTATTGTGGTATTAAAATGTGACGATAGGTATTGTCAAGATGTCATACTGTATCGTAATATTTTTTTAATTATTTTTCTTTTCTTAATTTTTTTTGCCGGTGAAAGTTATAGGAGTTCTTACTGTATGGTGCTTGCACAAATGTATTTATTTGTGTGTACAAAGCACTTTGTAATTGTTTTTTTAAAGTGCTTTATAATTGTTATTTTAAAACTAAAGATGATGGCCAATGTTGATGATACATGAGAAAAGAACATTAATAATGTATCATATCGATATCATATGCCCAACATCATGTATGTATCGTGAAATTAGTGTTATCTTGACACCCCTAACCCTCCCCATCAAATACAACAACATGACATTTAAAACTGATAATATGTACGATGTTTTGCTTTCCACATTGATTAGAACATTACTGTAGTCAGTCTTGCTAAATGCACAGTGTGGACAGTGTTAAACTTACATGTGGGAAACCCATTGAATCCCATAATTATTAACTACAGTGACTACACTGTTGCCTACATCATGGGTTTTCAACTAGTGGTCCGTGGAGGTATTGCATGTGGTCCCTGACCATGCATTTAGTAATGTAGGAAAGTGAAGATTTGTATTATATTTTATCTTATCGATGGTGGATACTGTTAATGTGCATGACAACAGAAAGGAAATTCAACTCAAGGATGACAGTTTTACACACGCACACAGCGCAAAGTATTTAAGGGAGGTTTTGGTACATCAAGGTAAATACAGGCTTTTATTTGATGTATGATAACGCATCAATGTTGTCAGTTACTTGGAAGTCGGATGTCAAGAACTTCCACAGAAATGGGAGTTAGAATTTCAAGGGAAACTGAACCGATTTACCTGGTTGAGTCATCATTAGTAGGAAATGTGCCCATATCAATCGCATGTGCTTGCTTGTACTTTTTCTCTGGAAGTTGCAATTCGAAAATGGCCCCTGTCTAGGTCTTAACCCACCCCCTCCTGATTTTTTTCTTTTCGTACATAGTTTTCACTCTTCATACCAGTAACCTGTAAGCTGATTGTATGACGTTCTGTATAGTAGTGTGTATATCTGTCTGTCTCTTATATGTCAGGTGTTACTGGATTTGAATCCTTTGTATCATTTGAAATAGAGAGGGGTCATTGACCACTGTTCTGCTGCACTAAAAAGGTATATAAAAAACGGACTGTTTTATCAATTCAAAATTGCATGACCCTCCCTTGGATTCAAAGTAAAATTAGCTGACCCTCCCTTGTACTAAAATTATAAAGGCATGACCCTCCCCTATTTTCCTCCAGGGACCCCCTTCTGTAAATTTCGACTGGTCCCTAAGTAAAATATCTGAGTACTTCCACCACTGATTGATGGTTATATTGAACATAGCATCATAGTATGACATGAGGTTTTTTACTATATTGATGGTTATATTGAACATAGCATCATAATATGACATGAGTTTTTTTTTACTACCGTATATTGATGGTTATATTGAACATAGTATTACATGAGGTTATTTACTATATTGTTTATATTGAACATAAAGAATTACAGAAATTCGTTTTTTATGTTGTAACAAAATGAATGGAAGTGAATCAATTCAATGTAAATTTCAAGTCAAGCAGGCAGAATGCTGCCTAAAATCAGTAATAGCCACTATTATTTTTAATGTAAAGACCTAAATTAATATAAAAACCCAACAGCTAATGTGCTTGATTAGAAAATAACTTGAATTATTTTTGGTAATCTAAAGCTAATAATCAATTTGATGAAAAAACTAAACACCACATTAATACATCTAATATTAATATGCAAATATTTAAACATTTGAATATTTGTATCTTTTCACCTGCCAGCTCTTCCTTCAACGTGAAATAAGACCTAAAATGTAAAATTAATGTGAAAGGCCTGGTGGCGTCAAGGTAAAGCTGAGGTCTCATTTGTAAGAGGTTGGGGGTTTGAATCCTGGCTATAACAAATTTAGTTTTTTTGTTCATAAGAGGAGGAGAATGGATTTAGCCCACCTTCCTCAGGTTGTAGAGGGAGGGGCTTAAAAAAAAATGGTTTAATAATGCTTTTCCCCCTTTCTCAACTCTCTGCCTCCTTTCATCTCCACCACCTTGAGCCGCTACTTTGGGAATCTCGTGCATTTCATCTCCACCACCTTGAGCCGTTACTTTGGGAATCTCGTGCATTTCAAGGCTTTGCTTTGGGAATCTCGTTTGTATCGAGGTATTGCATTCTGATGACTTCTGTCATCATGTTCCGAGATTTGTCTTTTACCATCTTTTGGAATTTTCCCTCTTACCATCTTTCAGAGTTTCTCTTTCACCATTTTTCGGAGTTTTTCTTTTTACCATCTTTCGGGGTTTTCTCCTTTACCATCTTTCGGAGTTTCTCTTTCACCATCTTTCAGAGTTTTTCTATTACCATCTTTCATCATCTGTGGGCTTTGAACTCACAGTCATTGCACTCCGAGGCGTTTATCTTAACCACTGCACCACAGTGATTCATACTTAATCTGTTCTCTTACACGCTGTTAAGTGAAGGATTAGAGGTACAGACAAGAGCCTGGTACAAACTTGGAAAAAAATTCATTGAGGGACTTGAACCGACAACTTTCTGGTTGGAAGCCCTGTATCTAAACCACTGCACCACAGGGGTTCTTACACATTCTGTTCACTTGCGTGGTCTTCATTGAAAGATTAGATAAAAGTGCAAGAGTCAGGTAAAAGTTGGAATAATATTCTGGAGGGGCTTGAACCGGCAATCTTCTGGTTGTAAGCCCTGTATATAAACCACTGCACCCTGGAGGTACTTATACACTTTGTTCACTTGCGTGGCCTTGATTGAAAGATTAGATAAAGGTAAAAGCCCCAGGTAAAAGTTGGAAGGATGTCTTTGCTGGTTTTGAACTCAGAACCTTCTGTGTGCAAGTCCTGTATCTTCACCACTGCTCCACTGTGATTAATACTTGGTCTGTTCTATTATGCGGTGTTCACTGAAAAGTTAGGTTACCAGAGCCAGGTAAACTTAGGGGGGGGGGGGGGGGGGGGGAGAAAGAAAGAAAGAAAAAAAAACACGCTCTTCAGTGAAAGATTAGATAAAGGTGCAAGAGTCCGGTAAAAGTTGAAAAATTGTCCTGATTGGATTTGATCCGGCAACCTTCTGGTTGCAAGCCCTGTATCTGAACCACTTCACCGTTCACCACAGAGGTTCTTACACATGCTGGTCACTAGTGTGGTCTTCATTGAAAGATTAGATAAAGGTAAAAGCCCCAGGTAAAGGTTAGAATGATGTCTTTGCTGGTTTTGAACTCAAAACCTTCTGTGTACAAGTCCTATATCTTAACCACTGCTCCACCATGGTTGATGCTTTCTCTGGTCTCTTGCACGCTCTTCACTGAAAGATAATATAAAGGTGCAAGAGTCAGGTAAAAGTTAGAAAAGTGTCCGAATTGGATTTGAACCGGGAACCTTCTGGTTGCAAGCCCTGTATTCAACCACTGCACCACAGAGCACCACAGAGGTTCTTACACATTCTGTTCACTTGAGTGTTTTCAGTGAAAGATTAGATAAAGGTGCACGAGTCCGGTAAAAGGTGGAAGGATATCCTTGCTGATTTTGAACTCAGAACCTTCTGTATGCAAGGCCTCTATCTTAACCACTGCGAATAATACTTGGTCTGTTCTATTATCCTGTTTGATATGGATATGAACTAGCAACCCACAGGTTGCAAGACCTGTATCCTAACCACTGCTGCACCATGGTTAATACTTTCTCTGGTCTCTTGCACGCTCTTCAGTGAAAGATTAGATAAAGGTGCAAGAGTCAGGTAAAAGTTGGAAAAATGTCCTAGTTGGATTTGAACCAGGAACCTTCTGGTTATAAGTCCTGTGTCTAAACCACTGCACCACAGAGGTTCTTGTTCAGTCTGTTCACTTGCATGGTCTTCACTGAAAGATTAGATAAAGGTAAAAGCCCCAGGTAAAAGTTGGAAGGATGTCCTGGGTGGTTTTTGAACTCTGTGGGGCGGTAAGGGACCTGGATATTGGATAGGGGAGAATGGCCCAAAAAAGGTTGAGAAACACTGGTATATACTGTATAGCAAATGGCAGCAGCTCACTGATAATTTGGCGAATTGGTGTACTTTCAAGACGCATTCTGAATCACTTGCAAGCCTGTCCTTGGTCCAACAAACAGGTGCTCCAAGAACGGGGGCCCCAACAGGTGCTCCAAGAACGGGGGCCCCAACAGGTGCTCCAAGAACGGGGGGCCCAACAGGTGCTCCAAGAACGGGGGCCCCACCCCACCCCCACGGGCCCCAGTGTGACCACTCTGGCTGCACTGTCTATACAGTAGCTACTGTTTTCTACTTCATTATTCTACAGTAAAAGAGCAACAGTGAACTGAATGGATTGTAAATATCACTTTGTGCATCGATTTGTGACCTATGACCTTTGTGTTTGACCTCTGTGTGGATCCATTGTTGAGGGAGTCGATCGGGATCCAGGGCCCTATTCCTCGAAAGGTGAATTAAATAAGCCTGGCCTTAAGTCAAATCCAGGCTTGACAAAGTCGGGTCCGTATAGCCTGGTTTATTCGGTTCCCTGAACGCCAAGCCAGGCTGAAAAAGAGCGACTTTGTCGAGCTAGGCCTTGTCAAGCCAGGCTGTGTCGAGCCAGGATAATGAAGCCAGGCTTCACGTATTTCTATAAAAGACCATGAAAGTCGATAGCAGAATCCTTGAACTTGACCAATCATGGAGTCCAAAACCAGAGCAGCGTTCTTCTCTGTGGCTGAACAGCAGCACTGCAGCAGCTCATGAAGTCATACAAGGAAGCAAAATGTATTTAAGCAAGAAAGGAAACGCGACCGCAATAAATAGATCCAGGGAGAAAGCGTGGCAAAGTATTGCAAGGACGCACAGAGGAGGAGGGGGGGGGGGTTGACGCGCAATAACCCCACATTTGCAAGACCACTTTGGTAGAGGTTTGGGTTGTGTAGTTACCTTGCCATCATGATGTAACTCCAAAGGTGGACAAGAAATAAAAAATAAATTCTCCATTGACTAGAAATTGATAATTTAAAATATGCTCCTCATTGACTTACATTCAGTGAGGCTCTTTTAAACCTGTAACTAATAATTTATATATATATATATATATATATATATATATATATATATATATATATATATTTACGTCAGACATTTTTTATAATATTAAAAAAAATCTGTAATATATTATCAAACATCTAACAACAATATGAACTATAGTGTTAACAGAGTGACAATGACATATCACATGAGTCATTGTGAAACAATTATGATTCATGGTCACACACTATTTCAGTAATATAATTAATTTGATTATATCTTATTGTATTTATTTCATTTTATTTGAATGCAGGGTCATTAAAATGAGGTCATATACAAACACATGTTTTGAATTAACTGTGGAAAAACTTGAAGAACAAGGCACTGGATTAAGTAAACTTGGCTGTTAGCCTGCTCCTGACCAGGCTAACTTCACAGCTAAATTGCCATGGTAACTAAGGTAGGCTTGCTTCAATTCTTTTTCGTGGAATCCGGTCATGGCTAAACTTAGCCAGGGTGAACTGGCTAAACTAATCTTCAAGATAATTCAGCTTTCATGGAACCGATTCAGCCCTAATCCTGGCTAAATTAAGCCAGGATAGGGGTTAAAGCCAGGCTTTAGCTCTAATTCACCTTTCGAGGAATAGGGCCCTGGTGCAGAGAACTCCACCTTCTATAGACCACACCCTGCCAGAGTGTTACCAGAGGTTAACACTAACACCACCCTAACACCACTCCCTGTCAGAATGCTACCAGACTGTAAGAATTTAACTCTAACACCACAGAAATATACCCTAACACCACACCCTGCCTTAGCGTTACCAAAGGGTAAGAATTTAACCCTAACACCACCTCCTGCCAGAATGCTACCAGAGGGTAGGACACTATAACAATACAAAAACCCCACTATATGTGACATTAAGAACATGTTCCATATACCCATATTGTTAATGTTATTTTAGTTGTATGGTTAATTGGAAATTGAATTAATTAATTTACAGTATTATTGCTTTAATTTTTCTGTAATAATTGTCTGTTTTCTTCCCAACAGACAGACAGACAGACAGACAGACAGACAGACTACACAAAGGACCACAATTTGACAGATGTTTATTCATACGCATTCTTGTCAATAACGATGTCATGAAATCAATACCCATCTGTTCATAGTTTTTTGATGACATAGGGTTAGTTAAGGCAGGGGTTTTCAACAGCTGGTCCGTGCCGTGGACCACTAGTGGCAGTTACTGGGAAGTCGGAGGTCAAGAAATTCCACAGAAAAGGGAGTTAGCATTTCAAGAAGGGGAAGTGTACCAGATTGAAGGAGCTTGATCTAACAGTTATTTTATTTTACAGAAGCACTTGTTTTATTTTACTGAGGCACTTGATTTATCTATTATTTGAGTTCTATGAAGGCATCTGAACCAGTTTTTTTGTATGGCACCAGTTTGATTTTTATAGTTGTTTATGAGTTTTTTTTTAGATTTGAATATAGAACTTTCGGTCTATAAACCTCTGACCTTGCTTGCGCCATACTGGAATGGAAGATATGAGTGAAAACTAAATACTTAACATGGTAGAATTGAGATGGAGAATGGAAATGTGCCCAATGGTGGTCTTGAACCCCAAACCTTATGCTTATCAAGCCCTGATTGCAGCTCACGTGCCACAGAAGCATGGAAAATACATGTGAGAACGAAATTATTAACCTTGTAAAATTAGGTGGGAAGTGGAAATGTGAAAAATGTGCCTAATGGTGATCTTGAACACCAAACCTTGTACTTACAAACAACTGACTGCAGCTCTTGTGCCACAGAAGCATGGAAGATACATGTGAGAACAAAATACTTGACCTTGTAGAACTTAGATGGAGTAAATGTTTTCTTACCACTGGTAACTAAGAACCTTGTGCATACAAACCACAGACACATGGACTTTTATTTATAGCACCTATGAGCCATTTTAAGTTTAAATCATGCTTCTACCTGACAGTATGCCAGAGTAATGCAGCTCTAATGTGAGGTGGGTTTGATGATTCTTTTGGACTTTTTCACCATTCGTGTTTTGCCACCAAATTTACTGGTTTGTGGGGAAAAGCTAAATACCCCTTTTAGGCCCTATATACATTTTCATACAACACATAGCTAAAATAACTGATCTACTAGCTCACAACGGTGAGCTATTTGACAAATATTTACTATTTAGAAAAATACATTTAAAAGCTAGGGACACCAGGGTTAATGTGGTTCAAAGTAGCTTTGTGCAAACTGTGCTCATGGTCTAGCTGATGTGGGAATGTATTATTTGACAAGCTGCATTGCACGTCCGATTTAGGTGAAATATTTTAGGCAAAATATTCCATCAATGTAAACATATAAATGGTCCACATTGAAAGCCCACATCCTAGAAACCACACAACTGTAGTTTGTGTTAAATCAAACAATTTATTCAACATAGAAAATAAATGTTTTATCTGTCGCTGCATTAGTGAATACAACACTGAAGTTTGACTCACATAAATATGTTTTCAGTATACACAGCTGGAAAGATGGAAACCCCACATCATAGAGAAACCATTTAACTCTACAATTTGTGTTAAATGAAAGGACTTCAGTTCCATATAGTAAAACACTTTTGAGTTTTATCTCTACTGCTCCACTAGTGAATATCAACACTGCATTTTGACTCATGTAAATATTTTTACAAGACTCCCGATGCACACCTCAAAAAGGTTGGTGACATAGAACAAAGGTGTAAATGTTCAGAAGGTGATCGCTGATAATAAAATAAAAGAAAGAGGTCTGTCCCGCACAACGAATTTGCAAAAAAAAAATCTCTTTATTAAGTCAACAGTCGTTAGACCTTCATCAGGACAGACATGAAGGTCTAATGACCGAAACGTCGGACATGTCTGTCCTGATGAAGGTCTAACGACTGAAACGTCGACTTAAGAGCAATTTTTTTTGCAAGTTCCAGACAGTGTGTGGTACGTTTTTCATTAGATCCCCTTCTGACTCAGTGTGTACTGAAAATATTTAATGAAAAGGTTTAAACGATAAACAAATGCTTTGAAATGAAGGAAATTTTGCACTTTTACATTGGCACATAATGCCCATATATTTTTTATTCACAATGCTTTATATCCAAAAAGAAGAAGAAGAAGAGAACAAAAAACTGCTTTTACTCTAAACCGAGTAGTGAGGCACGCTGTATAAATGGATGATTTTTTTTATTATTTTGGAATGGCAGTTATTATGAAATAATTAACAGTATTTTGGAACTGTTGCTGCACTAGTGAGCAAGGACAGTTAACTTTCTGGAATAAACGGCACAACAGTTAAATTGTACTGTGCGCAACTTCAGGGGTCGACACTCATAACTACGTTGACACTGACAAACAAACTCTGCAGAAACCCCCAGTTGTGCAGACCGTCTTCTATTGTGTATTTTCAAATGAACATTTTTTACAGAACAATGCGGTCGTGCAACAAACTATATAAATTATCCATATTTGTTTCCAATGGTGTCCCGAGCTCCACTACTGGGTTGATGTGGATTGAGGCGCACACTCTTCTTGGCTGGTCTTCACTTCTGTGTTTGGTGTTGAGATCTCTGCCTTTGGGCTCTGCTTGGCTAGTGTGCTGTAAATGGTCATAGCCTGAGGGCAGAAGAGCGAGACGGAAGTCACAATCTGATTCATAATCCGACACTTTATTGTCGAGTATAGACTTCGGAGCGTGGGATAGTCATTTAAAGATAAACGCAGAGCTAAGGATAAAGAATGCGACATAAAGGACTCGTATACTGGAGGAGCATAACATTGCAGCATATACATTCAGATATCAGAAAAGCACTTATGTTGTGACAAAAGACCCTAAGATGCGTAGGAATTGCTCTCGACAAGTAAAGAAGCACTGTAAAATATTGAATGGGAATAATTTATATGGAGACTTAACATATGACAGTGTGGTAGATGTCCGCAAGAACAACCAGTTCAGAGTACACATGTAAACAGGTTAACTTCTGTATTGATCGCAGCTTGATTTGACCATCGTAGCCCATATAGCCAATATGTGACATGAAAGACATTTGAACTAAGTGCACCTCTAGTCTTTTACATTTATGAAAGTAATTGTGCATGCACACATACCTGTGTGACCATTCCACTAATGTCACCAGTATTGGTAGGCAGAAGGATGGTGTTTGACTCTTTGGCCAGTTTTGAGAACGCAGCGACGTACTGTTCAGCCACACTGAGGGAGGCTGCTGCATTGCCGTTCTGTACAAAAAGAAAAATCAAAGATCTCCGGATTACTCAAAATGTCATTTTTTAATGAGGTTCTGATTATGAAACTGCCTTGTTCACTGTACCTGTTCAGCCAGAGCGTCTGACAGGAGACGAATGGCCTTGGATTTGGCCTCTGCTTTGGCTAGGACAGCCTGGGCTTCACCTTGAGGAAGCACAATGAGAGCTGGACGTCACAAACTATGACCTTGCATAGCTCAAGGAGACAAGACGTTCAGAAAGATACATCTTTAAGTGTGAATAACACACATGACCATGTCAATATTTTAGAAATACGGTGTGTGACATGCATATCCAGATCTAGATGCTAGGCTCAGTGCTGACAATAGACTACATTAATCGTATTATTATTATAATTATTCCAAAATATTTTCAAAAAGTAAAAAAAATATTTTGGGTCCCGGGGAGACATCAAATTTCTCTTTTGGGTCTCGAGATAAAAAGTTTGGGAACCACTGATTCACAGAGTAAATTGTTATCACAAACATGAGCTCCTTGTTTTTTCATGCATACCTACAGAAATGAAAATGTTGTAGCCATGTAGTTTTTAAAAAATGCAATAAATAATCTTCAGTGTATTTTTTGGCTATTCTAAAATAGCTGGTCTACAGAGAGCTTGTCAACATTTAGAAAAATGTTGAAAAATCTTTTCTTATGGTCTAATGGGACTCCGCCACCAAATACATAGCAATTTGGGGGTCCTTGATATGAAAGAGTTAGAGAACCACGGGTCTAGGATGCTGCGTTGCTTCTGTCTTGTTAACTGCTTAAATAATGAGATGCAGAGCCATCTATAAAAATGGACAAGGAAAATGAAGGACAAGGAAGTACCATCGACGGATATTCGATTCTATAATGATCGGATGTGCCTACCGGCTGCTCTGTTGATCTGCTCTGCTTTCTCTCCCTCGGAGGCCAGGATCTGAGCCTGCTTATAACCCTCGGCCACGTTGATGTGTGCCTCCCTGGTGCCTTCAGACTCCAGGACTGTAGCTCTCTTCCTGCGCTCAGCCTCCACCTGCAGAGATAGAGAGCAACGTTAAGTGACTGACAAAACCTTTATGGTGTGATGTTATGCTATGGGGCCACAGGGAAACGACAATGAAACTTACTTGGAGTTTATAAATAAAGAATACAAAGCTATGGTTTCCCCCTTGTTTTGATGTTAATATTATAGAATTTGTGACAGCCAGCAATATTGGATAATGATGCATACAATGGATGAATCACGGCTCTGGACAGAGAAGGCAGTTCAGCTGTCACTAGTGCACGTGTCGGAACATCAAAGCAGTGTGCATCCCACTTTAGAATGAATTGAGTGTAGTACTAATGAATGTATTATACAGTCTGAGAACTGCTGACGATTACATTGAAAAACTGAGTATTTAAATGATATATTATATGAGTTATATATAATGAGCTATATTTAAGTAATGTATCTGTGTGTATGTTTAAAGAAATCAGGGTTATTTTAAACATTAGTATTCTGTGCAAATTACAAGAATGACTGGCTGCTCAGCTGCCATACATGCATATGCAGAGATTGCAGACCGTGCTGAGTGCAAAAATGGAGACAGAGCACGCTCTGCTGGACAAAGTACATAATTACACAATTTTTGAATCACCTAAATAAAGTGTCTTTCTTTGCATAGTGCTCTATAAAAAAAAATTGTTAAGTAAAATGTCAATCTGTGCATATCGTAAAACACATACGCAAATACCATTACCAATATATCTGTGATAGGCCAATATCGCCCTAGTCAAAAGCCCAGTTAATCTATTAACTACTTTAACCCTATACTGAGTTGTATGTCAAATAAACAAAAAGAGGCGATATACAAGACAAGCTCTCAAGCTTGTAGATTGGCGCCTTCGCTTATTTGTTTATGAGTTGTGTGCTATTACTTTCATACAATTGTGAAGTACTTTGAGCAATCTGATGTCCTTATCCGTTGCGCTACTACAACATCCTAACTTGGATGTTAAGAGGAATAGACCGTTCGCTAGGCTCCACCTATCGCCGCCCCGCCTCCCTAAATTAGGCACCCTGAGAGCTTCTCCATTGACTTGAATGGGAAATCATGCATTTTCCACATTAAATTATGGATGATTTGTGGTGCCAGAGTGCCAAAATCTCTTCCTAATCTCAGTCATCAACAATGCCTGTAGTATGCACCGGGAAAATGTGCATTCCATTACTATTTCAACAAAATACAGGCTTCATCAGTCCCAAGAAAGAGGGATCTACAGGAATCTCTATATCAATCAACTAAGCGTTGTTAAGTACATTATCAATGGAAAGCAGATAATAAATAGACACAAAAATGAATAAACACTTTGACGAGCAGAATCGCAGAGCTTTGCTTCGCTCCGCGATTCTGGTGTGTTGAACTGGAACTGACCGATCCCAACTCCTTATGGAAGTCGCAGACTGTTTTCATCACAAATACACATCTGTGATTTATAATATAACATACTGCACATGTTTCTAAACATGCTCATGAGTCTAAATAGAGTAATTCAGGATGCATCATGTCAAACACATCAGTATCAGTGACGAGTGTAACATTTGTTCGTTTTCTATGATTTGCAACTTTATTACGATTAATGTTATTATACAGTAATCATTAATATTATTGCCATCACCTGGGCCGGTGAGCCGTGTCATTTTCCTGACGTTAACCTGTGTGTGTGTCTTCAGCAACGGCCACAGCCTGCAGTTTCAGTGCATATTTCAGCTTGTGGAAATGGATCAAAAAATGCCCATTCCAACCACTCTGGGCACGTGCAATCATTATTGCAGATTACACAGTAGCAATGTTTGACCTGGTATTCCTATTCGTGTTATTAATGTTCTTAGTTATCGTTTATGTGCGTGTAGATTACTATCGACTCCTATGGTAGAATGGGAGCGCTGTCTAACACGGTAACAGTTGCTAAGCTAGCATTGGACAATAGCTATTGTGGGGTGGGACTTAGCGATCCATCAATAGAGTGGGTATGTCATCAGGGGTTATTAATTCATTAGAATGCATCTTACCTGCATCTGCATGGACTCTTTGACGCGAGGTGGAACCTGGATGTCTTTGATTTCGTAACGGAGGCAGCGGATCCCCCAGTCATCTGATGCTTGATTGATGGAGTTGACTATCTGGGAATTCAGGTTCTCCCTTTCCTAAAAAAAGAGGGAAAAAAAGAGAAAGACTGCATGTTCAAGTGACAAGTACATGCATTGGAATGTGAAACAAACAACTCTTTATACACTTGTCACAGTAGCTCCAGGTACTGTCACCATTTATTAACAATGTTGTTTTATTTATCGATTCATTTTTGTATTCTAGGCTGTGCTATTACACAGTATGTAGCGTCGATGGTGTAGATGCCATGTGGCCTTCCAGCAGGATAGATGACCCCCCTCCAGTCAAATGTTACTCTCACTCTCTCATGGTCTCATTCAAACTGAATGAACACATAGTCAGTTTCTGCAAGCATTTGCTTAGTTGCCTTGCTAATGTAGCTTCTTACCCTGAATACTTTGTCCAGGGTGAGTTTTCCCAGTTCTGAGCGCATGGTGGTCTGTGCCAGCTGTGTGACGGCATACTCTGGATCCTCTACGCCATAACTAGCCTAAAAAACATTGAAACATTCATCAGTTTCTAGGATGTGTACTTAGAATTGTTTTATTCCAAATCTGCTACCATGGCTGAAAAAAACAGACATAAAGAGTGTTATGCTTTTCTTTTCAAGTTATGAATAAATAACACAATTAAGTTTGCAAAAATGACAATAAATTTTGTATTTTATAGCCCCAAAAAACTTTCCCAAATTGGATATGTAATTATATATTATTTTATATATGTGATAGGTTTATTTTATATATATTGATATGTGTACTGTATTGTAAAACCCAGATCTCACAATATACAATAGAGTACCGAAGCCCTGACGTCACTCGCTCATCCCCTGGGTCACAGAGGCCTTTCTCTATGGAGAATAACATTGGGTCGTCTTAGAATCGTCTCATATAAGAATTGTGGTCTAAGAATAAACAAATTGTCCTGCCGATATTGTCAAGGAGGTGGCTCTGTATCGTTAGCGATAGTCAGTCACTAATATTTGATACAGTCTGTTTCTGGTGAAAATGTTATTGATTTGGCGGTGGTAACGTTTCTAATTCATTTCTCACCGTCAGTTGATGCTTCATACCCATATGAGTCAAACCGCCTGGCTCATTTGTTTATTTTTGAAACACAGTTCTTATATGCCGTGATATTAAACACGCCATGGAAATTGAGAATGGGGGGGGGGACGTGACCCAGGTAGGATGCGTAAATTACGTCAGACTTCGGTGGTCTATAACCAGAGATTGATAAAAGAGAAACATACTTTATATGGATCCATAATCCTCAGATAAAGAACTCCATCAATCTGTAGTGTTACATTATCTGTGTGAAACACAAAAGAAACACCATTAGTTGCCCATTGAGGACGTTCACAAAGTCAACCTTTATCTAAACTGATGAATAAAACATTTTATCCAATCTGTATTGAGTATGTTAATACAATATAACTAGTACAACTAGCACCAGATTGGACACTAGATTTGCCGCCATCTTTATTGTAGTTCAGACATTGTTGAAATTACCTCTCGTCTCATTGAATGTAATTGTTATATCCATTGAGTGTCATTTCATTTGTAAGAGTATCAGCCTAATTTAGATAATGAAATGAGTCTTTGCAAAAGGAAATATTCGCACATCCACTTAGTTCAGATGCAGGTGCGTTGGACAAATGAACCAATCATGAAGACAAATTCATGAACAAAAATCCTGCACACTGCTCTTGCTCAGCAGCATCAATTGTCTACAATTGGATCAGGGGTCCTTGGGGGGGGGGGGTACAAGGGGGTCCCCAGCTAAATTAGTTAATAAAGCGTCACAATCATTTTAGCCACTTTATCCATATTGCTTGTAGACCTGCTATTTTTGAAAAATCTTGAAAATGTGTGCAAATCTTTTTTTTTTTAAAGGGAAAATGTTAAACTCATATCTTTGCTCCTGGGGGTCCCTGGCACAACATATTTTCAGGTGGGGGTCCGCGGCCAAATACATATCAATTTGGGGGTCCTTGGCATGAAAAAGTTTGAGAACCACTGGTCTACAAGACACTCTTGATGAAGGTCCAGGCAGGGGGACAAAAACGTCCTGGCAATGCTTGAATAAAATGTATGCCGCTGAGCAAGAGCAGTGTGCTGTACTTTTGTTCATGATTTTTTCTTCATGATTGGTTCAGATGATGATCAATGACATGACGTTACTCACCTAGCGATACAGCTGACTGTTCTGGGACGTCTATGACAATCTCTTTAAGACTCTGCACATAACGAACACGGTCCAATACGGGAATGAGGAAGTTCAATCCCTACAGGAAGTAAAAGAGGATTCATTCATTATCTTCTATCATAACTCAGTGATTCTCCTAGCCTGGTCATCATCATCCATAAATCTTACTCCAGGTTAAACCTATACGCTCGCACGCACACGCACAAGCACACACAGTCCCTTTTCACCAATAAAAAAGTAAGAACTAGTTCTAGTTTTAATGCAAGGACATTACCGGTTCTAAGATGCGATCAAAGCGCCCCATCCTCTCCACTACCCAAGACTCCTGCTGTGGTACAAACATGACGACAGTGTTCATGGGCAGCGAGGAAGCCCATCTCTGTTGGGCTGCTGTTACCCCAAACCTGGGCACGGTCCGCTGCGAATGCTGAGGAGAGACACAATCAAAAGAGACAATATTTAGATCAGTATGCAAGTTGAATTTGACACATAAATAATAATAATTATCTATAGTAAAAGTAGAATTCAGATTTGGTAGACATCATTCGGTGGTCCAGGGGCGCCGATTTATGATTTTGCCAGTGGGTGCATTTATATGAATACAAATGTATTACTAAAAGTCTGCGTGTGACCAGTAATTATGAAGTATTATGATACTTCACCTTATAAGTCATTATAAAAGGCTTTATAATGGGGTATGATGGCAGTACTTATGAGTGCCTATAACTGTATACAGTGTTATGAGTAGATTATAATGCATTATAAGTATGTTTATAAAGCATTATAGATAGGATTCATAGCAAGTGCTACCAAAGTGACTGACTGAACACACTACAGTGTGACAGTTTACAGTTTAAGGCCCAAGTCGAGTTCTCTTCACATCAATTCTTGTTTGTAGACAGAAAAAATGCTTTCTGGAACCCCCTCATAAATCACTCCCAGTCTCTTTCACTCCCAATGTTTACAAACATCACTGATGTAAACGAACCCTTTCCAGTCCCCAAAAGAGATCAAATACAGTTTAAAACCATTAACTTGTCTATTATAGTATAGTGTGTTGGTCCCTATGAAAAGCAGCATCTGTTTTACCCATTTGGTTAGGTTTGTAGTAGCTCTGAATCATAGCCTAGAGTGGAGCTCCTCTCCCCTTAAGAGGAACTCCACTCTAGGCTATGATTCAGAGCTAGGTTTGTACTGTAGCACTGAATGGGGCTTTAAAAAAGGCAGCCCTGCTAGGTCACAACAGTGGTTCTCAGCCTTTTCAGGCCGTGACCCCCCAAAATAATCATATGTGAAGTGGGGACCCCCCACCCTGACAAGCACTTAGAACTGTAGGAGTTGAGGCATTACATTTAGTTAGACTCGGTTCCACAGATAAATATTGTGAAAATAGCAGATCTACAATCAGATCAGCTATTTCTTTTTAAAAGCCTCTTTCATTGACAATTTGGACAATGTTTGACCAGTTTTTAAAGTACAGTTTGTTGATCACTTCTGATGCAGTAATGGTCTTATTTCTTTTTCTATTAAAAAGGTCTTAAAAGTCCTTAAATTGTCACTTCACTGTCATCTGGGGACCCCCCCCTCCCAAATCATGTGGGGACCCAGAGGTTGAGAACCACTAGGTTACACCAGTGTCTCAGCAGCATGCAGAATGAATGATGACACTTTACACCAGCAGAAGGTCGTGGTCGAGTCTCAGTGCATCAAAACCAACATTAAACCTTAAATATACGAGCCTTTCCTTCATATACACGCGTGGTGAACACACCAGTATTATATTACGATCATATAATATCACTTCTACGAATGAAATGTGTGTTTGGAACAAACTGTCGCATAAACCGTTAAGTAAGAAGTTAGCCAAGTTAGCATGGAAAGCTAGCCGGCATCATAGTGGCGTAACGATTTACGGTACACTTTTGCCATACCACGGTGTCGCGCGGCAAAGAATTGCCGATCTACAAGCCCACAACGTGTCGCGTCCGCCAGGCGTTGTGGGCTTGTAGATCTGCGCCCGTGGATGCGAAAGCGTCAGCAAGTCAAAAAGAAGAAAGTACCTGGAGAAGGAGCGCCCCGCTGGTTCGACACAACGCCCGCAGCATGCTTGTTTGAACCATGGACGTGTTTAAAGAATGATTTTTTAAAAAACACGTTAGTAATTATTTATCTGTTTTTGTATGTATTTATTGTCATGAACACAAACACACGCTCCACTTTGCCCTGTCCTGTCTCGCTCTGCGCGCGCATCCACCACGCCCACAAGCACAGTTGCCTGATTCTGTGAGAGAAATAAGCAACCAGGTCTAGGAAAAACAAGCCCAAAAGAAGCGACATGAGCACTTTAAACCAACTATTTGAAATACACAGCCGATCTACAAGCTCACAACGCGACGCAACGCGTGGTGAGCTTGTATATCTGCTATTTTCAAAAACTCTTGCAATAAAATGTGGAATGTTTGCAATAGTTTTTGATACATTCACACAAATGCTCCCAGTCCCTGGCACAAAACATTTTCATGAAAATATCTGAGAACCACTGGTTTAAATATATATTTATATATATTTTTTGGGGAAGCAAGCCTGAATAAGCAACTTACACTTTAGAAACAAGCCCCAAAAACCGCAACCCGCAACAATATTTACAAGCAACTTTACAGAAAAAGAAGCCCAAAGTCGCTTATAATAAGCCGACATGGCAACACTACCCACAACGTACTTCTTCTTGGTGTTTTTTTTTTTTTAAAGTGGCGGTTGACATCCAGTATTGTCGCATTAGCGCCACCCTCTGTTCACCTTGGCAAAAGGATCTTTGTATTGTAAAAATCAATGTTAATTTAACTCTGAGAGTGGACAGTTCCATTTGTACACTCTCAGAGTTACAGACCCATAAGGGTCCATCCATTTGGTTCATAACTATCCATCATTTAGCTGGGGACCTTATTTTTAACTCTATAATTCCTTTTTAACAGGTCGTTCATGAAAGTCCTTGCGGTCTTGTTTCCAATGAGAACCTGTGAGCAATTGGGGTTAAGAGTCTTGCTCAGGGACAAATTTCATATCATCGGCACATATGCTGGGATAGCCTGGAATCGAACCTGGGGCAACCAGGGCCAGCTGGTTCCCTAGGCGGGCTCACTAACCACTCAGCTATGGCTGCCCCTATGCTGCTGGGGACCCCCTGGAACTCCCTCAAGGAGTAAAAAAAATACCTTAAATATTTTATTTATTTTAGAAACAGTTCATCTTTTACTCAAGAGGGACAATGCCTGTCACAAGTTGTGGTCCAGCCATGGAATGCATGTGCAAATAAAACATATTTAAAATATTGATTTGATGCTCATATTAACCTTAGGAAGTATCAAGTTGTTTTTTATTTGCCCACACATGGACAAATGACATAATCAACTTGCATATTTACATATTTAAGGTGTTTTTATTATTTTATTTTAGTTATAGAGGGCAATAGTGGGGAGATGACTTGTCTAGGACCAGTTGCTCTTTTATGGCTGTTTTGAAGGAGGGTAGGGAGTCCCACTTTTTGATGGCTGTTGGTAGGGCATTCCACATACATTTTGGTGGCATAACCCTGGGAACTCTCCTTATGGGGTACCTGGAAAGTCAGACGAAATTAAACCAGAGAATGGGTTTCTTTCTCTCTACTCTGCTCTCTCTAATCTCACTTTGAGTGGCCACATTTTAAGCAACACCAGAGCTATCAAGACAGGACAAATCCAGCTATCAATAATCATAATTATCCAACCTCTGAGGAAGTCATGAGATCAATGTAGCTAGTAAATGATTCACAGGGGAGTGTTTTGAGTAAAGTGAAACAACCAGATTATGATGTTGCAATACCAATGTCCTGGTCAAATATACTGCAAAGGAGGAGATATGGGATGAGACATAGTACAAAATAGTAGCATGAAAATTCGAATTCAGGGATTTCTCGCCTGGATGCCATGATGCCATCTGTGGTATTTGCTTTTCTCTTGCTGCTATCTCAGATTGGGACGGCGATGGAGGAACGTTGAGTCTGGAATGGAGATAAGACTCTCTAAAATCTGTCACCATCTGCCATTAAACATCCTCATCAAAGAGGCCGGCCTCTTTGATGTGGGACCTGAGACAAGGGTGTGGCTGCACAACATTAAACTGGACATCTGATGATGATACGCAAAAGAAGAAACATCCATTAAACATTAACCAGGCAACAATCAGATCACGGGACTTTGCTTAACCTGAGGGCCCACTATTCGACACTATAAGACAAAGGTCTGTCTTTATCAGATCCAAAGAAACAATAAGAAAGATCTCCTTCATGCCACAAGGTCACTCAGAGTGTATTTACAGTATTTTCTAAAAAGGAAG
Source organism: Gymnoscopelus braueri (assembly GCF_963280865.1). Lineage (NCBI taxonomy): Eukaryota > Metazoa > Chordata > Actinopteri > Myctophiformes > Myctophidae > Gymnoscopelus > Gymnoscopelus braueri. The sequence goes on along the minus strand of NC_137626.1, from coordinate 26,126,376 downwards.
GACAGGGAGAGGTGACAATGCTTCACTCTGTGGGATTTGCTTTTCTGATGCTGCTGTCTCAGATTGGGGCGGCAACGGAGGAACGGTGAGTCTGGAGTGGAGATGGCAGGGATCTCCTGTGTCAAACACTTGTCAGTTATAGAGTAGTTATATTATATTACTATATTATAGTGTGTTCTGCTCTGCACAAGAAATTGCCAAATAATTTGTTGCAGTACAATAGTACTATATGAGTACATACATTTGAAGTAGTGATTACTTTCATATACTGTATGTAAATGACACAGTTTAGTCCCTTTAAGGTCTGGCTCCTCCGGGATTCTTGTCAAAGTGTCCCTTAATTTTGAACTGGACGCTATTAACCATATAGTTGCCTATGGTTAGGGTGGGAAAACTGCAGAGGTTGAATTCTGGCTGTGCCAAATGTAGGCTACTTGGCAAATACTACAACAAAAGGGGACACCATTTATTATTGCTGCCGACCATTTTCCAAGGCCTTCTGCTTTGTTTGATTTTAGGGGGAGACTGGATGGACAAAAGTACATTAATCAGTATGTAATTCAGTATGGTATGGAAATCAACTTACATAGACTTGAAATGTGTTTGAGATAGGTAATCTCAGCAAACATTGTTGCATTTTAATGCTGGCCCAAAATAGTCCCAGGCAAAAAGATTTATTTGCAAACTAAATTAATTTCTCAGCCATTCAACAAAGTTTAACGTTAACTCAATTATTCAGGTAAACTCTGAACATTTTAATGACTTTGGAGAAAATGTAAAACAAACTCAAAATATAAGAATAAAACCAGTAAGAGAGAAAATGGTCTTTGTTATGGTCTAATTCTGTAAGTAATCACCTAAATACCTAAATAACCTAAATAATTCACAGTATCTGTGAATCCCACATATGGGCAGCAATGATTTTGCTTTGATGAAATGATGGTATGATGAACCCATAGGCCTAGTTCTCTAACTTCTCTTTCAATTCTTCTTCGAATGTTCTGTTTTCACTAGTCAACGTTACTCTTTATACTTTCGGATGAAAAACGTCTCTCTAGCCCTAACCCTAAAAACAAACCAAAACTGTGTTTCACATGCCTGGCAAACAATACACTGTTTCTCTCCGTTCTAAGAAGAGACCTTGAACCATGAAAGAGCTCTTGAAAAGGAGTGAAAGGATGAATGTTTTTTATTTCTTTTACTTTTTGATGAACTAAAAAGGAACGCACAGTAACATCAACTTGGATCTGGCAGTGTGTGAGCAGAATGAGTCCAGTATACAGGCTGATTACTGAAGTGACCACAGGTAAGCAGTAGTCAGGGAGCAGAAAGCAGGCAGAGACAGACAGGTGGAGAGACAGAAATAGACAGGTGGAGAGACAGAACGTGACAGTAACTTGCGTCTGTATGACATGCTGTGTTTGTTTGCTCTGTGTGTGTGTGTGTGTATTGTCTCTAACAGAAAGGAATATGACTACTACAAATACCACCCAATGACAGAGGTATGTGAATGTTTTGGCGCGACACACACACACACACACACACACACACACACACACACACACACACACACACACACACACACACACACACACACACACACACACACACACACACACACACACACACACACACAGTACAGTACCTATACATCCGTGTATATACACACAGGCCTTGCAGCTCTGTTCCTCCCCACAGATCACCTCTTGGATGGAGCAGATTGTCAGTGAATACTCTTCACTTGTGTCCATAGTGGACTACGGCAAGACTTATGAAAACAGAACCATTAGCCTTCTCAAGGTAATCCACCTCCCTCTCATACGACATATTGTATCATACATCAGCTTTCTTGAAGTAATTCACCTATCTCCGAAATCTGTGTCATAGATTGGCGAGAGCACTAGACTGAAAAAGAAAGCTATCTGGATAGACTGTGGAATCCACGCTAGAGAATGGATCGCCCCAGCTTTCTGTCAGTACTTTGTCAGAGAGGTGCGTGCATGTGTGTGTGTGTGTGTGTGTGTGTGTGTGTAAATCAACAGTGAATCAGGTAGAATTTGTGCATCTCATTTGTGTTCACAAGTGCATATTCAACTCGCCCACCATTAGATCCTCCAGGCACACAAAACAGACCCAAAGATGAGTGAGATGATGAAGAACGTGGACTTCTATGTGACCCCTGTGCTGAATGTGGATGGATACATCTACTCATGGAAGGATAACACAGTGAGTACCAATGTCTAATGTTTACAGGTGCAGTAATGGACACACTGATGTTCATAGTTATAGAAAGTACCGTCTCAGTGCCAAGAATATATCATTCAGTGAACATTAGTGTCCTTTGGTGAATCATTTTACATAGATTCACTAGCATTTAACTTCTCTACTGGGATGGCAGTGGCTCGGGAGGTAGAGCCTGGGGGTCGGGAATACATTTTGGTCTTGTTCAGGTGCTAAACTGCCCAGTAGAGATAAGAGAAGAAAGGCCTTTTCAGGGGCCAGCAGTTGGCAGTGTATTACATTGAAATGTAATCTTATCAGTGTGGAATAAATGATTATGCATCACACCTGTCACTTTTATCATTCAAGAATCCTTGCATATACCAGGGCAAAATGTGAAAACATGAAATATACGATTTAAGAGTGACGCGCAACTGATTAAACCACTTTGACTTCTGCAGACTCGACTGTGGAGGAAGTCCAGATCACCGGGACCTGAGGACTGTGTCTGTTTCGGTGACGGTGGCACTGACCTCAACCGCAACTTCGATGCCCTCTGGGGGAGTGAGTGTTCTTCTACAAATCTATGGATGTATTGAGTCTAGCAAAATATGCTGCGGTCCCATGAACTTAATACTTACAGTAGCAATACACTGTTTGTGATCCTAATGATTCAACAGGTGTACTCCGTACATTCAGTAAATTTATTTGGTATGTTTCCACAGCCGTTGGAACGTCACACAACTGCTGTTCTTTGGTTTACTGCGGCGCCAAGCCCCTGTCTGAGCCTGAGGCTCAGGCCGTCACCGACTTCGTAGGGAGCAAGAAGGACGACATTCTGTGTTTTCTGACCATCCACTCCTACGGACAGATGGTTCTGGTCCCCTATGGGCATCCCAATATAATTTCCCCCAACCACAATGAGCTGGTATGAAAGTCTACATTGAGGATATATACATGCAGTTAATGAATAAAGTCAAAGTAAAAAATATTACTGTACCATGAAAACTGAGCTTATACAAATACCACAAAATACGACACTTCCATTTTCAACCTTGCTGTATGTGGGGCAGCAGTGGCTCAAGTGGTGGAGCTGGGCATCGGAAGGTTCCAGGTTCCTCCTGACTGTGTGTCTAAAGTGTCCTTGAGCAAGACACTTTTAACCCCTAAATGCTCCCAATTAGCAGGTTGGTCCCTTGCATGGTTTCCTCTGCCATCAGTGTGGGAATGTGTCTCTCCATGAAAGCATGTGGGTAATGGTGTTCAGCCGATGCTGTATGCATGAAAGGGTTAAAGTATAGTACCTTGTGAAGCGCATTTGAGTGGTCTCAAAGAGTAGACAAAGCACCGACCGTGCCGTGCATCATGACACACAACGTTATACTAATGTTTGGTTTCTCAGATGGAGGTGGGTCTGGCTGCAGCAGATGCCATACGGGAGGTTCATGGGATGAGCTACACTGTGGGAATATCTCATGACATACTGTGTAAGTAGGGGCAGACCACTGTGGGAAGAACTACCATAGCAATGTTCTGAATCACTTGGCTTTTAATGTATTAACAGTTCCCTAAATGAGGTGCTCCTGTGGTATGCAGAATACAAAATTAAGTTGCACATTGGAGGAAATTATTCATCATAATTTGTATTGAAATTGAATTAACCCCTCCTCAGGACTACAGCACCTAAATAACGTTACCAGGCACACTCAAATAAAAATAAGAATAAAAAGAATCCTCTTTATGATTAGGATTGTTATGTGGGTGATCTTGAAATTGAAGTTGACTCCACTGTCCTCCAATTCTGTGACAAATACAAATGATGTGCTGTTTTCATTTATTGGTCTGCACCATCTGTTGTTACTCTGTGACATCTGTCTGTATAATATTGCTGTATGATATTGCACCCACAGTATGGCAAGGCGGTGTTGACGTCTCGGAGGTACCGAGACTAGGGGGGGGGTGGGTGATTTACGATTCTGCCCCTCTCGGGACATAACTCGAACGGTGCTGAGTCGGCTGAAGCAGACTTCGCAACGTTCGGCATGGCGACTCGCTCGCCTGAGCTCGCTCGGTGGTGCCTCTCGTGGCTCAAGTCCGCTTCAGCCGGCGTGCCTCTGTCGGGTTGTCCGATAGACGCCCCGCTCATCCTATGCAAATTTAGCCCACAGCAGGCTATAACTAGTTCCTCATCTCCCCCTGTAGATCCGCATTCTGGCCTCTCAATGGACTGGGCTCGTCTTATTGGGATCCCCTTCTCATTCTGCTTCGAGCTCCGGGACAAGGGCCAGCTCGGCTTCGAGCTGCCAGAGGAACAGGTCAAGGCCACGTGTGAGGAGGCGTATGCCGGAGCCCTGCACGTCATCCACCACGTGCACGACAAGACCTTCAACGGCGCCGTCCTCACCGCCACCGCTACGCTGTGGACCACACTGTTGGCGGCATGCGTCACCGGCGCCACGGCGCTGTGAGAGCGGCGTGACATTGTTGCGTTGACGCAACCCCTTCTGTGCGCTCACCGCTCTGGGTTGTTTGTTCGTTGATCGTTAGGTCTGGATAGGCTATATGTGAAGAGGAAGAGATCTGAAATGTTTGATTTGATTAAAGTCAAGGGGCCTGGGTAGTTGTGTACTGTCAGAGTTTATTTATGTTTAATCCTAAAAAATTGAGTTTGGTTTAGGGGTGTCATTTGTCCAATTGTGATTTTCAAAATGTTATCACATTCAACTAAGAAACAAAACTACCACTACAACAGTACATATCTGTATAGGAAAATTCAACATACAAGCATCTATGACAAACTTAAAGGACCACTTCACACATTTTCAACGTATCTTCATAATTGGTCCTCACTAATGTGGTGTACCATTTATTTGGGCGTGGAGTTTTCCACTGGCGAATGAGTGCCTTGATAACAGTCTGTGTCTGATAACGTCTCTGCTACAGCTCCTGACAGGTAAACAATACTGTGGCATAAAAGTTCATTGTCCATCGATGTCATAGCGCACGGCAAACGTCAAATATAACACACAGTAATAAATAAAACAGCACGCATAATCAAAATCACAGCATGCTATAAACTCACAATATAAGGTAAACCATCAATTCACAATTTAGGCATTTAGCAGATGCTCTTAATCCAGAGCGATTTACAGTAAACAAGGAAAACACAAGATAAAACATCAAATGCATAGAAATAGTAATATAATAATAAAGTATTACAAAAGTAAACCAAGAATCTAACTAGAAAAAGTGCTCCTCGGAGCACAGGTCGCCGCCAGGTCAGGTAGGTTATTGGGGCCTTCTGGTGGCGCTATAATAGGCCAATGTAAAAAGGGTGGCATTTCTTCCTCTGCCTAGTGGGAATGTGCGTGCGTGCAAAAATTAAGTCATGCTGCTTAAACAATGGCCTTTGTGCATGATCTGTGACACTCTGTTAAACCCAAATGGCATTATTCACTCTATGACAGATATATGCACATATTTGCACGCCTGGATGACGTATTTCCGCTTTTATGTAGATCAGGGGTCTTCAGCGTTTTTCGAGCCAAAGACCCCTTAGCTGAAAGAGAGATGAAGCAGGGACCCCATACCGTACATTGAAATTGTCAGCCAGCTATGTGCAGTTTTGGAGAAGTAAAAACTCCTGACTAGACACATAACTTCAATAAGCGTGACAACACTGTTCTGTGTGAAATCCAGCGAACCTCAGAATGGTGAAGTAGAGCAGTGTGTTCTTCACAGGCCACTGTGAAGAACACACAGCTTTTACAGCTTTCATGACAATTCAGCACTAATTTATTTGGCACTGAGTGACTCCCTGTAGTCCCTGTGTAGCATGCAGTTTTTTAACCTGTGATTATTCTCACTCCATTAGGTGCACACATATGAGCCAACCAGTGCTCGAGCACCGTCCTGTTTGCTTTCATAGGAGAAATTGCCCTTCTTTGATTGATTGATTGAAATTTTTATTAGGCAAAAGAATGTAAAACAACACAGTTACATTTATAATGCTTTTGTCTAAAAGGTCCGGCCAAAAAAGTCCTTGCGGACTTGTTTCCGTTGGGGTCCTTGAATTAATTTCATAGACATATATAGTAGCAACCAAACAGTTCAAAAATCAATCGTATCATATCGGTCTTGCTGAACCACAGTTGCTCTCCACCCTGCTCTCATTCAATACAATGTCCGTAGGTTAGGTCGCTTTGTTTTCTCAACCTGACAAGTCTGAAAACGTTTTAGTTGAGCATGGCAGTCTCCATGTTTCTTGTTAAAACCAGAGTATAAAAGGCACGAAAATAGCAAATTAAAACACACAGCAGAAGAAGGAAATGTAAAAAATTCTCAGACATATGTGGGTGTGAAGTGTGGTTTACATTATAGGACATTATGCAAGTAACACTCAAAAGTGTGAACTTGCTACAGTAGGTTCTGTTGACAAGCTTTTTAACAGGTTAAACTGTCAAAAATGTTAGGGCTTGGGGCGTCCGCTGGCCTAGCGGTCCAGGCGCATACCACATAAGCTGGTAATCCAGCATGACAGCATGTCGCGGGTTCGACTCCCGATCCCGACGACCTTTGCTGTATGTCTCTCCCCATTTCCTGTCAGCCTACTGTCCTGTCCAAATAAAGGCATAAAAGCCCCAAAAATATATTAAAATATATATATATATATATATATATATATATTAGGGCTTATCTATTAATCATTATCATTCATATGTGTAATTACTATATGAAGTGTGTACACACTTTTACTAGACTGGAACTATATTGTTTTACTCATTGGTTCTCCAAGTGAGGTCTGGGGACCCCCAGGGGTCCTTGGAGGGGTTGCAGGGGTTCCCCAACAAAATGTGTTAATACAGCATCACAATCATTTTAAACACTTCATCCATTTATACGTTAGCTATTCAAAAATAGCAGCTCTACAAGCTCACAGTGCCCCACGCCGAGAGCTTGCATATCTGCTATATTTGAAAATATCTGAAAAATATCTAAAATGTTTGGAAATTTGAAAATAATTTAGAATTCTATTTAACATAAATCTTCTCTTCTGGGGGTCCCTGGCACAGAATATTTTCTCCGCGGTCCGCGGCCAAAAAAACTAAACAATTTGGGGGTCCTTGACAGAGAAGCACTGGTTTAACTTATCTGTTGCCTAAATTGCTACTGTCCTCCACACAGTGTGAGGATAGTTGGGTAGTCTTTCTTACAATTTGAATTCATGCATATTTTCAGACATTTAAAACAAAACAAAAGAAAGTATCAGAAGAACAAATGAGTGGCCCCCCTGCAGTGACTCCAAGGACCCCCTAGGGGTCACGTGACGGACCACCTGTTGAATACCCATGTAGATCCCAGTGGAGAATGTGTACTGTGATAGGTTTCCTTCCCTGAATAGAGACCCAAAGTAAGAGTGCTCCTCGTTTAACTATTAAGATGACTCATATCCTGTCTTCTTATTTTTGGTTTCTATATTAGTTTTCCTAAATCCAGCATACAAATGAGCCTCTGACTGAAGGTGCTCCCCTTCTGTTAAAGTAGGCAGACGGGGAGCATGAGGCTAGGGAGGGATTCAAGCCCCTGTTGGGCCACATTTCCTGCAAGAATGGACAAGAGAGATCATGATATCAGTGTTATCTGGAAATGATTCACCGGGGAGTGTTTTGAAATATAAATATAAAAAAAAGTACTGAAATGTACTTGTATGATTTAATTGGTGGAACCAGATTATGATGTAGTGCAATAGTAATTCCATTGGTCAAATCTAGACTGCTAGGAAGGAGAGGTGGGCTTAGAGACGCCTGAGACGGTACAAAGATATCTGAAAATTGAGAAGTCAAGGGATTTCTCAACTGGATGCCATGGTGCCATACGTAGGATTTGCTTTTCTGATGCTGCTATGTCGGATTGGTGCGACAACAGAGGACCGGTGAGTCTGGAGTGGAGATGCCAAGGAGGGTAACAATTTAGAATAATTACGATTTATTAATCTTTAATAGCTCATGAACAACTATTAGTAAACTACTTATTAATGATTTGTTAAGTATTTGTTAATAACTTTCAGTACAAGTAAACCCTTTCTGCTGCCAACTCCTACTATTCTAAAATCAGTACTAGAAAAGGCTACAACAGAGCCTTCTTCTTTAGTCTGCCAGCCACCTACTACACCCACCAGTGCCCTCCCTGCACCTACAGCTGGCCATCCATAAAGGGACCTATCTAAACACAAAATAATACATGTTTAAGAAGGGAGTAACACATTATTATTTAAAGGTTAATACATGTATTTGTTGAGAGACCATGTCAAAGGTTTATAGACGTTATTGGGGACTCTATTCTAAAGTTTCGAATAAGTATTCCTCATTTACATTCCATCAAACATACTTTGAGTTTGTTCGTTCAGAAGCAAATGTAGCAATAATATATAAGAAAATGTACATCTGAGCCAACTGTGTTTTTTTTAAATTCTTTTGAGCACTGCTATTTACCTCAGCATTGTTTTATAGGTAGAGAATACTATAAAACCTTGTGTCTGTACATACTGTGTTTATTTGGTCTGTGTGTATGTGTGTCTAACAGAGTGGAACATGACTACTACAAATACCATCCAATGAGTAATGTAAGTGAATACACACTCACTGTGTACCTGAAGGCACTATGTAAGCTAGTGTTTTGGCAAGCACTCACACAGGGATGCACACAAACAGAAACGTATACACACCACCTTTTCCAATCCTTAATAGCACTATAAAACCTAGCTATTTCAAGACTGTGATGAGTTTGGCCTTTTTAAAACAGGTGCTTGTTTGAACCTGCAACATCGCAGTCATATAACAAGCTTTTACCATACAGTATTGCTACACTGCTCTTCTCCACAGATCACCTCTTGGATGAAGCAAATTGTCAGGGAATACCCTTCACTTGTGTCCATAGTGGCTTACGGCAAGACTTATGAAAACAGAACCATTAGCCTTCTCAAGGTAATTAACCTTCCACACAATGTATTCAGTAATTATTACACACAAAAACATGAAGTAATAAAGAACAGAATCAGTTCCCATTTTGCAGTTGAAGGTATTGATTCTGCGTGTAGCATAGAAATGAGTCTATTCCCCAAATCTGTCCTTTAGATTGGCAAGAGCACTGGAGAGACAAAAGAAAGGAAGAAAGCTATCTGGATGGACTGTGGAATCCACGCTAGAGAATGGATCGCCCCAGCGTTCTGTCAGTACTTTGTCAGAGAGGTGCGTGTGTGTGTGTAAATAAACTATGAATGCAGAATGTGTGCTTCTAATTTGTGTTCAAGAGTGCATATTCAACTCGCCCACCATCAGATCCTCCAGGCATACAACAAAACCGACCCAAAGATGAGTGAGATGATGAAGAACGTGGACTTCTATGTGACCCCTGTGCTGAATGTGGATGGATACATCTACTCATGGAAGGATAACACAGTGAGTACCAATGTCTGATGTTTACAGGAGGTGCAGTAAGTCTTGAAAACGCTAGTCTTGATGCCCAGAGTGAATAATTCAGTCATTATGTGTGCCCTTGGTGAATGTTTTGGACATACTCTAAAATGTAGATGGTTTAGACTTAGATGATGAAAATAAGTGTCAGCATGACTCCAAAAAGACTGCTTTAGTTGAAATGTACTTTATACCATTATGAATTCCATCAATGTTTCCTTTTGTTTTGGCAGTTATCTCTGGTTTATGTTCTACTTTCAGCAGCCTGGAAAAGATAAGAAAACGTGCACCGTATTAAATTCAGTTGATTAATTACTTCGATGTGTGAAGCTCAATGGCCTTGTGCAGGTGCCAAACTGCCCACTAGAGGGGCCAGCAGTGGAATGTGTATCACAATGAGCTACAATCTAATTATATCAATCAAGAATGCCTATATTCTTCTATTCACTCATTCAGTCATTATGATTCCAGGGAATATTTGAAAACTTAAAATAAGCCTACAGTATAAAAAACTTATGAGTGGGACAACCATATTTGTACAGAAATGTGAAATGCTCTGATTTAATTAATACATTGATTGACTGATAGAATGCCTGGAACAAATTCATTAAACCATTTTGACTTCTGTGCAGACTCGACTGTGGAGGAAGTCCAGATCAACGGGACCTGAGCACTGTGTCTGTTTCGGTGGCACTGATCTCAACCGCAACTTCGATGCCTTCTGGGGGAGTGAGTATTGTTCTATACATCTATGGGATGTAGCGGTGGGTCTGACAAAATATGTAGCGGTCCAAATTCGTGATCTGTGCTGGATCTTGTTCAGTTTGGGCATATCTAACAAATTAATTCAAACAAAAGAAAATTAATTCAGGATGTGTTTTGGGGAGTTGTCCGGTGTTGTGACCTCTGCTTTGTTAATGACGATATATTAGAGATTACACGCACACACACACACACACACACACACACACACACACACACACACACACACACACACACACACACACACACACACACACACACACACACACACACACACACACACACACACACACACACACACAAGCTTAATACCATTATTTTGTACATTAAGGTAGGGTAAGTGATGTTTTTTGGTTGAAATAAAACGTTTTTCGTTAAAGCACTATATTCTGATAGTACTCATTGCTATTGACTAGTGTTTGTTCAGTAACATGAGTCTATCTCCATGTCTCTCCATCTCTTTATTAAACAGAAAATGCATTTTCAGGTCAGGATACCAATTTTATCCAATCAGGATAGAGAACTCAGACAGGATACACATTAAACAAGTGAAATTGGATGTGATGACACAAATAAATGAGCAGAAAAAAATTGAACTGGAACACAAACATTAAGCTGATACTGTAGATGGGTAATCTCTCCTGATTGGCTGACATGTTTCTGAAAATGTCTTTTTTGTTTATCAAAGAGCTGGAGAGACTGGGAGACTCCTGTTACTGAACAAACGCTCTATAACAATGATTACTATCAGAATATAGAGCTATTTAACTCTTATAACCAAACAAAATCACTTACCCTACCTTTAAAGGTCTGAGACTGATTCTACAAATGCCTTCTAAAACAGTAGTCCTCACACTTTCAAGATTTTTTCAAAAATGCGCTGTGAGCTTATACTGTATATCTGCTATTTTTCAATAGTCAACGCAAAAATCTAAAATGACACAGAGGCTTTCCCGATTTTAAAGAGTTAATGTATGCAATATGTTCAAAACACACTTAATTACATTACGTATTTAACATTATACTTATGCTGCTGTTAACAGCCGTCCCAGAGAGAGCAGATGCACTTTGGACTGCCTATTCAGACAGTTAACACTAGCCATGGTTAGCTCTAGCTAATTAGATGGCATTTAGTTTTTCAAGAATCAAGTCTGTAAATAAAGAAGAAAGTACTCAGCTCTGCAAAATCACAAGGTTTGTTAGAGAACCAACAACATCAAACACGAGCCCCATTCAGTCCCCAATCTAACCAGCTAAAGATATCTTAATGATTCAACTGAGTTCAAAAGGTGATACTTGGTAGCCTGGCATTGGCCAGACTGATAACGTGGATTCACTCTCACGTTCCATACCGGGGAGGAACGTGAGAGTGAATCCACGGTATCAGTCTGGCCAATGCCAGGCTAGATACTTGGTACAGTACATTCAGTCAATTTCTCTGGTTTGTCTCCACAGCCGTCGGAGCGTCACGTAACTGCTGTTCAGAGGTTTACTGCGGCGCCAAGGCCTCGTCTGAGCCTGAGACTCAGGCCGTCACCAACTTCATAGGGAAAATGAAGGATGACGTCCTGTGTTTCCTGACCATCCACTCCTTTGGCCAGTGGATTACCATCCCCTACGGGCATCCCAATTTCACTGTCCCCAACCAACAAGAGCTGGTATGAAAGTCTACATAGAGGATAGGATAACCATTCCGTTCATGAATAGAAACAAAGTAAATCAGAGCTTATACTGATACTAAAAAACAGCACGTCCATTTTAAAGTGCTGCAAAATTGCTTCTGATGAGCAGGCTGGTCCCTTGCATGGTTGCTTTCGTTATCGGTGTGTGAATGCGAAACTCCATAAATGCATAATGTGTAATGGTGTTCCGCTGTTGCAGTGTGTGTGAATGGGTGATGTGAAGTACATGTACAATGCATTTCAGTGGTCGGAAACACTAGAAAAAGCTCTATATAAATGCAGACAATTTATTTACCATGTACATGACCTTCAACATTATGCTATTTTTTGGTTTCTCAGATGGAGGTGGGTCTAGCGGCAGCAGATGCCATACGGAATGTTCATGGCATGAGCTACACTGTGGGAAGATGTAAGTAGTGGTAGAACACTGGGGGCAGCAGAACTACATGAAAACCACCACAGCAATGTTCTAAATCACTAGTGGCTTTCAATGTCCTAATCAACCAGTTTCCTAAATGAGGTGCTCCTGAGGTATGCAGAATTCAAAATGAAGTTGCACATTGGAGGAAATTATTCATCATATTTAAATTGAGTGAACCTCATCAGGACTGCAACACCACTCAATTTTCTAGACTTAATTTCCTTACTGTCCCCAGTACTGACTGGCTCTATATGATTGTACATGCTCTGTGATGCCCATCGGAAGCCTAGTATAAATGTATGTAAAGAACAGTGCATGATGAGTTTTTCATCTTATTGCAGATGATCAGAATTCTGGCTCTTCAAGAGACTGGGCTCGCCAAGTGGGGATCCCCTACTCCTTCAGCTTTATGCTCCGGGACCAGAAGGGCCAGCACGGCTTCAAGCTACCGGACGAACAGATCCAGCCCGCATGTCAGGAGGCGTACGCCGGAGTCATGCACATCATCCACCACGTGCACGGCAAGACGACCAAGACGACGGCAAGACGACCTTCTGTCGTCTTGCGTGCAAATAACACACGCATGATCTTAAACAGTGCCGCCCTCCCTGCCACCACCACGCTGTGGATGACACTGCTGGCGGTATTAGCCATCTCTAATCTTACAGCCACGGTGCTGTAAGGTTTTTCTTTGATTGCTTCCACTGTGCTCACACAACCCCTTCTGTCCGCACATAATTGTTTGTCTAGGCCTGGATAGACTAAATATGTCTGAACAGAAATTGGGAAAAGACCGTTGCGCTAACCCCTAACACATGCTCATTTTGCTAGGGTCGGATGGCTCAGGGTTGAGGACAGAGTACGACAACTTGCAATGGGCCATGGTCTACATTGTATGATGTTCAGCATATTAGTGTACTGTATATCTGTCTGTCTTCTTAAATGTCATCATGATTTGAGTGCGTGGGGATCTCATGTGAAATAAGCCATTGTGCTTTTATGGGCGATCCAGTTTAGAGGACCTTGTATTGTAAACTGTACTTCCATGTACCTTTTCCATGTCTTTCTAAATAAAGTACTTCAATCAATCAAAGATCTGAAACGTATGATTGAGAAAGTTTCAAGGGGCCTGGGGAAATGTGTACAAACATGTCAAATAATAATATTTGAATCCCAAAAATGTTTGTTTTGTTTTTGGGGTGGAGCTATCGTTTGTTTTATGAAAAGAAAAAATCAGTTATTGGTATTTTCAAAATTTGATTACATTGTATTGTTTAGTATTTGTTTATTCACAAGTTCAAACCATTTTCTTTCTATGATACTTGAAATGCGGCTGCAGCGTAGTGATTAGAGAGGCCGTCTGGTAAGCAGAAGGTCACTAGTTTGTGTCCCTGAGCAAGACACTTAACCCCTAACTGCCACATTTAACCAATGCGTAGCAACTGCGTTAAGACTGATGAAAATATATGGGCTCTTTAAATTCTATTGTCTATCTACGATTAAAAAAGGGGAAAGAAAGGGGGTAGAAATACCCCCTTTCACACACTGTGGGAAGGGGATTCGGAACAGCTCCCAGGTGCGTGTGTCGTTTTCCTACCCGAGCGTAGTAACTTGGCAACGCGCCCTTCAGTGACGCACGGCCCGGGGAACTGTTTCGCCTCTAGTCACTGCATATTCCAAGAGGATAACACTGGCTGGCTTTCCTCCGTGGTGGAAAATAGTGCTCGGCGCTGGCACTGCCTGGGGAGAGGGGGTAATTTACGATTCTGTGCCAATCGGTACATAACTCGAACAGCGCTGAGTCGGCTCTAGTGGACTTCGGCACGGCACGGCGACTGCGGCTCGCTCGATGGTGACTCTCGTTGCTCAAGTCCACAAGAGACGGCTCGCCTGTAACTACTTCTTATTAGGGGCTGTAGTGTAGTCTGTTCTCACCAAGTGGGTCGAGTGTTCTGCTTCGCTGGGGCGACAGAAACTATGCCTGAACCTCAATAATCCTAATAAAATATTTTGCGACACTTTTTAGATTAGATAAATAAACAATGGCAGGGGAGGTAATTGATCCCGGGGAGCTGGGATTGGAAGTCCTATGCTTAAGGTTGCACGCCATGGAACCATGTGGTAATGCAGGGGTTTGGGAGTTATTTAATGCGGTCCGCTCATGTGAGAGGCAGTTTCGCGTGCGTCACATATAATTAATAAATCTTTTGTTGTGCAATTATAAATTCTGAAACAAATTCTCATTGCAGCATGCAGCAGTAAATCTCATTGAAAATAAATAACAAAACATTGAAAAATGTAATACTACAATTATTCACTACAAAACAATTTAACCATCTATATGTAGGGCTAAACCAAAAGCTGAATAGCTCAACAGTCCGACAACGGCACTAACGGGAGCAGCAGTAAACACATATAAACCAGTTGACAGTTCCAGTGACAAGAATGAACATTTCAGATTTAACGAACCAAGTGTAGATAAAATAATTAGTTTGAGAATGCCATTCAGTTCTGAGAGCAGCAGCAGCAGCACAGCACACCAAACGTGAGGGGTGGAGAAGAGAAAGTGACCTCATTTAACCAAGCTCCCTGAACCGGGGGCAATAAATGAAGGGGCTAACCCCTGGTTTCCGACTCTGGTACTGACAGCTGGGGCCCACTACATAAAACTAGCGAAAAAGGGTTTTGACCAATGGGCTCGACTCACAGGCTTTTTGTGACGTAGACACATAAAGGACACTACTGCGCATGCGAAGAGGCCCCATGAACACAACTGCGCATGCAAAAGGGCCCCACAACATCACAAACCAACACGGGAAGAAGCAGGAAAAAGGGAATATATGGGGATTTCCAGTATCCACTCTAGGTTTTATAAAAACTCTATGCATTTAACCCGGACATTTATACAGTTCTGGACTGATTGTTCCCTTGTACCTAAGTTACAAATGGCACTTATTTCACTTTCTGAGTGAGTTCAGGTTGTTATGGTTACCACTGAAAACCAGAACACTAAAGCTAAGTGTGACATCATGGACTCCGTTGTTGGGCATGATGTTTGTCATCATGATGATGTCATGATGACAAGAGTAAACACTGCCAGACGGTATAAAAGCAGTCTGAAAGTCGGTATTTAGACATTCAGAAAAATCTACACAATACATATTCTGTCACGCCTTGTTGATCTTTGCAAACTATGCTCTTACTTTAATGAATGACGTGACAAGAGTCTTATCACTTTGATGTAAGTGTTTAGACAGATTGTGCATGTCTTGGGTGACGTATGCGGAAGCACGTCAGATGTTATGTTGATACCGGTGTTGGAGGGAATAGAAAATAAATTGTAGTACTGTATAATAACACTACAAAGAGAACTCACAGAGTCTCACAGAGTCAAGAATGGATCCGCACTTGCAGTTATCAGAGCTTTTTGGTAACATTACATTATCTGATGAACAGAACTCTGGCTCTCAAGGAGTTGGGACTAACCCGGATAATGGCTATGGAATGGTGCAAAATAAATGTTGTGCAAAGAATGAGGAATCAAAATGTCAATCATCATCTAGAAAGTTCAAACCTGGCAATAACCCCCCAGATCTACCTCCAGAGGTTGAAGAGGGAAATATTGAGTACAAGCGGAAGCTGGTGAATCCCACGCAATATCGCTTTGAGCAGCTGGCCACGCAAATGAAATGGCGTCTACAGGAGGGGAGGGGTGAAGCTGTGTATCAAATTGGTGTCGAGGACAACGGCATGTTTGTGGGCCTATCGGAGGAAGACATGAAATTGTCACTAAAGACCCTCCAGAGGATGGCAGAGAAAGTGGGAGCAGATATTGCTATCCTCAGGGAGCACGAGTTGGACTACGATTCTGACACTCCTCGTAAGACTGCTGAGGTGCTCATTCGCATGGTGCCAGATGACCAGCAGTTCCTGGACCTGCGAGTTGCTGTTCTAGGCAATGTGGACTCAGGAAAATCCACACTACTCGGTGTTTTGACACAAGGTGAGCTGGACAATGGACGGGGACGCGCACGACTCAACCTCTTCAGACATCTCCATGAGATCCAGACTGGACACACCTCCAGCATAAGCTTCGAAATCCTCGGCTTCAACAGCAAAGGAGAGGTTGTAAATTACAGTGAATCTCGGACAGCAGAGGAGATCTGTGAGAGTGCCTCGAAAATTATCACATTCATTGATTTGGCGGGCCACCACAAGTACCTGAACACTACTATCTTTGGCCTTACTAGCTCCTGCCCAGACTTTGTGATGCTGGTCATCAGCGCAAATACTGGCATTGCCGGAACAACACGGGAGCACCTGGGGCTGGCCATGGCCCTGAAGGTGCCCATCTTCATAGTGGTCACTAAGGTGGACGTATGCACACAGGTCCGCACGGAGCGCACGGTGCAGCAGCTGGAGCGCTTGCTGAAGCAGCCAGGATGCAACAAGGCACCGCTGGTTGTTAGCAACACCGACGACGCCATCACAGCAGCACAGCAGTTTGCCCAGTCTCCCAACATCACACCTATCTTCATCTTGTCAAGTGTGTCGGGGGAGAGCCTGGATCTGCTCAAAGTCTTCCTCAACATCCTCCCTCCACTCAGCAACACCAAGGAGCAGGAGGAACTCACCCAGCAGCTCACAGAGTTTCAGGTGGATGAGATCTTCTCGGTGCCTGAGGTTGGGACCGTGGTGGGAGGTATTCTGTTCAGCGGTATCTGCCGTGAGGGAGAGCAGCTAGTGGTAGGGCCCACACACCTGGGCGAGTTCCACAAAGTGACAGTCGGGAGCATCCAGAGAAACCGCTTGGCTTGCAGGGTACTCAGGGCCAGCCAGGTTGCCACTCTATCACTGGGTGACTTTGACCGGTCGCTGCTACGCAAGGGCATGGTAATGGTGAGCCCAGAGATGGACCCTACCATTTGTTGGCTGTTTGAGGCTGATATTGTGCTGCTGTTCCATGCAAAGACATTTCACAAGGGGTTTCAGGTTACCATTCTAGTTGGTAATGTGAAACAGACCGCTACAGTGGTGGCAGTGCATGGTAGGGACGAGTTGAGGACAGGAGAGAAGGCGGTGGTGCAGTTCAAGTTCATAAAGCAGCCAGAGTACCTGAAGGTGGGGGCCAAGCTGCTGTTCAGAGGGGGTGTGACCAAGGGCGTTGGCCACATCACAAAACTACACCCTGTCTTGCGGTACCAACCCAGCCGTGAGGAGGAGGAGGTCTAAAGCCTTACAAAAGGTATCGCCCAGAGGAATGAGAGAACCACACCCTTCCTCCTGACACCAGGTTAATGCTCATGTTTGTTTTCTTAACACAATAATAATAATAATAATATTATAATATAATAATAATTTGTGATTCATGTGTTTCACACTTTTCTTGATCGTAAATTATGGTTGTTTGATAACAGGCCTTGTTTGGAAAGAAATCTGGGGCAACAGATTTGTTGTTTTTAAATAACTTAACTTTAGATTTTTCGATTTTTTTTTTTACGGCATGAGCCGACTGCGGACGGACCTCTGATGTCACGCTCATGTCACCATGACTCAGCTATATAAGGAGTTCCCAATGCAGCTACACCCAAATATGGTGTGAGTGTGTTGTTTAATGTGTCATTAAAGGGTCAAGGACTGACAGATAAAGAGATCTCCATATATGGGTATAAAAGGGACAAGGATTGATAGATACAGAGATCTCCATATATGGGCATATCAGCAGGCCCATATATGGGCATATACTGTTGACATCAGGGTCTCCATATATGGGCATAAAAGGGACAAGGACTGACAGATACAGAGATCTCCATATATGGGCATAAAAGGGACAAGCACTGACAGATACAGATATATCCATATATGGGCATGAAGGGGACAATGACTGACAGATGCAGAGATCTCCATATATGGGCATGAAGGGGACAAGGACTGACAGATGCAGAGATCTCCATTGGCAGTGTGACGTAGGTGTGAGGGCCGCGTAGCGGCCCGAACCTAATGGGACTTCATTCTCCATTTGATAATGGATGTTTATAGAATTTCGTCAGTGCAGCACATTACTTGAAATGTACGAGCTTGATTTTCTTATTACCAGACGAGACATCGCTTTACTGGAGGAGTCTGGTCTTAGGGGACATGTCTGTCTAGGAGAGCTGGCACTTTCACAGAACGGAACCGAATTCAGTGACAGTCCTAACCGGAGCAAATGCTCAGTGGTGAGTCCTCTAAAAAGGACTGCATTGTACTTAAGGTCGGACACCTACAACTGTGGAAGTAGTTTTGTTGCTAAACAGGACACAGAGCCTTGGTTTGAGATGGAACAAACATTTATTGTCGTTGAAGAAATTACAGTAAACATACCCAATGACAGTGGATGAAAGATTTTTTTTTCTTCGTTTTTTTGTTAGATTAGCCTATAATTATCACAAGTTATTCATTAGTTTGCCATGGAGGTCAGGGTGTATTCACGTTTTTATTCCAACCAAACACAACATCAGGTGATTAAGCAAATTATTTGTGCATCCTAGTGGATGGCAGCCTAGCAACTTGAAGTGCTCCGAGTCTGACCAAACTTTGTCTGACCTATCCAACCTGGGCCCCAATTTCAACATTAGGGTTTGGTGGCATCACATTTTTTAAACCGTCCCCAAACCTTTAAACGCAAAGGCTGTTGCACAGAAATGTATTCAGAGGCAGCTATACAGTCTGCCATCAGAATGTGGCTGTATTCTTCAGTGAGAATATTGGCATTCATAATATCTATTCTATTATATAATAATCAATATTGAACAAGAGGATGTTTACAACTTCACTTGTTTCTCTCTTTACAGGCTAGATAATGGCTTCTAACGAACCCTACTCCAGCACTATTTGTATGTACTAGTATGGAGTAGCAATCTTGGCAGTAAGACTAAGTGGCATAAAAATATGAATATACTCGCACCTCCATACCATATGAGGTACTTTACAGAAGTATATGAAAATAACTTGATTTGAATAAACTGACATTCAATGGGTATACAATTTGTGGCTCAGCAGGTTGGCGACATACCATGTACTCACAAAATCAAATTGAGATGTCTCACAAAAGAATTGTAATTCATTTATAACGTTTCAGTACAGACATTTAATCATAATAATTCTAACACTTGGTGATCCATTCACACAGCATTGCAAGTAACACTTGAAAATACATGTGTTATCTTTTTCTTCAGACATTGTAACATTGGTCTAAAAGGTACCACAAATGGAATGTATAGTTCTTTCAAGTAGAGATAAAACACAAGGAATGTTTAGAGGATAGAAGTATCTATAATGGATCCACTACCAGCCTTGTAACCAGACTATTATTACGCATCACAGCACAAAGTTACCAGCATAGGCGTGTGATAATTCCCCACTCAGTTAAATAGTGTTGCATGTAATGGGTGAGCTTTAGGTTGGGTGGGGTCTCTGTCACTAGCCTCTTAGCTCGGTACAGCAGAGTTCCAAACGATACGGCCGTCTTCTCCAAGCTTGACAGCGCCGCTGGCCACCAGCTCCAGGGCTGCAGGGAAGGCACGGTGTTCGGCCTCACGTATCCGATCCGATAGGCCCTCCTCTGTGTCCCCCACCAGGACAGGCACCGCCTCCTGCGCGATGATGGCCCCCGCGTCAACCTCTTCCTAAACAACAAAATGAAGAGACATTGGGAATTGTTTAGAGTTTTCTGTCACCATGTGTCATCATTTTATTTTGTATAATTAACAAATACATAAGACATGATGGCTGCGTAGTCAGTAGGCCTTATATAATGCACAAGCTTGGTGGAAGGGTAAATCTTCAATAGTATAAATTACTGTACTTACAGCCACAAAGTGGACAGTGCAGCCGGTGACCCTTGCCCCAGCCTGCAGAGCCTGTTTCTGGGCATTCACACCCTTAAAGGAAGGCAGCAGGGATGGGTGGATGTTCAGGAGTTTACCTGTGACACATACAGACACACCTGGTTAGCACACTGAGAGACAATTTGGTTTAAGACTGGTTTGGATAAAAAAAACATGTTCTGATATGAAACTACATGTAGGCCAGTGATTAAATATCACAATCTGGGCCCACACAGATTTACAGCTTGCCCAACTGTATGAGATCCATGAGAACTGGATTATACCGGGCATGGTAGCAGCATGTTCCAGCCGCAACGTATCAGCCGCATCACAGGCACTCTAATTATTTGCGATTCCACCAGATGTGTTTAAGCGCCCGTTATGCACCTGGTCTATTTTTTCTGTTGCATTGCAATGCGTTCCGAGCTTGCAGATGTGGTATTTTTACCTAATATTTGCCGCAGACTAGGGACGTTGTGTTCATGTGGTTAAAACAGTCCAGATAGAAGACAGCAGCATGGTCTCACCGTTCCATTTCTTGACAAAAGTTCCAGTGAGGATCCTCATGAATCCAGCCAGACAGACCACCTCCACCCCAAACTCCTCCAGTACACGGTCGATGGTTTTATCAAACTCTGCTCGGCTTCCGTACTGCTTATGGTCTACCACCTGGTCAGAGCAAGACAAGAAATCAAACTTCTGTTTCCATACCGATGCCATTATCTGGAGTGAACAGGTACAGTGTCTGTGTCAAGGACACAGGTCCCACATATGTTGGGCTGTTGATCTCTACTCAATATCAATCCACAATGTGGAATTGCTGCAAATTGTGAAATACTGTCTTTCCTCAATCGCTGATTATTGATGGTCATCAGTACAGTAGTAGTTGAAGGTTTCATCCTAAACATTGCGATAATATTATGGGTGGGTGTGGGACTTTGTTTTGATAGGAGCAACAGAGGTGCTTATGAGTGGCACTTTCTCCGTACCCTTGTCTGGATGCCAGCTAGGGAGGCTCTCTTCAGGCCCTGCACGCCTGGCCGGTTGGAGATGACCACCAGGATCTCAGCTGAGCTGGATGGACGCTTGGCTTGTTCAATCAGGGCCTGGAGGTTGGTGCCTGGGACACACAATCACAATGCTACTACTATAGTAGAGTGGAAGATGGATTGGACAGAAATATCTAAGGACATCTATTCCAAGGATTTCAATGAAGACTAGGGGTGTGCCGATACAAATTTCATGAAACGATACGATACGATATTGGGCTTTTATTATGAAAATATATGGGGGGGAAGCAAATGCAAACAAATATTTCTGTTTTGTATTATTCAGACATGCAAACTTGTAGCTTTTCAGCTACAATAGCCGTTTTGAATCCAGATAGGGCAATAGTGTGACACCTCACCCGAAAAAAAACAACATGTTGTCACCCTTTTCACCTCGGGGCTGTTTGCATGCCTGATTATTATTATTGTAAAAAAAAAATGTTTTTTTTTTACGATATTGTTTTTTCCAAAACGATACATATCGTCACGAAAACGTATCGCGATATATCGCGGGACGATATATCGGCACACCCCTAATGAAGACTGATGCAAAGTCTGACCTATATAGATTTCCTTTTGGAAATCGCTTACGGTGGAGGCAATATCAGACTGAAGCTATTGATCAGTTTGTTTTTGTCAGTACAGTAGTGTTCATTAAATTTGAACCCCGATCTTTGTATTGCTTTTTTATAACCCGATAATCAATAAACATAATTCTATGATTTCTTTCTGAAAGAGTCTCACCAATGCAGCCAAATCTGTCATTTGTAAAAAAAACATATTATACCCAATTCATGCATTTTGTTACATTGTCAGGAATGTTGCCAATTAGATGTGCTCATGAAGACCTACAATGTGATAATGAATTAGCCTAGGTGGTTATGCAGTGTCAAAATCAAATAGTATAGTCATAATTGATTATAATTACGATCATGATTACCATGTGTAAGGGAATAAGAGATGACATTCCTGTATTTACAGTCGGAGTCAGAAACTCACCTGTGCCGGAGATAAGGACGCCTACTCTGGTCCTTTTGTGCCGTTTGTCGCCGTCGCCATGGTGACGACCATTCAGCGGCACCTCTAAATCCACGCTGGGGGAGGGGCCAACGCACAGGCTGTGTTTCAGGTTACGAACCACTACAGGCTCCGCCCCTGCAAAATGGTGATTTTAACAGTAACTATTACAACAATCATGAAACAGTGAGGTACATAAATGTTATGTATTTTTAACAGTAGAACAACACTTACAGTATCTACAGTAGAGTGACTTAAGGATGCAAATCTCAGGAGGCATATAGACAGATGACAGGTAATTGATAATGTTTTGTTTGTTTTCTATTATTTTCTATTTATTTTATTTGCCAAGATTTTATATTTTTGTCTGTCAGCAGAGAAAACTTGAGAAAATAGTAAAATCTCAAATGAATGACAATTCACACTAATCCAATCTCATTCTTATATTATTTGCATTAATATATTATTCATTCAGTCTGTCAGCTTAGGTACTTTATAATAGGGATATAAAAATGCATTGATAAATTGATCTTGAGGTGGCAATTAATTTTTTATTGTGAATACATTTTATTGTCTTCCCAATACAGAGTTGCTTCTGTCAAATGAGTTAATTAAATGTTATTTTTGGACAATTTTGGTTGGAAAATGGATTAATCGTATCAAAATGATCCAATCATTGTGAAAGAAGAATCGTAATCGCATTATTGTGAGGTCAGAGATTTACACCCCTACTTTATGTTTCCCTGTTTTATTATTCAACTTAATCTTTGTTATTATTAGTTACCGGTAATTTCAGGGTATTTAAACCCCTTGCTTGAAGAAATGTTAAACATTAAATGCATTCAAGTCTGTTTATTATCTCACTGCCTCACCAGGCTGTTTGTATGCCAGCGAGCCGACAATCCAGGCGTCCTCGTGGGCCTGGATCTGACGCAGGACCCTCTGGGCGTCGGGAGGGGCCACCACCAGCACAGCCCCCAGGCCGCAGTTGAAGGTACGAGCCATCTCCTCTTCACTCAGACCGCCCTGCTTCTGGAGCCAGGAGAACACTGGAGGAATGTTCCAGCGAGACGCATCTGCATACAGTCAAATCACAAGTGTTTATTTAATTCTGAGAGTGTACAAATGGTAGCTACCAAAGGGACATGATAGTCATATCTGTACTACATGTTCATCAATATATATATCAATGTATTGACAAGAAACTACCAATACAATACATGCTGTATCACGATACATGATGCAACGCTATACAATTTGTATCTAATGATAATACTGGGAGAGCTGTAACATTCAGATTTGATTACCTTATTAGTCCCACAGGTTTTTTGCTTCACCCAGCTGATGTGGAGCAGTTAGAGGTTATTGTCTTGCTCAAGGGACACTTCGACACATACTAGACTCACCTAGATCGACTGCTAGTGCCTTAGGCAGCACTCGAGGGATGTTCTCGAGGAGCCCCCCTCCTGTGATGTGAGCGTAGGCTTTGACTGCTCCACTACGCAGGATTGGCAGGAGCAGGCGGCTGTAGATCTTAGTTGGAGTCAGCAGCACCTCACCTGGAAGCACAATCCAGTCCAGTCATGTGGGCTTTGGGGTGAAGTAATCATTCAATAACTTTGCCTAACTTTCCCTATTCAATACTTTTTTATTTTGTTTCATACATTGTAAAAAGAATCCTAGACATAAAAAATGCAGGCCTGCATTGTAGAACTGAAAATTAAGTTTGGCAAGATAGTTGATCTACAAGCTCACAACGCATCATGGTGCAAACTTGTAGAGCGATTAGGTGTGTGACACAGGTTGGCAGTGCACCTTGCATGGCTGCCTCTGCCGTCAGTGGGTGAATGCGAGAGTGAAGCAGTGAATTTAAGGCATACGTCATAAAGCGCTGTGAGTGGTCGGAAGACTAGAAAAGTGCTAAAATGGAGTATATTAACTTTTAGTCTTTAAACTTTCCATTTTCAACCCTAGAGTCCCAATTCTGGCCATAATCATCATAATAGCCAAACATTCTGCGGATATAGGCGAACATTCGCAGAAAATATCCAATCTACAAGCTCACAAAGCTGCGCACCGCCGGGAGGATGTAGGTTCGACATTTTCAGTTAAGAGATTTGGTGTAGATGCAAAAAAGGAGGGAGCCAAGTACAGACCCCTGGGGGACCCTGGTTAACAAAGTATGTACGTTTTAGTGGTTAATTTAGCACATTATTCATTCAATTAAACAACCGATAGTGCACCTTGCTCCGGCTGGAGCAACTGAAAGACAATGTTTACCGACAGTCTGTCCTGGTTTGCCGAAGGGAGCCGGGGAGCTGTAGCTGAGGCTGGCCTTCTCCAGGACCTTGCGGACGAGGCTGAAGCCATTGCTGTGTACTCCAGAGGAGGCCATGCCGATCAGCAGGTCGCCCTCTGCGATGTCACCCAGCCGGGGCAGCATGGCGCCGCGCTCCACCGCGCCCACGCAGAACCCTGCCAGGTCATACTCCCCTGCAGCGTATACACCAGGCATCTCTGCCGTCTCACCGCCTGGACACACACACACACACACAAAAATCAGCCCCACCTTTACCTGCTGCCACATTAAAAGTGATGATGCACATTAATGCACATTAATGCACTACTGATCCAGAAATAGGTGAAATCGGCCATTCTGCATAATGAGTAGTGATGCCCGGTGATGTTAAATCTTTTGTACTTTTACTGAAGTAAATTTTTGAAAACAGGATATTTACTTGTTACAGAGTATTTTACACACACAAACACATGGCAGAGTGCAACAATCTCAAGAGAGACAAGACCCTCCATCTATACCCACCCAGCAGTGCACAGCCGGCCATCTTGCAGGCGTTGGCGATGCCCTCCACCACAGCGGCGGCAACGTGCACGTCCAGCCTTCCACAGGAGAAGTAGTCCAGGAAGAAGAGTGGCTCGGCGCCCTGGGCCAGCACGTCGTTCACGCACATGGCCACCAGGTCCTGACCCAGCCCACCGTGCTGTCCACAGGCCTGGGCCAACTGCAAGGGAGAAGACTTAGAGTTAGTCTAAGTAAAAGGAAAAAACAGGTTATATTGGATATATTTAATACACTATTACTATGTTTTTGTGTGTGTGTGTGTGTGTGTGGGGGGGGGGGGGGGTCCTGCGAGACAGAAAACAGGGACAGAACACTGGACAAGAGTGATGGCTAAAATGTCAGAAAATGAAAAGGCTGAGGTCCAACCTTGAGCTTGGTCCCCACTCCGTCTGTCCCCGACACCAGGATGGGGTCCACGAAGCCTGCAGCCTTCAGGTCAAACAGCCCAGCAAAACCGCCCAGTTCTACATTACAACCTGTAATTTCAATTAGACAAGCGAAATTTAAATAAAAAAAGAATGCATATTTTATTCAATAAACGTAAAAGAATTGTTGTAATAAAGCTGCACACACACACACACACACACACACACAGTGGATGTGCATACTTTAATTTCAAATCTCCTTACTCACGGTTTTTATATCCCTTAACTGCAAATCAAATTATATTGAGAAGGCATCCATATGCAAGATTATTCCACCCATACAAAATGCATTTGTAAAGTGCTACTGCCTTATGCCTTTGTCATAACTGTATTGTGTGTGCATTAAATGTGAAGACGGTTAATTCACCAGAGCGGGAGGTTGCCTTGGCAAAAGGTTTTATCATGTCCACCAGCTTGTTCCCCGCTGCAATATCCACTCCACTGTCCTTATAGGTCAGGCCTCTGTTAGAGAGATACAAGTACTGTTCACTTAACTGTCCTTATAGGTCAGACATGTTAGAGAGATACAAGTCCGGTTCACTTCACTGTCCTTATAGTTCAGGCCTCTGTGAGAGAGTTACAAGTACAATTCACTGCTACTGTACTTATAGGTCAAGCCTCTATTAGATATCCTAGTACTGTTCACTCAGCTTAGCTGCAGACTGGTGTTCAGTCTAACGATGTGTCAGTATGGTGTGAGAGAAGCCAAAGTAGTAATAATTTTCAGACACTTTATTCACAAAAATAAACCACTGCAAACTTAAATATTTGAAATGTCTGAATATTATGTAAAATGTCTTATGCTTTTTGGTTGGATTATCAGTGAGTTAAAGGTCTATCATACCAATTCACTTGATCATATGAATGGTCATTGATCCTCTTTCATCAAAATACAAAATATAAATGAATACTTCTTTTCTTTTCTTTCTATAATCTGAAAGTCAGTTCTGGCAGAATGTGCCTTCATATCCTTCATTAAGACACAAACATAAGCGCTGGGTATTTGCAAAGTTAGTTTATTAGAAAATTCTACATAACATACAAAATATCATTATTTCAAGTCAAACACTATTCTTGATGCCTTCATATAATTTTTTTTAGACTGATGCCACATGTTCTAAGCTGTATGATCTATAACGGAGGACAAAATTCTGAAATGCTATGGAATGCTGAAGTAAAAAATATGAATACAGGTGTGGTGTCGGCGTGCCCTACACTCACACACACCTGTGCCGACTCAGGTGGGCGATGGCCCGGTGGCCGATGTCACGACGAAACGTGGCTCCCGGGAAGCCCACGGACGCCACACCCTCATTGGCTGCCTGAAGGGCTTTCTCCAGCGATGGTCTCACTGCTGTGACTGTGAGGACCCGCCCGCCGCTGGAGACCACTGCCCCATCCTTCAGGGCGGTGCCAGCGTGGAACACTTGTGAGCCCATTTCCTCCACCTGGGACAGACCTGAGAGACAGTGGACAACACTTTAGGATTTTGATTCAAGAAGGTTTTCAGAATTCAATCAAAGATGTTTTGAAGTAGGCCAATTTCTATTTCATAGAAATCCTCTTCTAATCTCCCCTGCACAATATTGTAATCCTTTTTCTTCTTGTCTACTGTTGTACTGCATGAGTCAATAACATTTCCCTTTCATAGTATGCCTGGTGGTGCAGCCAGTACATTGATCATATGTCACTGCCGGGTGGGAACCTTGTACTACATCTCCATTTCCTTTTTATTTATTTTTTTTCCATAAACTCAATGGTATTGGCCAGTCTTTACATCTGTTTTACAAATATGCCAACAATGCAATGTATTGCGAAAAAGAAATTGGCCCTATACCGATCAGTCACGGTAGTCAATGTGTTTTTTGTGCACATCGCATAGCTTTTGATCAGTCATCTGTGTTGTTGTAGTTGTCGGCTGACTGGTTCCTTGGTAGTTAGTATTTGTGCAATATTTAACCTTACTTTTGTGAAGTGTTATATTTGAGTTTGTGTGTGTGTTTGCAGTAAGAACTGTGACATCTCTGCGGTACACAAACTGAGACTACACACTGTGGTGGTGCCTACACATATTAGCTGATTGGGTGAAATGACCCATCACCAATGTGTCATCTGCCCCCTTGTAATAATAGTAACCCATAAAGTTTAAAATAATACTTTCAAAGGAAATCATAACAAAATGTGTTAGAACTCGTGACAATTCTCATAATCCACTGGTA
The DNA here is from genome assembly GCF_963280865.1 of Gymnoscopelus braueri. Taxonomy (NCBI): domain Eukaryota; kingdom Metazoa; phylum Chordata; class Actinopteri; order Myctophiformes; family Myctophidae; genus Gymnoscopelus; species Gymnoscopelus braueri. Next base: position 26,098,381 of record NC_137626.1, on the reverse strand, counting down.
CACAGGGTTCTTTTTTATTTATTTCCTGAAAAGGAATGGTTTTGGACATACAAGGTTTCTGTCCAACAGCGACAATATCATCTCTGTTGGGTGGAAACCGCCTATGTCCAAAACTGTAACTTCTCAAGATTCAAATTTTAGAAAATGGCAAAAGTAACAGATCTACAAGCGTGTTTCTGCCCGACAGCAACGATATGCTCCTGATGAGTCAAGAGGACTCGAGCTCAGCTCTCTCTATGTCCTTCATGTCTCCCCTCTGTCTGTCTGCCCTTGGTACTGTGTCCCATCTCTACGCTCTCCTATCTAAATAAAGCAAAAACTACAAAAGAAAAATAACTAAATAAATGACTTCAGTGTCTTGCAGCACCTGTGATCTCCACTCCTTTCTTGTATGCTCCAGGGTAACCCTCGCTGGCCATCACCACAGTGACCGCAGAGCTGTCCTGGTGCCACACAGGGGTGCTAGAGGCCAGCTTGCCGTTGAGGGTGTCCAGCAGCACTTCATACAGGTCACTTTTCAACAGAGGCAGGAGGACCTGGGCCAGCGTGACAGTAGATATCCAACACAAACACATTTAGTCAGCATGCATACTAGACCACTTGTTCTCAACGTGGGGTCCGGGGACCCACAGGGGTCCTTGAGGGGATTCCAGGGGGTCCAAATCTAAATGATTGATAGTAAGGAACCAAATGGACACTTGAGGGTCTGCAACTCAGAGTGTACAAATGGAACCAAATGGACCCGGTTAAATGAACACCCATAGACACCTTATTTGACATTACTTCAAATGAGGTGTAATGCACTTGTGCATCGTCCTTGAAATTTAAGTTTGAGAATCATTGTACTAGACCACAATGACCAGGAAGATGTAACCAACCATAACTGATTAACTACGAAGATAAGAGCGAGCGCGCACACACACACACACACACCTGACACTCGGGGTCTCCAAAGCGACAGTTGAACTCCAGGACCTTTGGTCCCTGCTTGGTTAACATCAGTCCTGCATACAGCACACCTGGGAGAGTCAGAGACACAGCAGATAAGAGACTGAGGCAACCAGGCTGCATTCCATTCATCTACCAAGGGTACCATGTCCGTCCCAATACCCCTCAAAAGGAGAGCAACACTTAATTGACCTAATCGATTAAAAAAATCGTCGATAATTTAATAAATTAATCTATTAACACCTTTACCGCCGGGCCCGTAGTTCTACGGGCCGTTAAATCCAACGGTTAAGCGCCGAGCCCGTAGTCCTACGGGCTGCGGTCTTTTCGCGCATGCGCGGTCCGGGTGCACTTTCGGAATTTTTTTGATCCACTTCCGTTTCCGGTTTGATGACAGGAAATAGAATTATTTGGGATCCGGTTTCGACGATCACGCCCGCTCCCATTCTACAGACGAAACTGAAACTCAATTCTCTTCCTGTAGTTTTTTCTCCTCGCATTTCACTGTTTAACGTAATCCGCTCTAACTCAAACATGGATGCCCCGTTTGACACGTGGTTTTCACTGGGAGATACAGGGAGATCTCGCGGATGTAAACAGACCGTTCACGGCTCAATCTTAAGGATTTTAACAAGATCTATGGCGACATGAAAAAAACAAAAAAACAACAAAAACACCTTGGCACTGGTGAGTACATTATGAGATTAACCTCTGGCGGTGGATGTGTTAATAATCGTTCCCTAATTTGGCATTATAGGCACAAACTTGAAAAAAGGTGATCTACAAGCTCACAATGCGATGCGTTGTGAGCTTGTACATCTGTTATTTTCAAAAGATTTGCACGATACTGTGGTGCGACAAAGTATAAAATAGGGCTTTAGTAGTTAATTGATTCGTTGGTATGTATATATACTGACTAAAAACAGGCTTCTGGATTATTAGATTAATTGAAAAAGTAATAGATAGAACAATTGCTGAGAAGATAATTGATAGTTGCAGCCCTACCCCTCAGTGTCAACACAGGACAAGCAGAGAAAAGGTCACATCTGAGCTCAGTCATAAATACAGAAAAGGCTGTGGGGGAGTGAGATCTTACCCACATAAGGGACTCCCTCCGCCTTCATCCCGTCCACAGTCTTCTGAAGAACCGTCTTTGTTATCTGCTGTAGCAGCTCCTCACTAACCTGGACAGAGATGACAAGAGAGATCATGGCCCAAACCAAGACAAGAAATGGCATTTAGATTCACAGATGACTTTGCTTACAAAGACATGTTTGAATCTAAACATCTGTGTGAATCTGGAGCAGCTAAACATGCTCCTCAAGATATGGACCCAGAATGCAGGAAAGAAAAAAACTATACTAACAACCTAACATCGTTTACTATCTTCCATCCTAGGGCTTCTAGAGAAACTAAACTTTAAAATTGTTCATTACTTCAGTTTTTGTAGGAGGGGCAGTACATTATTAAATGAGTATATGTACCTGAGGTGTAGGGCAGTAGGCCCCCATGCCACCAGTGTTTGGCCCCATGTCACCATCCAGCAGGCGTTTATGATCCTGGGCTGGGGGCATCGCAGACACGGAGTTACCGTCACTGAAACATAAACACTACAGGCAGAAAGAGAATGGAATTAACAGCTTTTTTTATGTTAACTCATTGGCCGCCATTATCGCATTAACGCGATCTAATAAATAGCGCGCTTGGCCGCCAGGATCGCATTAATGCGATCTAACGTCTTTATTGATCTTTATGCTCTGATCACGCTATTCTGTTATGAATCAGGCTAAGTTTCGGGTTCCACTTACTTCAACCACCACTGCATCCGGTTCCATGACTTGGGTTCCGTTTTCGGTTTTACATTTTTCCCCCCAGTCATTTTCGACCATAATAGGGAAACAAACGGTTTTTCACACGCTATGAAAAGCGATCGGAGACCTCCCCTCCTATAATCTATGGTCTGGGTGACGAACAGTCATCCCCGTTGTGCATCACAAAGTAATTTTCGCCGATAACAGAATCTGGGACATTTCACTTCCGGTTCATGTGTTTCACTGTGTGAGTGGGTCTGGGAGGGGGCGAGTGTGATCGAGAGGCGATCAAGCTTGGTATGTGCTGCTCTCTGGTGGTGGAACGATCAAAACGATTCAAGTGTCAAGGTAGACTTTCTAGATGTGAATTAAATAACAAAATAACGAAACAAAAAAACACGAAAATCGCTGGCAAGGGCTGCTATGAACGAGGTTTTAACTCTGGCAGTCAATGAGTTAATTCCATTCCATGTGTAAATTTTGGGCAATAGCCAGCTTTATTTTAGACAGATGCAAATTTAGCTCCATTTTAAGTCCAGTGCATAATTATGGAGTTATGTGCCCCCGCATATTTGCCAAAAAGAAGACAACAAAGAACATGGGAAAAGGTTTTACTCACAGACACTTCCTCTCCATCAAGAAGTTCCTCAATGACTACAGTCTCCCCCGCGGAACCAAACGCTTTGTCCTGTGACAAAATACAATTCTATAAGACACAAATAATAGTGTAATCTTCCAAAAATCTCTGTGTAGTAACAGTCATTGTTTGAACAACATCGAATGGGTATATAATACAAATAAAGTGTCCTAAACACAAGTCTCCACTGTAAAGCATGTCAAATCTACATAAATGTAGAGAGCATGTGGGTTTAACATGCCATGCTACAGAAACATTTTCTATTGACAAGCATTTCTAAATTTGTTCCATTCAAATAATGCATAGTGTCTAATATAATGGTCAAATAGAAGGCTATAAAGTTGGCAATGTCTGTCGTTGCTAGCTAAGCAAAGGCTTTTTAATTCTTTGATAAAGCTCCAGTAATAACATTCAGTCAGGGCTCGATATGTACTGTTTTCTCGGTAGCACTGGTGCTCCCAACTCAAAACAATACTCAAAAATGTAATACTAACTAAACAATATTTCCATAATTGTATGTCCACAACACAAATCAAACAACAATTTCAAGGCCTGTCAGAGATATTTTTTAAATAATGAAATAAGTAATACAATTATTGTCAATCGTATTTTGGTTGGTTGTTTGTCACAAGTCCACATCTATCCAGGGTTTTCTTCATATTTCTATCCTTGTGAGGAAATCTGATTCTCTCAGATAGCCAAACACACGGTTACAGTACCTTCATGATGTCCAGAACCGCCTGACAGGCCTCGTCCTGGTCTTTGGCCACAATGACTCCCTTCCCTGCTGCCAGACCACTGGCCTTAACCACTAACGCTGGGAAGCTGGCCCTGGGGAACAACAGACAGACACGGGTTACAGTAAAACGCTTATGCATCGGTGATCGTTCCGTATAGAAAGAAAATCTAAGCATCTGAAGCATTCGGACAGATTTTCTCCATTTTTTAAAAGCAATTTATTCAGCACTAAAAGCAAAATAAAGGTTGTGTCTTGCTTGCACTAGTGTGCTTAGTGGAGCACATATCTCCGCAAGAGAATCTGTGATGTCATATTGATGTCGGTGTGAAACTCCTAATTTGGACAAGATTGTCAAGATCAATGGTTTGACCAGGACAGGGGAGAATCTGAATTCACAAAATGTGAAAGATATTTGAGGATTGACTTCTTTGGCCAGCTGGCAGCCTGCACAAAAAAAATATGATGCTGATGATCTGTGTAGTGGTTTGAGAGATTAGACACAGATGGACAGGGGCGAAAACATAAATCTCCTCTCTACCTTTGGTCTGGCAGGGACAACTAGAACGACATGTTCTGCAATACAGCAATGACTTCAATCCATCTTTCTAATCCACACCATGTGTCACAATATGAACGTAAAGAAAAAACTAATATGTAACGTATCAAATCAATATTGCACAGTTCATATAAATGCTGTACAATTATAATTCGATTATAAATATAATTGCTATTTAACTGACGTGCGGATGTAGTTGCAAGCCTCCTGGGGGTCGGTGAAGGAGCCCCAGCTAGCTGTGGGTATGCTGTGGCGATCCATGAATGCCTTGGAGAAACTCTTGCTGGCCTCCAACTGGGCTGCCTTGGCAGAGGGGCCAAAACATGGAACCCCAGCAGCTGTTAGGTCATCTACGATGCCTGGAAGAGGTCGAGGGAGAGAGATAAACATCTCATTTGTCGAGTGTAATGTATGCAAAGACATTTTTGTTCTCATGCCAACTTCCAAGACAAAATTGACAATTAGTACAGGGGATGTGAGTATATGCATGCACACCTGGCTGGCACCCCACTGATATTGAGCCTAATCCAACTCATCTCACATCTCTGCCATGGGTACTCTGCCCTTCTACGCTCATGAAAACAAAACTTGTATACATTAGTGATAAAGACACTCACCTTCTGCCAGTGGTACCTCCGGTCCAACCACAACCAGACCCACCTTGTGGTCCTTACAGAACTGGGCCAGGATGGAGTGGTTACTAATCGACACCTCTGGATGGACAGACACAAAACAGAGCAGATGGATCACTTTAATTAAAGTCCTTACACACCAGGGGCATTTTTTGTTTCCATGTTAAGCTCTGAGCTTCCACACCACGAATAAAAGCATGAACCTGTATGAGTGAGGCATCAACCATATGAATATCTTTTATGCAAACTGCGAATATTTCCCATTTTTGTACAGTTTATTTTGTCATGGCCCAAGGTGTAAAGACCTGTAAATTGACATTTAAAGTGTTCAGACATTCTCAGTCATCCCCAGTGTCACTTAACAGGCAACAATAACATGGTTGATGAATTGAATACACAGGACCATAATGGAAACAATAAGGCCTTTTTGTGTTATCCTTTCAGCATTATTGTATAACTGTACCTCTGTATTATTGCAATACTGTAAAACTGTTAATTAAGTATTCAAACAATCAATCAGCAATGTACCACTTCAAACTCCCACCCCACTCCAGTGGTTAAAAACATACGTGTGTATATACGCGTGTTTACCAGAGTTGCTGATCTTGCCGCAGTTTGCTGTGCCCGCATTTCCAGGCGCCACCAGAACCTGCTGGATGTGCGCTGATTGGGCCAGCTTCCACGCCAGGGTGTGTTCCCGCCCACCGCTGCCAATCACCAGCACTCGTTCCGCCATGGCACCTAAGGGACGAATGGAGAGAATCAAAATATTTTGTATTGCCAGTTATGTTTGCGCATGCAACCACAGTGAGGTGCCTCTGATCTACTCACAACAGGCATGTAGAATTCTGTATGAATGACAGCATGGTCCGATTGTCCCAGTGCACTGCCAGTGATTGAATGACAAATTATATTCTGTTAATTGTGCTGAAGAACCAATCCTTTATGAAGTAACTCAAGGCAGAGAGGCCTTTGGTGGCCAGACTGGCCACAGCAGAGAACTAATAGCTTTTCATTCATCTTTTAAATTGGATTAATGTTTATTTAATTGTATGTCAAAATTGACCTATAACAAAAGGAATCTGCCTGGTTGTGAGAAATTGCTGACCTTTCCTGTGTTCTGCAGCTTTAAATTATCTTGTAATGCCACACTAACAAGTCAACTAGAAAAATAAAAGCTTTGTGGTCAACAATTAACTGGCATAGTCACCAGGCCAAATCAACTACTAGAAGGAGCCATTTGCATGACAGAACAAAGACATTATGCAGTTGATATAGACCAGCAGCCATGGCCGCAGACAATTACCAGCACATGACTTGAAGTCAGGCAGCAGGATATGTTTAGAGATACTCCAGAATGGCTTTACGGTGAACAATTCATTACACTCGCTCTCTCTCTCAATAATTTTGCGGCTCAACTAATTACTACTACAAATACTACTACTACATCAACACTACTTTCGTTCATGTCAAGGAATTCAAGCTCAAAGTGCACTACAAGCCATTCTAGGACAGAGAAATGTAAAGACAAGGCAAAATAATGTACATGTAGTATTATTTTTGGTATTTTCCCTCAATTATTGCACACATTATAATATGCAAGTTATGAACACCCAGACACGTTTTATCCTTATTAGACGAAAACTGAGTAGATCATTGGACTATAACATCCTGTATATCAAGTACATATACTTGTATATGATTATTGTTTCTGCTTCCTGCACTTAAAGTAAAAAAAGTCAATCTGGTTTCTTGTTTGTTTTTTCCAAGCCTATAAGAGATAATGATATAACTGACAAATCCACATAATTGTCTCGATTTGTGGCATTACGAAAGATGACTTGGCCAAATGGAATTAGAATGCCGTCATTTGAAGAGACATTATTGGTGCCGAGATATATCCAAGCTTAATTTTGTGATAAGAATGCAATAACATTTTGCAGTCAGTACAATGAACAGCATAGGACAACAGAATGTACCAAGTATCATACCCATAATATGCATTCCTAATTCATGTGGCATCATCATCTTATAACCCATGTTATAACCCCAGCAAATTCATTGAATGAGGGGTAATATCGCCCTACTATAAAGATGTATTATATATACTATACAAATTGACTCAATCATTTGAAACCAAGGTTACTTTAAAAGACAATTCATTCAGCAGAAAAGTAATGCTAGACCTAAAACAAACCTTCACCAAATCAAAAAAGTGTTGTTGAAATTGGGGTTGCAATTTTAACCATTGTAGTGGGCATTACATAGCAGCACCCAAGCCAATCAATTATACAAAGTTGTTTAAGGGATAGGATAATGTTATGGCAACGCATTCAAGGACACATTAAATTATGTTTTATTGCTCAGGGGAGGTTGTCTTATTGAGGACAGTCACAGAACACACCCTACATGAATCCCACCTTAATGTGAGTCAACAACACAACCCCCACCCCCCAAATATGACTAAACTAGAAGATCAGCAAACAAAAAGGGGTCAGAGTTTCAACAATGATCACTTGGACTGACCTCGAAAGCTCCAGTCTGTTACAACTGTATGATGTCTGCAACACCATGCATGGGATGTGTTACTTTAGTCAGAATAGCCTATAGGCTACATGGACTCCAAGATAAGGAATGCGTGTGTTGCATGAAAGCGCGTGTTCTGCAATTATAGTTCACTGACTGGCTTTGATTGGAATCACTCCTCCTCATGTGACTCACGTGTCACTGAAAACTATAAACAACACTTTTCAAAATGTCCTTTTTCAGTTGAATATGCCAACAATATAGCTCGTAAAGGATTGTATTGGATAAACGCAAATATCATCACACAGCAATGGATCGCATGCTCACGACGACTCCTTTGACAAATGTGTTCCCAGCAGAAACACACTCTTCCAACTCACTCACACTAGAGAGGATGCTGAAAACTAAGTTTAAGTTATGTGCTAATGTGTTAGCTCCAGTAGCAGGAGTTCAAGTGCATTCATAGAAAAGTCATGATCTGCTGTCCAGAGACCCAGATCTTCTGGACAAACTCACCTATAGGAGTGTGAAAGTGGATGTTTAGTAGTCCGTCCTGCTGCAGTAGGTCAGTCGGTCACACACAGCTGGGAGACTGACTACCACTACTACTCTGCTCTCATCTTTCCACACTGGACATCCCATAGCTTGGAGGGGCAGTCGCGCTGTGATTTGCTAGTGGTTGTCAGGCAACCACTAAATATTACAGTGACAACAGAACATAATAATGAAACATGGTATTGATGGACATAATATATGGACAGCAACTGCAAATGTAGATTTTTTTTGTTCATACATTTACTTTTTTCTTTTGTTAATACAAAATTATAATATCACCCATGAGTTAAAATTATTCAGTCTGGTCTAAACACTCAAGTGAGTATAAATGCAAAAACGAATGCATCTGATCTACCGTAAACAGTAAACACAGTTTAAACCAGAGTGCAAGTACTTTAAACATGCAGATGCCTGACAACGATCCATCTAATCTCAGCGCGACCGACCCTTCGGACCATGGGATCTTGAATAGACTCAAAACCACGTGGAGCTGAACCTGATGTGTTGATCATAATAAACAACAAAGACAAAGTTTGCATCTTTAAATAGATAAAAACAACTTGAGCAGAGTTGTGTTATTCTTCACTAACGTCGCGCGAATTGGGATCCTAACTACTTGCAAATGTATGAAATTCTTGAGGCTTCAACTTCCTTTAGCATGTACCATTCAAGATGCACCTTGGGAGTTGGAGTCAACTGCCCATTAATCAGTGGTGGAAAAAGTACTCAAATGTTGCACTTAAGTAAAAGTATCAATACTACAATCAAGTCCAGAATTCAAAATTTACTTGAGTAAAAGTACAAAAGTATTGGTATCAAAAAGGTAGGGTAAGTGATTTTGATTTTTGTTTTTTTTTGTTAAAAAGGTTAAAGTACTATATTCTGAGAGTAATCATTGCTACAGAGCGTTTGTTCGGTCACAGGGGTCTCTCCAGCTCTTTAGTAAACATAATATAGTACATTTTCAGGTAGGTGACACATTTTAAGCCAATCAGGAGAGAGCACTGAAAATGCATTTTCTGTTTAATAAAGAGCTGGAGAGACATTGGAGACTCCTTATATGGACAGGACACTCTATAGTAACGAGCACTATCAGAACATAGACCCATTTTGCAATTATCTGAATAATTGCAAATCACTTACCCTACCTTTAAAGTACCAAAAGTAACAGTACAACCATTTTGAAAATAGCCTAGGTATAAAGTAGGGCTAAAGTGGTTGATTTATGTTTTATAATGTAATAATTTATATCTGCAAAGTAACTAGTAATTCAAGTTGTCAAATAATGGTAGTGGAGTAAAGGAACAATATTTGCCTCTGAGATGTAGTGGAGTAGAAGTAAAAGTATTGGAAATTGGAAATACTCAAGTAAAGTACAAATACCTCAAAATTGTACTTAAGTACAGTACTTAAGTAATTGTACTTAATTACTTTCCACCACTGCCGACACTTGTCATTACGTTTTTTTTTTCTTTTTTACACTTGAAATAAATTGACAAGCTGACTTTCTTGTATAAATTCCCAGTAAGCAAAACATAATCTTGAACTTGAATACTGTCTAAATTGAAATACCCTACCTGCCTAAATCATGCAGTACATATGGATGCAGTGTTAAATCAGTTACAAAAGTGAAGTACTCCCTCGTGTGGTATAAGTTAACATGTAATACAAGAAAAAAACATTATTTTATTTACATCCCATTATGCAAGTACAAAGAGTAAAATTATCTATACATTATACATACATACATACATTAAATATTAATATATTTTTAATCTGTAATTCTTAACAGCAATTAATCAATTACTGATTAATAATTAACCTCCCTAATTGGCATAGGATACAGCAAGCCTCAAAAAACGACTTACCCCACTTTGAGAACCACTGCTGAGAATTAAACCACACGACTAAGCACAGATGATGTGTTGCATGAGCTCTAATGCTGGAGCCATATTTATAAACAAACAAGACAATCAATAAATAAATAAAACTTTATTTGATGCTAAAATCGCATTAACCTTGAGCAAAATGTAAAATCCTACGTCGTTGTAAACATAAATTAACAGCACAATAAATGACATGAAATGGCATTCTGAGTTTGAGTCCAACATTAACCTTCACCACAAAGGAAGCTCAGGAGCGTTGAGAAGCTCCCCTGCCAACTCTGAGTCTCTCAAGGCGAACAGGGTGACTCCTGAACTGTAGGCAGCAGGGATCTCTATGTGTGTCATCTTGGACTGGTCTTCACGCTCTGACTCCTGGACCATCTGCTTCACTTGGCCTGGAAAAAACACACCATGAAGTGATGAATAGCTTGTCTGTGTGACAGAGGAGAAAGAGACAGAAAAGAGCAGAGTGACAGAGAGAAACACAAGCAGAAACATGCAGAAAGACAGAGAGAATACTAGACCACATTCAGTAGGACAGTGATTCTACACCTGTTCAATTTCAAGGACCACCAGTTAGATATGCATTAATCCATGGACCCCCATTTATTACAATTTTTTAATCTACACTGTAAAATCCTCAGTGTTAAATTAACACAGAGAATGGAACCAAATGGACATTTGTACCTACTCTGAGTTACAGAACGGTAAGGGTCCAATTGGTTCCTAACGATCAAATCATTTAGCTGGGGACCCTACAATGAGAACCAGTGCAGTAAGGTTATTCACCCTCCACATCCAAGGCGTTCCAGCGCAGGTCAGACTGGCTCTCTGACAGGCTGGATAGATGGCAGTCAGGTGTCCATCTCTGCAGCACATCCTCCCGACGAATCAGCAACACAGACTCACTGCAGAGTCGTTGATGCAACTCCCTCGCACTCACTGGAAGCAAAAGTGAACAAATCCCTTTATGAAGCCGCTATAATCTTAAGAAAAGGAAACATGGTTGTTGAACTTTACGGAACAGGGTTTTCTCTCTAAGCACCAGACCAGCAATATTTTGTATAAGTGATATAAGTGTTATCTAAAGACTACAAGAATGGTCGGCACCAATACCTAGTCGGCCCCAGTAAAATTCCGGTGAACTCGGAACGGTCGGCACCAGGTATAAAGCTTATATTATTATGCATCCTTAAAATAAAGTGGCTACTACAACGTGACACCAAATAATGTGGACCTTCACTGAAGCAAATAACCCACACAAAGTAAACATTCTATCTATAGGAATAATTTTTTTTTTTTTCTCAGAATGCTCCGTGGCCAGAAAAACCTGGTGCCGGCCGCTCAGAGGTCGCCGGAATTTGACTGGGGCCGAGTATGGACTGGTGCCGACCGTTCCGGTTACCTTTAAATACACACACACAAGATACATCTCTTACCAACATCTATAGGATTGGTCATGAACACAGCGTTGGGTGCAACTCCAAATATGAGCTGGTGGTGCCAGGCGTCTGGCACTTCCTCTCCCTTGGGCACAGCTCTCTGCATGTTCATGGTGGCCACGGGCACTGCCCCCTTGCGGATCCATTGTGCCAGCCAGGGCACCAGTCTGAGCCGCCTGGGGGGATGGAGGTGGAAGAATCGTCCCATCACCTTGCCCTGACTCGCTCGCTTGGATCCCGCGATAAGCTGGCTGTGAGTCGCGCCTGGAGGGGTCGGGTAGAGTGACAGCAAACGCACGCACGCGCGCACGCACGCACGCACGCACACACACACACACACACACACACACACACACACACACACACACACACACACACACACACACACACACACACACACACACACACACACACACACACACACACACACACACACACACACACACACACACACACACACACACACACACACACACACACACACACACACACACACACACACACACACACTTGGAGGTTGATGCATTGTAACAGACAGCCATACAACACAATATTAAGAGATAGAATTAAACTTATACATTGAGGTGTCACAGCCCGGGACTCAAGGCGTAGTAAGAGCTTTTTCCCTGCGGCTGTCAGTGCTGAGTTCATACATGGAAAAACTAAACTAAACAAGAGAGGGGGCAATAAAAATGTATATGCACAGATGTACATGGATAAGTGTATTGTTGACATATATGCCTATATCTAACTTCACCAAGCATATACTCTGCCCCTTAATCAGCACATTCCCTGTTGCTGTTAAGAAAGATTTAGGGACCATGTCACACCAACCTTTCGCTGCTTGTATGAGGGAGTGACAAATAAACCCATCTTGAGTCTCTCTTGATTCATAATAGCACCTTGAGCGTTTATGTGACGAGTTAAAAAAAGGGATTATATCATATATTATATATTTAATCAGCTGTAAGTTGCACTTCATTTTCTCTCTAACCAAGCCCCTGATGGCTTTGACCTCTATTGCATCACCATCACAGTCATGGTTTCGGGTGGACTGAGGACATCTTACCGGCCTCACTACGGGAGAGCAGGTAGTCCGGCAGTGGTGACTCGTTCCTCCTCAGGCGCGTTTCCACGCAGCGGTCGGCCTCCTCTGGACACACCTCCACGCCGAGGGCCCGGATAACATCCACCACCGCTGTGGCTCCGCAGGCAGAAGCTCCTATCTGCAGGGTCTGTCTCTCCAGTGCCTCCTTTATGGACCACATCATGGCCATGTCGCCTCCTTCTTCCTCCTCCTCTTCCTCCTCCAGCACCTCTCTGTCATCCTCACCTGCCCGGTCGCACACCTCCTCCATCAGAAATGGTCAACTGGAATTATTAAGAGATGGTTGCTTATGCAAATTAAGTTCATCCTCAGGAGATTGTATGTAGCATACAACATGTATGCTACATACAAGCCCTACATTTTGATAATAGCTGATTTTGATTGATTGATTGAATATTTTATAAAACAGAAATGTAAAACAGCACGAGTACAGTCAAACACTTTGTCTAAAAGGATAACACCAAAAAAGTTCTTGCTGTGTTGTTTCCATTGGGGTCCTATGTATTCAATTCATCAACATATAAAAAATAGCACCAAACATTCAATATCATCACAAATATAAAACACTATATGTACACAGTAGGGGGAAAAAGGGGGGGGGGTCGTCTGTCGGCCAAGTGATAACTACCTCCTCCTTTGGCCTCCTGAAAGGTGAATTTTCAGGGCTGTTTTAAGGAACCCAGTGAACCACATTATGTATGGTCATGTGTTGTGGTCTATAACACAACACATTGTAATGTGAAGCGTTACTGCTATTTTGACTCCACTTCCTTTCTAATTTCTATTCTAATACTTTCACTTATTTTTTATTGCAAGTTTGCAACACTGATGAGTCGGCACAAATATTAATTTCATCCACTTTTTATGTGATGTGACAATAACGATTGATTGATTGATCTGATCATACGCTCAACAGGCTTACTCGTACATTCACATGCACTGTATTCCCACTGATGATGATACCCTACCCTGTTGTACCAACATTACAGCCAGCCACCAACTCATCACATATTAGCTCTGTCATTTTTCCTCCCCAATTTTGACACTGCAGGACTATTTGTGAGAATGTGTTGACAAAGCATACAATAAATTCCCTTTACTGTAGCCTACATGGGCAAAACCAACAACACTTGCTCAATACAAAATAATACAGCATGAACCAGAACTGTTACAGAACTCAACTGTAACAGTTCTGTTACAGTATCAAGGGAAAATACTTCCCTTGATTAAAATCTTACATTTATATTGGCAACTCTAGGCTGTAAAGAGACACTTCCAGAGACACTAATCTGATTCTAGTGGGTGCTATAGACAGTGGTGAAAAGTAACTAAGTACATTTACTCAAGTACTGTACTTATAAGTACAATTTTGAGGTATCTTTACTTTACTGGAGTATTTCCCAATTTCCAGTACTTTTACTTCTACTCCACTACATCTCTGAGGCAAATATTGTACTTTTACTCCACTACAATCATTTGAAAACTTTAGTTACTTTGTAGATTTTGATTATCATTACAAAACATACATTTACCACATCAGCCCTATTTAAACTTTGGCTATTTGAAAATAGCAGATATTGCACTAGCCATGGTTCACATGACGCTTAGACAGTCATGTTTCAGGGCTAATATTGCACTATTAAACATGCGAGTATTTTTTCCACTGATTAGCAAAACATCAACATTAGACAGAATACAGAATACAACTCTCGTAGATGTATTTATGATTCTGACGTTGAAAACGTCAGAATCATAAATACGTCTACGAGAGTTGTATTCTACAGCTAGACATAGCCCTAGAATGGCTGTGATCTTACATACATTTAATGTATTCTGATTTAATTACAATCATGGAATACAATGTATGTAAGATCACAGCCATTCTAGGGCTACATTAGACAGTGTTTTCATTATGGTCTATGGTGCAAGATAGTACAACGTTTAGCAAGCGTGTATTAATAAATACAGAATTGGTTTAATGTAATGTATACCTAAAGTATTGTTCAATAATCCATGTTGATGATGATGATCTTACTCTGTCTGGAAAATGTGTCAGAATCGGATCAGATGCATCGAGGGTGTAAACAGCAGCTGCAACCATAGATATATATAAAGGCTAGATGGCTCAAGGGGGCGGCGCAAGCGTAGCTCAACCGCGGCCATCTTGAAACAGTCATTCATAACATCATGTCTATGGTGCATGTACTTTGAAATAACCATAGCGTGCTCAATTTTCATCCGATTTTCAAACGGTTTGGTGTGTTGTAAACACCAAAGATGTAGTTATTATACTGCATACTTATAATTATAATCATGCTTTTTTTTAATATATAATTTTATAATTTTATTACATCTTTGGTGTTTACAAAACACCAAACCGTTTGAAAATCGGATGAAAATTGAGCACGCTATGGTTATTTTAAAGTATATGCACCATAGACATAATGTTATGAATGACTGTTTCAAGATGGCCGCCATGTGGCAACGTCGTACTCCATTGGCCAGCAGCGCGGGTGAGTCATCTAGCCTTTATATATATCTATGGCTGCAACAGTGAACCCAGTGTCGCCAGATTGTGTGAAAGAAATAAGCAACTAGGTCTATGAAAACAAGCCCCAACAATCTATATTCATCAGCTATTAAAAAAAAAAACTATCTTGGAGAAAAAGTGAGAAAAATTCTAACACAAATCTGGGTGAGATAAATACATACATACAATACATATTCATTTGGGGTCCTTGACATAAAAATATTTGAGAACCAATGGTTTAAATAATAATGATTTTTGGAAACAAGCCCAAATGAGCAACTGCACTTTAAAAACAACTGAGCCCCAAAAACCGCAACCACCAATATTTACAAGCAACTTAACAGAAAAATAAGCCCAAAGTCGCTTATAATAAGCAGACATGGCAACACTGGCAGCGCATGCTCAAATAGCACGGCGTTTGACGGTTTCGAAGAGACTGTGGACAACTAGCTCCCCCTACTGGTCACTTCATAGGAACATTGTGGTTCAGCCAGGTCAGTTTATGGCGTTCAAGCGATTTGCAAGGCAGTTTAGGTCGAAGTCCCTGGTCCAGGGGCCCCCTGGCCCTGGCAGGGGGGTACAGTTTGTCAACCAGTTGACAACAGGCTCTATGCACAGCAACCATATTGGAAATAAACTAGGCCTCTTCTTACTTCCTTCACAGGTGTTATCAATGATAGTTGATACTAATGAAGGCTCTGTTCCATTCTGGTCAAACAGAGTCAGGGTGCTGATATTGTGCATGTTGGCTCACTGGAAACACTCTCAGGGTCCTTGAGGGGGTTCCAAATGGGCCCTTATGGGTGTGTAACTCTGAGAGTGTACAAATGGAACCAAATGGACCCATTTGGGTCCATTTGGTTCCATTTGTACACTCTCAGAGTGAGGGAGGACCTTGAAATTAAGTTTTGAGAACCACTTGCTACACTAAATGTAATCTCTCAAGAACAGATTCTGCTCTGCGTTAGATAGCACAAACAGCAGAGGGCGCTGTTTTTCATTCTCATTTGGCTTTGGGTTCCCAGATTGCACTAAATGTAGATGGCACTGACTAAATTTAAATGGAACGGAGCCTTAATTAGTACCATTGATAAAACCTGTGAAGGAAGTAAGAAACGGCCCCAATTTCTATCCAATATGGCTGCTGTGCATAGAGCCCACTGGACCCCCTGGGTCTTGGCCTTATTGTTGCGCATTAACGGTAACCAAAGTATAAAAAAAGTGTCATTACGGTGAATCAAGTGGGGACTCCCCAAACTATTTTAGGGACCCCCAGTTTGGGAATTACTGTAGGCTACTAGGAGACGAACAGCCCTGATTGATGAAGAGTTCAACAGTTCAGTGCGACACCTGCTGGTCAGTGTCAGTATAGTTTTTGATGGCACGTCTATAGCCATTCCACTCACACTGTCCACAACTGAGCAGTGGTGGAAGTACTCAAATGTTTTACTTAAGTAAAAGTATCTTGTTTTATTATGTACTGTAGCACTTTGAGGTTTGTTTCAAATGTAAAGTGCAATACAAATAAAATGTATTATTAATACCACAATGTAAAAATTGTCTGTTACAAGTAAAAGTTTGGTATTCAAAATTACTTTAGTAAAAATACAAAAGCATTGGCATCAAAATAATTGTACTTGTACCAAAAGTAAAAGCTCTCATTGGGCAGAATGTCTGTTTTCAAAATAGCATACCTAAGCTCACACTTCTTCGCAATGAGACACGTTGTGAGCTTGTAGATCGGATATTTTAAAATGGTGTGTGGCGGCGGCGCCCTGCCGCGGGAGGTGAACTTGAAGAAAACTGACTTTTTTTGAGCAGACATATAGGGCTGAAGTGGTTAATGTATGTTTTGTAATAATCAAAAAGTAACTAGGTTTCAAATAATCATAGGAGTTAAAGTACAATATTTGCTTCCGAGATGTAGTTAAAGTTATACAATGCAGAATCCCAAATAACGATTTTTAGCAACCTCTGCTGGTCACTACCGTCACTGCATACAATTTCCGTAATCCTCGATTACCCAGAATTCCATTCGTTTTCAGCGGAAGCCGGAAGCGTTTCAAAAAGCGATCTTTTAATTGTTTTATACTATCTACGGATCGTTTCTCTTAGCCAGTGGAGCATTAGTTACCATGAGCTGTGCTTTCTTTTTCTGTTCTTTTTCGATCTTCTAATCCTACATTCTCTTATCAGCGTGAGGTTCCTTTTAGTTATTACCGCGATAGTTCCTGGCCAAACAGGAAACCGTTGCGGTAGTTCCTGGGGACGTCGGCCACGACGTCATGACGTTGGCCAGGAACGTCATTTCCCCGGGAAAGTCCCCCCAGTCCACATTCAATAGAAAATATATAAATAAAAGGCTTCCGGGGGTGAAATTCATGGAGTGGGTGTTGTGAAACTTTTGCCACTCACAAAAGATATACAATTTAACTTTAGTTTTGTTGAAAACGTTACCTAGTATTACTTTAAGGGGAGGTAAAAGTATTGAAAATTTGAAACACTCCTGTACAGTAAAGCCACTTAAAATGTGTACTTAGTACAGTGCTTGAGTAAATGTACTAGTTACTTTCCACCATTGCAACAGAGCTTATTCTTTACATTAAGAAAGTCTGCACAGAAAGCAGTAATGCAACCAAGTAGCAACATTTATAAAGTAACTTCCAACACCCAAGATTTCACGGTAAAATATAGTCGCTGTCGGGTGGAAACCGAACACATTTATAAAGTAACTTCCAACACCCAAGATTTCACGGTAAAATATAGTCGCTGTCGGGTGGAAACCGAACTTTTATGTCAATCAGTTCATCAGTTTATAAAGTAGTGAAAATAGCCGATCTACTAGCTCACAACGCATGTGAGGCGTTGTGCGCTTCGCTTGTAGATCGGCTATTTTCACAACTTTGTGAGACACTCGTGTGATGAAATAGGGCTTTACTTTACAAATTTAAATCATGTTAAATTATTAGTATAATTTAGTATAATTTAGTACAGTAGGTCCGTTTCATGTTTAACCAGTACAACACTTGACTGAAAATTCAAAGAGAAATGTAATTGAACACATTTTTATTTCAACAACAGATACAGCATCTTTAATAAAAACATGAACAATAAAGATTGTCAAAAGACAAATATAAAACAAATGTACACAAAAAAACATCAAAAAGAACATTTTTACAAAAGACTAGTTTGTAATTTAAGGACCACCATAACTCTGAGAGTGTACAAACGGAACCAAATGGACCCTTATGGGTCCATTTGGTTCAGTTTGAACACTTTCAGAGATACAGACCTGTTGGGGGGGTCCATTTGGAACTCCCTATATTAGGAATCGCAATAGTTAAAATCCATCCCAACTCTATTTTCCCATCGGAGGAGAGTGCCAGACAGCGGAGCTGGTCCTCTTATTGAACCTGGGTTTCTTGGTATAGAAGATCTCCTCCAGGTTGGGAGGAGAGATGGTTCCAAACAGAGCATGGAGGTCAGGAGGGTTGAAGTACTCTCTGAGGAGAGCCTGCTGCAGCTTGGGACCTTTTGGAGGAAAACAGACACATTTTACATTAAACCACACCGACCCAAATTCATATGTTTACAAGACTGTAGCTGCCAGTGTGAACTAGGGGTGTCAGAAAAAAAAATCGATTCGAAGCGCGATTCTACTGTTGCACGATTCAGAATAGATTCTCATTTTCTTTTTTTTGGGGGGGGGGATCTTGGATTTACCCTTGTGTGTTTACATTATCATCAGTTGATAAAACCTTTACAATTATAAAAGCTACATAAATTTACTCTGCTCTCATGCCAGCAGACTCGAGTAGATCCTGAAATCCTATGTTTTGAATGGAGAATCGTTCAAGAATCGTTTTGAACTGGAGAATCGAAGTGAGATGGCAGAAGATTCACAGCCCTAGTGTGAACACAGCATAAAAGCAAAGATACAGGCTACCAGTCAGTCTCAATGGAAGCCAGCAACATGAAGATACAGGCTACCATTCATTTTCAATGGAAGCCGTGTAGCTTTTGTATCTTTAGTATCTGCCAGTGTGAATGCAGTATTAGGGCTTAAACAGATCAAACCAAGCCATTTTAATAATCTAAAGATTTGTTTCATTCATACCCCTTCTATGAAAGCCCCGCTCATATTACAAGATATTTGGGGCGAGGAACTTCGACTCACCTTCTGCCCAGGATGGAATGGGTTTGCGTGGTGCCGACTCGTCATCCGTCGAGTCGTCACTGTTCTGGTCCATCCCATAGTCGTCAGGGTTGCCTGTCAACTTGACGGCCTTTGCACCTTTAGGCGTGATGGTGTAAGTCTGTGGAGACTGCTGTAGAAACACGACAATATGATTATAGGAGTGATGCTGTAGGTCTGTGGACACTGCTTTAGAAACACACAATATGATCACCATGCACATCAACACACTAGGAACGCCTACATCTCGTTTACAATATGCAACTCCCTCCTTGCTGGTGCTCCGGCATCTGCCATCAGACCTCTGGAGCTTGTTCAGAAAGCTGCGGCTCGTCTGGTGTTCAACCGCCCCAAGTTCTCCCACACAACCATCCTTCTCCGCTCTCTACACTGGCTCCCCGTAGCGGCTCGCATCCAGTTCAAAACCCTGGTGCTAGCCTATAGGGTAGTGAAAGGAACAGCTCCTTCCTACCTCCGGGCTATGGTCGATGCCTACACCCCTGCCCGACCACTTCGGTCTGCCACCTCGGGGCGACTGATTGCCTCGTCACTCAAGGGTCCTTCTGGCCGATCCACACGGTCACGACTCTTTTCTGTTCTGGCCCCACAGTGGTGGAATGAACTTCCCACTGATGTTAGGACAGCAGAGTCACTGCCCATATTTCGCTGCAGGCTGAAAACCCACCTCTTCAGGAAACACTACCCTTCCTCTCTGCCTGACCTACTTGTTGTTAACTAGTTGTACGAACGCTTGTTTTCTATTGCTGTATTGTTTATTGGATTATTGGATTGTCTATTGGATCTTGTTTAGTCGATACTTATTTGTTTTAGCTCATGCTCATTTGATTTAGCTATTTTGTCTCATCTGTTTAAGGAAATAGGTAGCTGATATATTGCACTTTTACCTTAGCGCTAGGTATATGGTTGCTTGTTTTTGCAGAAAATGCACTAAAGACTTCTGGTGATTAGTAGTTTTCGTTCCCTGCCTATGTTGAATACACTTATTGTAAGTCGCTTTGGATAAAAGCGTCTGCTAAATGACTGTAATGTAATGTAATGTAATATTCACGTTACCATGCAGGATTTAGTTTTCATATGACAAGGTAAAGGGACCATGTAGGCATTTAGCAGGCACTTTTATCCAGAGTGACTTACAATAAACGGGAAAAATTATGTAAACACATACATAGACTGCAGAGAGACAGTGTTAGTGCCTCAGTAATCTAGGATCACAGGTAAAACAAGAACCTAGCAGCTGTCTAAATAACCTGTAAATGTACATTTTGACATTGTGGTCAAGAAAAACAAGCCTAAGTAACAAAAACATGACCAAGGTATAGTCTGCATGGTCATCATAACTAGGTCAAGTGCTACCGTCTAAGATGGAGTCTGAAGGTGTGTTTTCAGATTACGGTGGAAAATTGGGAGTGAATCTGCAGTTCTAACTGAAATGGAGAGTTTGTTCCACAGTTGGGAGCCAGAAGGGAGAAGAGTCTAGGACGTGTGGAGCGTTGTCCAGTGTGTTTTAGGGAAGGGAGAAGAGTCTAGGACATGTGGAGTGTTGTCCAGGGTGTTTTAGGGAAGGGAGAAGAGTCTAGGACATGTGGAGCGTTGTCCAGTGTGTTTTAGGGAAGGGAGAAGAGTCGAGGACATGTGGAGCGTTGTCCAGGGTGTTTTAGGGAAGGTTCAGACAGCTTCCCTGTGTTAGCTGATCTGAGAGAGCAGGAGGAGTGCTTATTGTCCTCCTGTGTGTGCAAAGCTTTTACAAAACATTTTAGAACAAGACAGATACTGTGGCACACTTCATTTGACTCTGTACGACCGTTAACGTTCCATTCATTTGCACAACAACTTCCTGGTTTGTGCCAACGGGGACTACTTTCTTGTAGAAGTTATTCTTCTAGTGAAATTATTAAAAACTGGTTTACCCTGAATTTACACAACCACTAATTAGAGAAGACATGTTAGAAATGCCAAACAACGTGTGTGTTACCTCAACATCCATGGTAATGTTGAGCCCAGCAGGTCTGTCCTTCCCTGTGGGAGTCTTCATGATGGAACTCTGAACAAACAATAGCTTGAATTTATATAGCCTTTCATGACCCCAAGGATGCATTACATCAAGAACCAACAAACAAAACAACTTTTTGCCATTAACAAGTGGATGTTTAGCTCTTTACAGCAGAGCAGCTCGTTACAATCACACCAATTAGATAAAAATACATGTTTGTGTTAATAATCATTAGTATTGTCCATGAAAGATGGAATGAAGGACTAATTCCAATAGATGAAAGTTGTTAAATCATAACAGTAAATGAGTCCATGAAAGATGGAATGAAGGACCAATTCCAATAGATGAAAGTTGTTAAATCATAACAGTAAATGACTAACAGGCTCAGTTCGGGGTTGATTCAGACCCCCTTAGCCGCCCTTCCTGCCTTTCCATCAAATAAAGGCTTGAAAATGCCCAAAAAATAAAATGTTATAAGGCGTTTACCTCCACATCAACTGTAAAATAACTTTATAAATGAAATCAAGCGTTTTTTTTACCTCCGCCAAGATCTGCTGACTCCACATGAGGCCTGCAGACTGTCCTAAAGGCTGCTGGAGGAAACAAATATGAACCTCATTATTATAATATGGTAAATATATTAATGATTAAATAAATGTGAATATTAGTGTATCATCTTATAGCAACAAAAACACTGCATTTACATAAAATATTAGCAACTGTAACAAGTTGTGACCATTGACCCACAGGCCACATTTCATAGTGAATCCTTCCTTAATGGTGAAAAACATTTGCTTCCAACGTCTGTATTTGATCAATTCTACATCTTTTTGATTAGTCAAAATAAAAAATGTTTTTGATCAAAAGCCATGTTTCTTAAATGGTTACACATTTTAATATCTTTTAAATCAGAGTTTAAAGTGATTTGTACAAAAGGTTTCCTTATATCAAGATAAAAATGTGTTTAAATATATAATCTGGTCATACATCATGTAGACCCGATATTAACGCGTGTTTCTGGTTTACAGTTTAGTCCATTATGGCCTTTAAACACGTTTCACAGCTGATCTACAAATTACATTATAATCCATTATATGTCATCTTTTCTACTTTGCTGGGACAGCAAATAGCAAATAGACTGAGGAACATTGAATGCATACTTTAACGTGATCCTCTAATAGACTTATGCTTTTAGTTCTATCCACTTTTTCATGCATTTAGTTCCATGATTATAATCTGCGAGAAGGTACTGGGAGTAAGTAAGTCACATCATGAGTCTTGACCTTCAGGTTACAGTGTTAAGAATCAAGCAACCCAAGAAGAGTCAAGTCACAACTAGACAAGTCCAGTCATTGCTCAGATCACGTCCAACAACATTTAATGACCTAGCCCACTTACATTTAATGCAGGTAAAGACAGTGGGCTTATACAGATAAATGTCCTTCACACTCATCTATCTGAGGTAAGCATGTCTGATCACCTCATCAGATTAATGACACGCGAGTTAAAACCAGCTAGAAAGTGGCTTCTGTCATTTAAACTTGGTCCACATGTAAAACTAACGAGTCAAGATAATATGATGAAACGCATGGTTGATAGATGAGATGTAAACTAACCTGCACCTTGGCTGCTGCTTCAGCCAACCTCTGTTTAGCAGCCCTCTCTTCTTCAGCCAATCGTTGAACCGCCCGCTCTTCATCAGCCAACCTCTGCTGCTCTTCCTACAGCAGTAGATGAGTGTTAATAAAATCATATCGTCACAGTCTGCCAGAAACCTTGCAGCTCCATATATATATATATATATATATATATATATATATCCCATTTTATACTTTGACAGTGTCGTGCAAAAGTAGCTGCTAGCGGGATGGCAGGTTGAAAGAAGTTAAAGTACACAAGGGTACATGTGGTCAACAGTTTGTTTCTGTTCAGTTTTAGTTGAGCTCCAGAATCACAGATCTGGTTTGGTTTTTCCTCACTGACGTTTAAAGTAAACGTGATCGGTACAACCCTGGTTTAAAGGGTCAGACTCACAACCGTTTGTTTACCTTCTTTCTCTGGTCTTCCAGCGACCTTTTCTCAGCCTCTTTCCTCTCCTTCTCTCTGGCAGCTTTCTCTACTTCCCTCTGAAGAGCCTCTGCCCGCTCCCTGAGGACAAACAATACAACTTTAACAAACTAGTAGCAACACTACACATAAGTAGTGTCATGTTACTTTACTATGATAAACATTATAGTAGTTAATTAACTGTCACATTGCCTTTAGTACTGAGCCACAAATTATTATAGTTGTTAAGTACAGCCCAAACAACATATTGTAGGGTCAGGCAGAAACCCCTTTCTCAATATTCTATACGTGTGTTTTTTGTAAATTAACACCCTACTTGATCATACTACAGCGTCACACAAAAGTATCAAGCGTAGCAGATCTACAATGCACAGATCCACAATTTAGCCTTAAAGTCTGACTGTACCACGTAAGGTTTACAATTTTGACTAAGTATTCAATCAAATATATACTTAGCCAGGACCATGTGTCCAGCGTGTAATTTGTACCGTTCAGTTAAAGAGTGTGAAGGTGCAGTTTGTACCGTTCAGCTCTCTCCTGTTCCTTCTTCACCTCCTGAGCTCTGTGCGCCTCTGCCAGCTTGTGAGCTCTGTGCGCCTCCTCCTCTGCTCTCCTCTTGGCCTGCAGGGCCTGCTGACGCTTCTCCTCCTCCTGAGGAGAAATTGGGAGCGAACGTACAAAACCTTAAGCTAAATGGTACTTTTATATACAAAACTTTAATGGTTTATATAGGACCGTTATCCAAAGTTTACATCGTCATGGATTAAAATAAGATCTCACGACTGAAACATTTTGTATGGCCAAGTCCTAATGTGCGATTTGTGAAACGGTATGAAAAGTATAACATAATATACATATAGAACATAGATTTAAAGGATTATAATGCCTGCATAAATTGTTTTATTGAATTATTCCGTTAACCTCCCGTAATTATAATAATCAATTAACTCATTACAAAATGATACAAAGATTTTATTTGTCACCCAGGAAACTCTGCCAAATCAACATTTTACAAAGTCCTCTATGTTCTTTGTCCGCAAAAAGTCATGGAAACATATGTACATATGATGTGGGAATGTCCAGGAGTACTAGCTTTTTGGGCCAAAGTTGCATTATTTCTCACTGATATAATGAGATAAACATACCTTGTTTGCCAGTTTGCCACACATTTTACTATTAAATGATGCTTCATCTCTAAGATTAACACCTCACAAAAAGCGTGTTTCTGTCCACTTTAACGGCAGCAAAGAAAATGCTTGCAATGAGATGGAAACCACCTCATAATCTCAATATTCACCGTTGGAAGCTGTCCTTCTACGAAGTCTTGAGATTAGAGGCATCCAGTGCTAGAGCACAGGGCGCAAGGACAGAATCGATTCAAATATTACTGCAGCCCAGAAGGTCAAATCAGTACTCCACTAGGTTTGAACACTTGTACTTTGACATCTGAGACTGAACAAAAAGCATGTTGTTTTTCTGTTTTTTTTCTACTGCCGTTTTCTTTTTGTTTCTTCTTTCCCCTTTACTTTGTAACAGGATTAGAGGATATCTAACAAACACAATCATAATTTACTTTGGTTCCCTTTTTCATTCCATTGCATTATTTAAAAAAAAAATTGTATTATATACACATCATGGTTTTCCCTTTCCTATAATGTCTATGCGAACCCGGGGGTCTGGTAGGGGGGTTAAGAAGCGACCTGGGCTGTCTTGCAGCTACAGGACTGCCAGATCAGAGGAAGAGACTGTCATAACTGCCAGCAGGCAGGCTATACAGTACATGACTAACTCTAACCCCAGTGCATACTGACGGACGATCCATGTACCGAGAAGACACTTTTGTATGCCACTGTGAGAATTTGTATTAACTGCTTGCCCACACAGTGATGTGATGTAATGTCTCTTACCTCTGAACTTCTTAAAAAAAAAGATTAAATAAAAAGTTGGTCAAAAAAAAAAAAAAGGTATAACATATTGCATTACAAATTCAAGTGTGTACCGTTAATAACCTGGCATTTCTAAGGACCTACAAAATAAATATTAAACTACAAATATTAAACATTAAAGAGCATATGGTTAATTTAAAAGCTGCAGTGAACTTACAGCCTGTTGAATCCTCTTCAGTCTCGTCTCCTCCTCCTCCTCTAGTTTCCTCCTGCTGTCAATCTCCTCCTGATGTTTTAACATCAGCTGTTTCTTCAGCTTCTCCTCCACCAAGCGCTCAACACGAAGCTGGAAAAAACAACAAGTAGGAGTCAAGGAAATAGAGTAGTTTGGGTGGATTTTCACTTTTAAAAACAAAGAAAGGATAACGTCGCCAGGAAGGAACAAGGAGAGCTTGTCACCTTGTCATTCTTCTCCATCTGAGCTCGTTTCTGTTCGATCTTTCTCTTCTTCTCTTCCTCCTTCTGGTCTTCTTTGGCTCTGGCTTCCCTCAGCCTCTCCTCCCTCTTCCTACAAACATCAAGGTAGAACATGATGAGGAAAACAAACAAATCTGTGTTGGTACATGTCATATCTGTTGTCAAAACGCTTCCTGGCAATAACTTTTGTACCGTTGAAGCACCAAATAAACAGGCTTTCTACATTTTGTGGGATGAGCTGCACAGCAGAGTATGTGGGTTGAGCCCATGAAGAATGAGACAAATCTTCTCTGCCAAACAACTTATTTGGTCATTAACAAGGATGAAACAATGTGTCTGCAGCACAACCCACATACTGAGCTGTGTTATGACATAATGTACCAAACACAACCCACCTGAACACCGAGTTATAAAGTGAACCCATTTAGAACAGAGGCAGATTAAAGCCCAAGTTGTCTTCTGCTGTATCTAGCAACTAAAATGACAGCTATTCCCAAATTGAATGTTATAACGTATAAGGTGTAACGGGTAAAAATGGGTTTAACCAGATTAAAACAATTCATTGTCACAATTTGGTACACATTGTACCTTTTCTGTTCCTCCCGTTTCTTCTTCTTCTCTTCCTCCATTTTCCTTATCCTCTCCTCTCCCTGCTCTTGCTTCTTCTTGAGCGCCTCAAGTTTCTGGTGTTCTTTTGCCTGAAAAAAAAAAGAGACAAACGAATGCACTGCAGTTCAATCCATCCTGAAGCCATTTAGCCCAGTCCTTCACCAACGGTTAACATTGCAACTAAACCGTTGCAATGTGTTTCAGAGATAAATTGCCCCCGTTCAGATCGGTGCAGTTTTTTGGGATTGGGTTTCAAGTGGTTGCATGGTGCATCATTGGTGGACTGGGTTTTAGTAACACTGTAGCAACTCCCAGCTTCCCAGGTGGAAATAAGGAAAATATCCCAACATGAAAACACTGAACTGTGTGATTGTTATCGTTTCTATGTTCTTGGAGTTAAACATGAAGCTACAGGTTGTTATTGTTTCTATGTTAAACATGAAGCTAGTAGTCCATCTGTAGACGTTCATTAAAATGTTCACCCAAAATATAAAAAAGCAATTGAACTCTCGTACTGACTTATTGGCTTGAATTATTGGCTCAGGAATGTGACAAACATGAAAAATCCCCATGAATGCAAGGCTTTATGGGGTTTGTAATTGATAGAAAATAAGTATTTTTGGGTGAACTACTACATAGCATGCACAACTGTTCTAAGTTTGACAGCCTGGACTGTAGTCGCAACACCACAGATCACAATAAAATAAATACAGTTTGACAGCCCTGGTGTAAAGAGCCGTTTTAACACCACACACACACATTACTAGGAAGTAGTGAACCAATAAGAGCAGTTGTCTAAAGAGTTGTTATGGAAACAATGTTGTGACATCACACTTACCACCACACCCCCTGTCTGCTGGAGAGGAGACAACACACACACACACACACACACCACATTACCCAGCAGTCATAGTTTTACCTCTGGACTACAACACACTACATTACCCAGCATTCATAGTTCTACCTTTGGACTACAGTATACCGCTACCCAAAATTCATAGTTCTAGGTCCTAAAGATCAGATTTGTGTGGACAGTCAGTCCTAAAGATCAGAAATAATAGTGGACAGTCAGAAGATAAGATTTAAGAAACCGAGGCCTCTTTTACAGTCCTGTCTAGAAAGACTATAAAAAAACAGCTTTCCCACTAGTGGCTGAGCTGAGGCCACTGATAGTAACCGTGTCAACTGGACTTGATAAGCAGAATCCTAACAGTAGCCATTAGTACACACAGTAGTGTGCGACAGTAAGGTGTGTTGACGTACCACTGTGTCCACCTTCAGAGGAGTGGTGTGTTTAATGAAGGACTTCATGACAGCTGTGCGACCTGGAGTCATCATCAAAACCTGGTTCCTGTGGACAGGAAGGAATGACTTCATTTTGGGCCTCGTCTGAAAAAGGAAAAAAAAAAAACTTAATTTGAATTATCACTCCTCATGTTATTCTCAGGTCTACTGCGTGGCTTTATTCTCTAGTCTACTGCGTGGGACTCGGCGGCCTATTAATGTGAGCATTTGTCGGTGGCATTTCTAGTGATGTTTAATAAATCTTGTAGATCAGCTTTTTTCAGAAGGTTTGCCTTCTTACGTAATATTTGACAATTTTGATATAAAAAAATAGTCCTTAAATTGTAACTTTATAAATGTGCAGATACCCTATAAATGTGCAGATACCCTGTATGTTGGTTTGTTTACCGTTGAGTGAGAAAACAATGTTGCACATTAAGCTAATCATCTGGGGACCCCCCGTCTTCGATCACGTCACATACGTACTTTACCATGTATCACAGTGTGAGTTAGCGTTAGGTGGCTCTCCACCAAACAGACTGCAATAGTTTGCGCAGAACTTTTTTACTTCCGTTGTAAACTGCCGGCCGACGGCAAAGCAGTAGCCTGCCAGTGTTGCCAGGTTTTATTATAAGCAACTTTGGGCTCGTTTTCCTGTAAAGTCGCTTGTAAAAATTCATAGTTGCGGGTTCCTTACTGAAGTGCAGTTGCTCATTTGGGCTTGCTTTCAATAGGGGCGGGCTCAAGTGGCAAAACTGGTTGCTTCTTTTGTAAAATGACAGCTGCTTTCCCGGTTTTAATGGGTTAAAGCTGTTCAACAGCTCACATCTGCTGTGCAGATACACAAATCCACAGATTTGTCAAGAAAATAAGAACACTTACCACAGTCTTCTTCTGGCCGTTCTCTGCATGTTCTTCAGCCTTTTGTTTGAGAGTCCTGGAAGCTCTGGAGAAGGGAACGTTTAAATTAACACACAATCCATGATTCATCTGCTCATATTGGGCATAAGTCACATGTTATTTGAAATTGCAAATGACATACAATACTAAATAAATTGACTGCGTTTATAAAACAGCACAAATTAAACAAAAGCATTACAGTTTAAACACATGAATCAAAAGCAGTACTTACCTCACAGGTGACTCTGACTGTACAACTGCTGTATCTACAAACAGAAATTT
This sequence comes from Gymnoscopelus braueri, assembly GCF_963280865.1. Lineage (NCBI taxonomy): Eukaryota > Metazoa > Chordata > Actinopteri > Myctophiformes > Myctophidae > Gymnoscopelus > Gymnoscopelus braueri. Next base: position 26,069,300 of record NC_137626.1, on the reverse strand, counting down.
AAATTAATCATTGTGTACAATACATCACAGCTGCTTTATCAGACACTCAATAAGACAGCCATGACTCCTAGAGTTGGATTTGTGGGGATCTGCTGCCCCCCTCTGGTCGATAGTTTTTATGTCCGGTGGGGATACACACTGAAATTTAAAATGTTTCCCTTGTAGACTGACATTTATTTTAGATTACATTTTGATCATCGGAATATTAAAACATATGTTCCATCTTGCAGTCTCAGAGGCATTGGCAACAGACTGCTAAAAGGCTTTCCCTGTACAATCAGGCCACATGAACGAACAGACAAGAACTAGAATGAACCAGGACAAAGACATCCCCCACCTGTGCGTACACAGCGGTCACGATTACACATTTAAGCTGATGATTAATTGTCACTCAAATAATCGTGATTAACGATTTAATTGTGTGCTTGGCATTGAACATAAGACTCCTTTTAGGCTTCGTAATCAAAAATTGCACAGGGCAGATTTGACAAATAACTGAAATATACCAAGAAATTGACATATTTAATCATTTGTATTCATGTACAAATAGCTATATATATATATATATATATATATATATATATATATATATATATATATATCTACAAGCAAGCTTGTAGATTTGCCAATTCTGCTTTTTTAAATATTTGAAAATCTTTCAACAGGGAAACGATTATGCAAAAAATATTATATCAAATAATTGCAATAGACGATTGTAATAATTGTGACAGGCCTACCTGTGTGTGAGCTCCCAGCAGCAGAGCGACGACTACTGGCCCGAGTCACTCCGTTACTGCTGCCACTGGCAGACACCTGCTGTTACAAGAAAGAAAACAAACATTTTGTAAACACAACAGCACTTTTCCATGACATTTATAATGTCAATAGACAATATAATAATTTAATGTTCATAGCCAGACCTCTGGTTGCTCAGTCTCAGCGAAGACCTCCGAATGATTCCTGAAAGACAAATGTTTGCAAACTAAGCTTTAGGAATAGAGATACACTCAAGTTTAAAAGCTTTAGGAATAGAGATACTCAGTTTAAAAGCTTTAGGAATAGAACACTCAGTTTAAAAAGTAAAAGTATTGGCAGCAAAATGTACTTAAAAGTACTCATTATGCAGAAGGTCCCATTTCACAAGTTTTCAAATGTATACATTTATTATTATTACAACACAACCACTTCAGAACTTATGGTAAGTGATATATATATATATATATATATATATCACTATATATATATTTTTTGTTAAAAAAGTTAAAGTACTATATTCTGATAGTAATCATTGCTACAGAGCGTTTGTTTGGTCACAGGGGTCTCTCCAGCTCTTTAGTAAACAGAATATAGTACATTTTCAGGTAGGTGACAAGGTTTAAGCCAATCAGGAGAGAGCACCTGTTTAATAAAGAGCTGGAGAGACATGTGAGACTCCTTTTACAGAACAAACTCTATAGCAATGAGTGCCATCAGAATATAGAGCTATTTAACACTTATTTTAACAAAAGCAAATCACTTACCCTAGCTTTAATAAAGTTTTCAAATATTGTAGTAGAGTAAAACATAATATTTGCCTTTGAGATGTAGTGGAGTAGAAGTCAAATTATTGGAAATACTCTAGTAAAGTAAAAAAAATACCTCAAGATTTCACCTATGTACAGTACTTGAGTAAATGTACTTAGTTACTTTCCACCGCTATGGTATAGGCTATACAATATATGGACTTTTGGAGTAAATGATAGGATGTGTTAAGGCACACATACCAAGGGAATTAGAATTACACTGGATAATTATTTGTCCAACAAATTAGATGTAAAGGGAGTCAATAAACAAGCGCTGGTAAGAAAAAAGAAAACCGAATGAAAACAAGTGATCCGTCCTTCACAGAGTGAGTTCAACATCAGGCAGTTAGAATAAAGACTCACTCTGGTTGGTGTTCATAGTCTTCATCCTCATCTTCGGTCTCTGCAGAGGTGTCTTCTACAATACAAAACAATAACGTTCACCATACTGGCTGAAAATGTGTTTTAGTGTGTACACATGAGTATGTATGACCAATCACATCACAAACACTAACCACTGCAGGTGGAGTTGGCGGCGTGAGCCTTGATCTTCTTCAGCCGTGACCGTCTGGAGGCTCTGCGGACAGAGGCTCTGCGAACAGACTCCCTGTGACGCAGGCCTGCTGCCGAGTGACGCAGCATCCGAGAGACCCGCGGCCTGGTGGGCGTTCCCGCTAAGGTCACCTTGGTGGCCGTACGGCCGGGGGAAGGCTGTGGCTCTACAACGACCACCAGCTGTGGAGGCCTGGCTGCCTCGGCAGAGCGCCGGTCGCTAGCAGAGATCTTCACCAGGGCTTTGGGCAGTGTGGTGGACAGTCTGGACACCAGACATGGACGATGCTCTGTGGGCAGAACGTGGAGAGGAAGCGTTCACTAGGGCGGTCACCACCATCATGACATTTGACCTGACCATTAACTGATCAATCAGGATTGGTATTTAAGACAGTCAAGGGACAGTGCCCTCAATATACCCTCATACCTGACTAACTACTTCTCCAAAGAGTGATGCCCACAGCCACTAGAGGGACCAGCCATGATCCGGTACCCCCAAATTTAGAACATGGGAAAATTCTCATTCTACTACTCTGCAACCAATATGTAGAATTCCCTGACACCATCCATTAAAAGATATGGCTCACTGGTTTCTTTCTAAACAAATTGGAGGAAAAAAAAAATCAGGAGACCACAAGGGGAGATAAATGCAACTTCCCAAAGAAAGGAGCCGTCATTCACTGCCGCCGTTTCCCCCTTTGTACATATTGCGTTATTCTTTATGCCGAGTTGATGAATTGAATACATAGGAACACAACAGAAACAAGTCCCCAGGACTTTTAGTTTATCCTTTTAGCCTGAATACTTTTGTTAGTCAGAAATGTAAAACAGCACGAGGTACAGTCATCAATCAGGGATTAATGTATTCATTATGACAGGGCCTACCGTTCATATCAGCTTTGACCTCACTGCCCTGAGGCGTCTGATCCTCGAGCGCCATCTCCAGAGAGACTACGCCCACAGAGGAGGTGGAAGGCTGGGGCTCTGTTACTTCCAGAGAGACTACGCCCACAGAGGAGGTGGAAGGCTGGGGCTCCGTTACTTCCAGAGAGACTACGCCCACAGAGGAGGTGGAAGGCTGGGGCTCCGTTACTTCTAGAGAGACTACGCCCACAGAGGAGGTGGAAGGCTGGGGTTCCGTTTCCTCCTCGAACACCAGGCCCATCTTCACAGAGGAGGCAGCCAGGTTGCTGCGCCTCCCCTTAGAAAACCTCATGGTTTGAAGAAAAGAAAGAAATCTCACAAAATAATACGTACAGCATGTCCTATTAAGTGATTTGTGAGACGGCACCGGAGTAGATCGGGTGGAGACGGCGTGAAAGGAGCAGACCACCCACACTAGCATCCGGGAGGGGTCCTAGCACTGTTTCCTAAACACTGTATGTAAAATTATGATGTTTTAGTAAAATCGTTCCCCATGTTCTACATACTGCCAACCATGTGAAGAAAACACAGATTGAGGCTTTAACCTTTTCTTTTATTGACACACACACACACACACACGTGAAGAAAACACAGATTGAGGCTTTAACCTTTTCTTTTAAAATAAATGAAATGACTGAATGAAATCAGTCGTGGCGACTGAGAACTTTAATCCATGAAACCTACAAGAGGTCAGAGTATTTTACACTTTCTAATGTAGAGGATTTTCCAGCACCTTTCAGAGCACACACACTTTATACAAGTAAGTACTTATGGATTAAAACAAAATAAAATGTCACGACTGAAAATGTTTGTATGTCCTAATGTGCCATTTGTGAAACAGTAGCGCTGATTCCTAAACAGTTAACACAATACGTAAACCTTTGCCCGTATATGAAATATCCGAGAATATTAAGTTTTTATGGAAGATGCTTCAGAAAATATTGACAGTTTGACCACTTCAAATGCTCCAATCTTAAAATAAATGAAAAATAGCCCACCTACAAGCTCTCACCACGCATTGAGAGCTTGTAGATCAGCCATTTTTGTTGTGCAACATGCTTTCATAGAAGTCTGACTTCTATGGAAAGTTGTCATGACTGGCGACTGACAACTTTAATCGATGCTAACGTAAGCAACTAACCTCCTCCTGGTTCGGGCCTCCTCTTGAGGTACCACAGAAATCCGCTTCTTACGAGGTCGTCTTTTCTGGGACGGTGTTTTGGGCATCAGCTCTGGCTCAGTGTTGGAGTCACTGTAATAAAGACAAGTAGCATCAACTGTAGCCCAGTACTGGATTCACTGTAATAACTACCAGTAGCTCAGTACTAGATTCACTCACTGCATTATTAAATAGTCTCTCTCATGTTCTTTTCAGGATTCAAATGTAGCAGATCTACAAGCTCAAAACGTGTCAAACTACTTTCGAGCTTGTGGAACTGATACTTTTGATTCTTTTGCGACGCTGTAGTATCAAGTTAAGGTTCTGTAGCCTAACTGACATTTTTTGTATTCATCTCTATATTCTGATAGTAATCATTATAGTGTGTTCAGTAACAGGAGTCTCCTTTTATAAAAAGAAAACATTTTCAGGTGAGTTACCAATTTCATCCAATCATGAGAGAAACCCCACAGAAGTAATTTATCAGCTTCCTTTGTGTTCCAGTTTATTTTTTTCCCTCGCCTGAAACTTAAAATTTCAGTTCACTAAAGAGCTGGAGAGACGCCTGTTATTGAACAGGGAGAGAGAGAGACCCGTGTTATTGAACGAACACGATAGCAATGAGTAGCTGGCAATGTAAACGCATGTTTTCTCATCATTGCCAATAAAGCCACTTTGAATTGAATACCTACAATCAGACTAACTGATGGAGCCATTTATTTGAACAAAATCATAGCAGTTACAACAGCACCTTTAAAAACAATGATCAACCTCATTTCTTGCATTAATAAATAGGACCCCAAAAAGGTTTAAAAACCTACCCAGAGAACATGCGGTTGGCCTCCTGCTCGATCTCCTTCAGCCAGACCATGTGGACGTTGTCGATCTCTGACACAAAGTCGTCCAGTTTCTGCATCATCATATTGGAGATGGTCTTCGTGGCTTCCAGGAAGGCCATGATGATGGCTGCAGCCTAAAAACAAGGGAACATTAACACATTAAAACTGGGAAAGCATTAGTGTCATTTTAGCCATATTTTATACTTTGGATATTCAAAAGAAGCAGATATCTGAAGCTCATAGCGTGGCACAAAGTGACACGCTGTGAGCTTCTAGACCTGCCAACTTTGAAAACCTTTGAAAAAGTGTGTGTGTGTGTGTGTGTGTGTGTGTATAAAACGAGAATGTTTAACAAAAATCTGGAACAATACATTTTGAGCTGTGGGGTCGGCATCCAAATTTACAATTTTTTTTTGAGTCTTTGACATCAGAAAACTGTTAGGATTTAGAAGACATTTGTAGAATCAGCCTCACGTCTTAAAGCGGTGGTTCTCAAAGTGGTTTTCAAGGACCAGGGGTCCTTGAGGGAATTCCAGGGAGTCCCCAGCTAAATGGTGGATAGTTAGGAACCAAATTGGTCCCATATGTACACTCCTATAGTTAAATTTTCATCGAAAACGCCATTAAAAGGAGGTTTGTAGCCTAATGCATGTCAAACTGAGGGTCCTTGAAATTAGAAGTGGTTGAGAATCACTGCTAAGAGCCGTAAAAATCTTGCCTCGTGGGGGTCCAAAATGTGGGGGTTCTTGACATGAAAAAGTTTGAGAACCACTGCCTTAAAGGGTTAAAAGCATATTCTTACACTGCAAGTTATTTTAAGCAGTCACACCTGACCTGGGGTCAACCTAATAGGGCTCAGAGCTGGGAGTGCCTGCACACAACATACTGTATTAGCACATGGATAGTGAGGTTCCAAAGGGGGCTAATACTGCATGAAAATACTTGATTCAACGCAATGAACGCATTGTGGGCTTAAAGATCTGCTAGTACTGAACACTTTTGAATATAGGGCTTAAAAGGGGATGAAACCCTTAGTTTTCTGGTTGCGTTTAAAAACTACAGCATGGTGGAAACAGCAGGTAATGTCACAATATTACAGTACAAGCACTAAGCACGCTGGCTATACAGAGTGGGGACTGGGGACAATGGACATCATGTTAAATTGGCCTTAAGAATTTGAACAGCTACAACAGTTTACACTGTTTAGCATAAAGGTGAATAAAACATGACTTTACCTGGTTGGGAAACCTTGACGTTGACGAGAAAATAGATTCTAGAACTTCCGACCTTCTGTCTGGTCCTCTCAAACAAACAAAGTAACCGCTACACGGGTTCAACTCTCTCTATAAATCACATCCAGCCAATCACAAGGCTCCATAGGGTGGCGTCACACAAGAACCTGACCTCCCATTGGCTGATATGGATGACCAACGGGGCAGAAGTATCCAGCGTGATGTAGTATGAGAGTGACGACACTAGCATCTAGCATAGACTTAGCCATGGTTCACATGACGCTTGTATACAAGCGTCATGGTGCCGAGTCCCCCTGGTCTAAAGTTGTGTTCGATTTTTTCACATTGCCATCTCTCACATAAACATAAACGTTCAGATTTCAAATATAAAGTGCTTACCACCAAGCCACGGATGTTACAAGGCGATGCGGACCGCGATGAGTACCCGTATCTCCCGTATTGTTCAATAAAAAGCATTTTAATCCCATCGCCGGCCATTTTCTCCAAATTGTCTCCGATACTTTCAACCATGCGACACTAATGGTTGGGAGGTGTATTGCACTCTGATACATTACAAAACAAAAAATAACAAAAAAAGAAAATGGCCGGCGATGGGATTAAAATGCTTTTTATTGAACAATACGGGAGATACGGGTACTCATCGCGGTCCGCATCGCCTTGTAACATCCGTGGCTCGGTGGTAAGCACTTTATATTTGAAATCTGAACGTTTATGTTTATGTGAGAGATGGCAATGTGAAAAAATCGAACACAACTTTAGACCAGGGGGACTCGGCACCATGACTGTCATGGTATGACAGTCATGTTTCAGGGCTAGCATAGACTCTATTAGACTCCCATTGTAAGAATGGAATGGAATGCAGAAATGCTCTGTTTATCTCAATGAGGAAGTTCCAATGTTTGGAACTACAGCCCGTAGCAGCCCGTTTTGCGGCGAGATCATAGCGTGACGGAACTCTCTCTCTTACGGCGCATGCTCAAATGCACGGCGTTTGGTGGTTGTGAATTTGTGGTCAAAACACAAGAGAAAAACATTTCAGGTCAGTTTATGGACCAAACAGAGCCAGACTAGTGTAATTGTCTGAGAGAACCACAAATAGGACAACACAAGAAACCTCACAAGCTCATTAGATTGTATTATCAATATAGAAACATTGGTTGGAGGCTTCCCATTTAGCTGTGGTATACAACCCTCGGAGACGTATTTATGATTCTGACGTCTTCAATCTACGAGAGTTGTAGGGTTCACGCCCCATGGAGACCTGGACTTTCTGCACTATGCCCCGTAGACACTCCAAACATGTACAAATGTGAAAATAAAGGTGCTTAACCCCAAGCCCCAAATGTTAACAACTGGCTCTACGGGGTAGTAGTTTAATGTAATAATCCATATCTTTCAATGAAGAAGTGTTTTAATGCCGTCTGTGGCCGAACGCCATTTTTTCACCCTCGTTTACTTCCTGTTTACATTTAGTGTAATTCCGGGTTCCACCGGATGCGCCCCGTCACTACCGCCCATTGGGAACTTCCGACAGAATCGGCCACAGACGGCATTAAAACACTTCTTTATTGAAATATATGGATTATTACATTAAACTACTACCCCGTAGAGCCAGTTAACATTTGGGGCTTGGGGTTAAGCACCTTTATTTTCACATTTGTACATGTTTGGAGTGTCTACGGGGCATAGTGCAGAAAGTCCAGGTCTCCATGGGTCGTGAACCCTACAACTCCCGTAGATTGAAGACGTCAGAATCATAAATACGTCTACGAGGGTTGTATACTACTACAGCTACTTCCCATTCATTGTATAAATTAACTAAAGGCCACTCCTCGGAGCACAGGCCTTCGCCAGGCTGGGTGGCATATCCAGGGCCGTGTGATTCGTGGGTTACTGCCAAAAGGATATGCGACGAAGCTGCGGGGGTAAATACTTATACCTCTATGGGTAAATAGCATTTGTACAACAACATACGGTTGACCTTTTCGCATTTGTGGAAGAGAATGTGATTTTGGAGGTGCGCACGTGGTTCCCAAACCTTAAGCTCGAGACCCAAAAGAGAAATTGGACATTTGCCAGGGAGCCAAACTAGTGAAAATAGCAGATCTACAAGCACACCCCCCCCCCCCTGTGTGTGTGCTTCACGCCGCGTTGTGAACATATTTTCTATTTATTTATGGACATTATTTTATTAATTTTATTATATTCATGAAATACTTTTGAAAAATGTTAGATTTCTTTTAATTGATGAAATGTTTTTAATAGTTGTCTTTTGATGAAAAGTTGTGATTTATTTGTTTAAACGTGTTTAAATCTTTTGAAATAATATATATATATTTTTTTAAATGTAGGAATAAAAAAAGGGGGACATTTTACTCGCGACCCATAAAAATGTGTCTGCGACCCAAACATGGGTCTCCCGACCCATTGTTCGGGAAACGGTAGCCTACACTAGCACACACCCTGGACATTATGGCGCTAGTATGTTGCAGGGACCCAACTCTTGATGCTGACTCTGAGTGCCAAGTAGAGAGGCATGGGGTCCCTGATTTTAACAGTGTTTGGTATGACCCTGTTGTTCGAACCCTGACCTCTCAATCTCAGGGCGGACACTCAAACCACAGGGCCACTGAGCCGATACCGATACGATGAACAATTAATCATGCATTCACAGTGTGTATATAGCCTACTGATGGTTATAGGCTCTCCTGGGATGTGTGTGGGGGTTTTGGGTGGTCTTAGCCCTGGTCTAACGCTCTGGAACAGGGCTAGGGTGGCCTGCCTTATGAGTTGGATGTGGTGAGCTGTCAAAGGCACCAAGCTCACACTGCTCACACTATCAGTCTTCATTATTGTTAGTTATTATTCATATTGTGTTGTGTCATTGCATATTTTAGGGTGGTTGACTGAGCTGAGATGTGTAGCGGTTTGTGAAAACAATTATGTAAAAATGTCTCCGTTTTTTTTTACAATATTACAAAATACCAGTAGGTGTCAGTGTTGCTCCACCTCAATGTAATGTATGAGAGTGGCGGTGAATGAACAGATAACAGTGTTACTGTATTTGCTTGATACTGTAAGTAGCCTAAGGTCACACAGTCTTTCACCTACAGACTACAGTATGAGTCCCCAGTCTACGTTTCCCGGCTGCACGTGCACATCTGTCCAAGGTTACACTGGTACTCTCTGAGGCTCTATAGACAGGCAAAGAGAGTATGATTAAAACTGACAAGGAAAACCCTATGAAGCAAGACAGAAGATGAGCTAAGTTAATCACAGGTCTGATGAGAGAGAGAGAGAGAGAGAGTGTGAGAGAGAGAGAGAGAGAGAGAGAGAGAGAGAGAGAGAGAGAGAGAGAGAGAGAGAGAGAGAGAGAGAGAGAGAGAGCTATTATTAAGAGATTTGGTGTATAGGGGGAACTAAGGAGCGGACCAAGAGCCCTGGGGGATGCAGGGTTTAAGTAGCTGAGTTGGGCTGTGGTCAGAGTGATGCATTAACTGTCTGCCGGTCATACACATCACTTACAATAAGGTAAATTAAACGCTTAAGTGTTATTACAACATGTATTTTGTAACACGTTCAAGTTGAACACACTGTGTTCAACTTGATGCTCAGAACTTATGCTCAGCTTTAGCGCTGGTTCTGTGAAATCTGAGAACTGAGGGGGTATTGAATCTTGCTTAAGTTAGAATCAACCTATATAGAATATAGATGCTTCATGCTTGTAAAGGAAAAGGATTTCAACTGAGTTCCTGTGAACCACATTGTCCTCAGCTCAACCCTTCTCCACACACGCTCAGATAAAATGCAGAAAAAGTGAATCCGACAGTTGTTGTCTATTTAGAATAGAGGAAGTGAAGTGTATTATTTAAGTGCTATCTCTGTGACCTTGTGGAGCAGGTGCTCTGCAGGGATCTATGGGATTAAACACCAACTCACAGCTAAGCTGATTCATAATAAATGGGGAAAATGCTTTGGAAACAGGAAATTAGCATCGAAATGAGGCAGCACATTGGTGATTGTGTCGTTTACCCAAGTCATTTAACCTAGACTACTAGATCTAGGCACCGGCCTATTGGGGAAAGGTGAAAGTCAGGAATGATGCAAGTTGGGAATGCATGCCCCACCACCCAGTTATGAAATAACTGTAGAACCTGCTGTCTGTTTGTGTCACTTTTATGTCCATATATGGAGATCTCTAGCCTGGAAACCAGATACATCTGCCAGAGCTAATCTGCCGTGTCAATGAATGACAGGTGAATGACAGGTTCAGAAGCAATGATATACTGTATGTACTGCAGATCGGTGACAACTGATTGGCTAACTGCAAAGTGAGAAGAGTCTCTGATTGGTTCGAAGATGACACATATCATTTGTGAATTAGAGGTTTGACAGTGTGAGGAAAGTTGTTGTGACGTAATCAAAATGAGGGAATGAGGGGGAAAAACTCTTCTTTGCAAAGAGATTCATTATCATCCTCTGGGAAGCATGTACAGTATGTGCATTGCAAATTTCTATGGCAATCCAGCCAGTAGTTTTTGAGGTATCCCGTTTGCGACCATAGGGTTGGATAGACGGGGTCATCCCTATGTTCCCCGGGTTCTATGTTCCCCACTAAGGTTAGGGTTAGGGTTAGGGTTAGGTTTAGGTTAGGTCCTATATTCCCCGCTCTCCCTAGGAAAGCGGGGAACATAGGACCCGGGGAACATAGGTACGGTCCCGGATGGACCAACAACAACCGACAGACTGACCAACATTAGAGCCACAATGCAGAATGTCCCTTTTAAAAAGGAGCTTTGAGTTGTTGATTCAAAAGTGTCCTGAAGGCCTTTTCTATTGATTGGTGGTGACTCAGCAAGGATAGATGTACTTCTGTGGTGCTACTGTACATACAGTATATGGTGGACAATGAAACATGACGTTCTTCCCCACATTCATTGTGGAGGACCATTTTGCTGTTTCCATTGGAGTGGTACTTCTAGGAACTGAAATACAATCTTTCTAACTCAACATAGGCAAATAATCACCACGTTTAATGCTTTGAAAGATAATATTGACCCTACTGAGACTCTTTTTAATTAGCCTTATTTTTCCCAAGGGAAATTCTATAACTATTTGGCAAGTAATTTACTGTCCATTACCATGGAAATGAGATGGCTTCATATGTCCTCCAGGAAACATTGACCTACATAAATATCTATCCACGAGTCCACGACAAGGTTTAAGCACAGGTTGTCTGCAGTGAGAATACCAAGACCGTATTAGGGTAACTGTCTCTCACTGTACATCTTGTACAGGTTATTTAATCTAATAATTAATCTTAAAAAACATTTAGCTAGGGTGACATAATTTCACTACATAATTAGATCTAAAATTGTACTTGAACTGAGTGACATTATCTTGTAAAAAAGTTTGGGGAAGTTTCCTTTTAAGACATTTAACAATGAACACATTACAAATAGGTGAAACCACAGCAGATTTTCCTTGATGTAAGAGCCGATCACATTTATGCCCCTGGCACTGCAGTATATCAAAGTAGAAATTGGCCCAGTAGGTTTTAGGTGTAATTCCGACCGCTGCAATATTTCTCCACAATGTTCTAATACTTAATTTATGCCCTGTCATACAATGGTGTATAAATTGGGCTTTAAATGGTTTAATCGTGTCATGATTCTTTGGTCTGAACTAGGCTTTAGAGTAGCAGGTTGCAGCAGCCTCTCTGACACACCAAATAACCCAAACACTCAAATGTTAAAGAAAACATTTCCTCAGTTAACCTCAGAAACACATTCGCCCGGGTAAAGCCTGTAATAGGTCAGTCCCTCCCCTGGGGGGGATCCTGAAACTTAAAGGTGCTTGGTTTGGGTGTGCGGCCAAGCTGGCAATGCCCCGCCAACCCGTTCTCACTCACAGCTGACAGGCTTGTGGACTTCTCTATTTTCTCTGACAAATGTCTCTACTCTACTCTGTTGTCTGCAGTGCCGATGTAGTTGTCAACCTGCTGACATTTCCCCGCATACCTTGGGCTGTCACGATCATGGACGTTTACTTGACTTATAATTTGTCGTACAAATAATTGCGATTAACAATTTGTGTTTTTGGCATTGGGACATGGGAACATATGAATAAAATGTACATTTCTATTTGTCCAAAGATGTATATGACAAGTAACTTCAGTAATAAAGAAATGACTGACAGTGACTGGTACCATTAATACAAATAAATTGTAAAACGTTCAAATTGTGGAAATAGCCGATCTACAAGCTCACAACATGTTGTAGATCTGCTATTTCCACTATTTTTTAAAATGTATGAACATTTTTCAACAGATGAATTCATACGATTATGCAAAAATAATTGCAATTGTCTCAAATAATTGCGATAAGGCGATTATGTAATAACTCTGACAGGCCTATGCATATCCCCTCAACCCACAGGGCCAAAATGTTGTTTAATGTTCATTCTGTAAATATGAACTAAATTTCATTAGGAAAGGATTTGAATTACCTGCCATCTTTTAAAATGTAGTGGAATCTTGTAGATAAAACACTATTTTGCTGTAATTGCATAGTTCCAAGGTTGGCTGCATGTAGTCTCACTCATTCAGATGATGATCTCTGCCTACCGTAACGCCTGGAGACATCTAATTCAACGTACTGTAGGGGCTAGAATGGCAGCAAGAACCTCTGCTAACAAACCTACGCCTATACTGCTTTGAAAAACAACCCTGGTACCGTCCCAATATGAAGGATCACCCTATTGTCTTTGCATTGATTCTGCAATGCAGTTTACATTAAATTGTTGACTTGTTTCCACCCAGTTCTAGATGTCCCCAGGTGTTTTGGTAGGCAGAGAGCTCTGATTGTCTGGCGATGCGAGACTAGGCTCCATGCAGCTCCCCTCTGTCTCTCTCCTCCCACTTTCCTGCCCTTACCCACTATACACTCACTAACAAAGCAGAGATGGAGAGCATATTTGCCATTAAAATGTGGTAAACTCCAAAGACTCCTTCAATAACATTCTATGAATATGAAACAACTGGGAATGGAATGTTTGTCAAAAGATATGTGAATTATATATACATCTTAAAAGAGAATGCTGTAAGCGAATATTGTGTGTTAAATCTTCTCTCTCCCCCTGCCATTTGCTCTTTGGTAAACATGAAGCAGACTTAGATGTATTTCAAATCATGTCCTGCCTTTGACTTCATTGAGGAGTGCTTATTATTAAGAAATGATTGGAGCTTAGAATGACTGTGTGTGTGTGTGTGTGTGTGTGTGTGTGTGTGTGTGTGTGTGTGTGTGTGTGTGTGTGTGTGTGTGTGTGTGTGTGCAGAGTGCCCATCTCAAGATCTGGAACCAATTTCTATGCAAATGATACATCGTGTTTTTGGATGAAGCTGGCATTGTTAGGCGTGGGCAGGTAATGCTGGCTCAAGGTGTAACACACAGCAGTTAAAAAGGACCAGTACAAACACAACACACGCTCATATTTTCCTTAGGACACTGTGAACTGACAAACTCTGCGTGCTGCATTTTAGTATACAGCAGTGTGCAACCCGAGGGTCATACTTTACAAAGGTATGACAAACGGCTGTGGGGAAGCATCACACCTCACAGAGGGGAGAGGAGGTTGGCCAACTGATCGAGGGTCTGGACTGGAGGGAAATGTTCCTCTTGGCCAATGGGGCAGAAAGCTGGGCTCTCATATATCTCAGCCCCTATATGGAAGCCCCCGAGCATCCTTCTGGTAACAAATAATACACAGTCCAGCATCGCAATGACTCAAAGCTGCTGCAGCTCTACAGCAAGAGGTGTGAGGGAACAAAACAAAGAGCACCATATGGCTCTACGCCTGTTAACGATTGCTGGTCTTATTTCACTTCTACGTTTCTGGAAGAGGTCACATATTCCGAAGCTGAATGGTAACTGCTTGTCGTGGTGAATACGGGAGCTGACTTCAATAGCTAATTACTTGCATAGATGCAAGATTCTGAAAGGTTTCACCCCAAGGACCACTCTGAAGACCATGAAAGGCTAATAATAATCATGATGCTGATCATGACGCACGCACACACGCACGCACGCACGCACGCATGCACGCACGCACACACACACACACACACACACACACACACACACCACACAGACCACACAGAGAACTTGTTTGACTCCAGAGATGTGCAGTGAACCTGACTTCACTTCTACAGTCCTGGATGAGTTCATACATTGTGAAGGGAGTGCGCTGTAATCTAACAGTCATGTGCTACCCTGCGTTGGTTAAGCTTGATTCAGATTTAAATAGAAAACTACCTCTGTCCTCAGAGGAGAGGCCCATATCTCACCTTCAGCGAAATATTCCTTATCACTGCACCAACACACATAGGAGAAAAGTTTTGTATGAACCTCCCCCTCAATCATGGTGAATAAGGGAGCCGGCTCCAACAGTTAATTACTAGCATAGATCAATGATTCACAAAGTTCCACCCAAGGGCCACTCCGAAGACTATGTGGGGCTTATGAATAGCCTTTGAAAATATTCTAGTATGAAACACATTCCACACCAGAACGCTCAACTATATCCATAATTAATATTTAATGACTCCATCTACACTTTCAGGACTTTCATATGGTTCTTTCTTTCTTGAGAACAGGTTCTATCTAAATTAAGCCAGCGCTATATGGCTATTATTAGGGGGGTGGGGGGAGGGGGGGTGGAGAAATGAAAGTTTGTTTGAATTTTGCAATTGGCCAAGACAAAATAGAATATATCTGTAATTTTAATGATGTTACTATTTCCAAATATAATAGTAAAGTAATAGTAAACTAAGTAGAGAGAGAGAGAGAGAGAGAGAGAGAGAGAGAGAGAGAGAGAGAGAGAGAGAGAGAGAGAGAGAGAGAGAGAGAGAGAGAGAGAGAGAGAAAATGTGTTTATAAAAGCCTATAACCAGAGTCTACTCTAGATGATAAGATAGTGGATATAACAAGCAGCATTAAACTGGCCACAGTGTCTTCGTCGCTGACGGGCATAAACCGTGTCCATTTTGAATCATGTATGTCTTTATTTCTTCATAAATTAAAGACATATTTTATACTGACAGCACGTCACAGTGAGACATGTTGTGAGCTTGTAGATCTGCTATTGTTATGCAGATTATTTTTAAATATTTGAAAATCTTGTACAATGACATGCTCAAAATTAGGATAGGCCACTAGGTTGAAAGTGGTTAAAAGTGGTCTGTCTGTGGGTTTTATAAATATTTAACCATTGAAAAGTATTAACAAGATCTTGTGACTAAATAATAATGGATTGGAACACAGATTATTTTTTAATTTCCTGAAAAGTACCAGTTTTGGAGGGTCAGACATTTTCATTTTCAAAAATGTTTCAAAAACAGCAGATCTACACGGCCACAACATGTTGTGAAGCAACAGATTGTCAGCTTAGATCTGCTAGTTTTTAACATTTTTGAATAGTTCTTAAGTGGTCAAAGTCTTGCTTTTTTAACCATCAACTAGGCTTTTCTGAATCAATCAGCAACATTAAACGTGTTTACTGCTCAGGATTAATATGTTTCACTGCCATCCTGCCTCTCTGAGTACTCGTCCAACCTTTAGATCAGAGGATGATTGATTTGCTGTCTCTCTCTTTCTCGGTATCACCTTCCTCTCTCCTCACCAGGCATTTCATTACGACTGTACGAGACCAGGTAATGGATGGCTTAGTTGAAATCCCCACCTACAGACATTTGAGCAGCGCCGGTAAGCTACACGTCCAAGTCATAATTTCAGCGGTGTGTGTTTGTGTATATGAATATCTGCAATGTGCATAATCCTGTGCTATGTTGTATGTCAAAGTTGTTTAAATTCAGCTTGGCCTTCTCCTGGAAAATACATTTGATATATTCTATCTGTGTACACAGCAGGGGAACGTACAGCTATTTTCTAAAACTTTGGACAAATTGTGAAACATTTGACTACTATTTTGACTTTTTACTTAATATTTTGATGTCAATGCTGAACTTTTACTCAAGTAATTTTTTAATATAGGACTTTAACTAGAGTATTTCGACACTAGCCTATGTTATTGCTAATTTACTGAAGTAAAACGAGTACTTCTTCCACATGGACATTAGTAATCACATGGGAGGTAATTACCACAAGTTTAAGGCAAGAGAGTGCTCATTAGTTCATTGAACGACAGCCGATAATGAGCGCACATTGATGGCCATTGATCGACTTCACACCAGGCACCGCATTCCCTCGGGTCCTCTGTGACACGAGTTTGAGGTCAACCGGTTGGATGGTTCTCGAGATGTACGAAGGACAGATACACACACACAGACACACGCATGCGAGAACCGTCTGACCGATCAACTTCAAACTCGGCCTGCGTATTGCACAGGACTCGAGTGAGTGCGGTGCCTGGCGCGAAGTCGTCGGATAGGCGGTTGTCCAGAACCACAGATCAAACCGATATGCCCCATATACTGTATAGGCATGTATGGAGATCTGGTTGTCCAGAACCGCCAATTCCGACTGAGATGCCCATACGGTATTATGGCCATTAAACTGATGACATCAGGATCTCCATATACAGAGATCTCCATATATGGGCATAAAAGGGACACAGGCAGACAGACAGACAGACAGATATAAAATCTCCATGGGCATAAAAGGAACAAAGACAGACAGACAGACGGGTACAATGGTTACTCTAACAATGGGAACCACGGTTACAACTGGTATTGTATAACCGGGTGGAGCATGCATTTCCAACTTGCATCGTTCCCGACGTGCATCGTTCCCGACGTGCCCAATATGCTAGTTTTAATACTTTAAAAAAATATATATAATTGATTAAATCGATTTGTGCGATTAATTGTTGCATCCCTAGTGTACAGGGGGTGGAGGCGGAGCAGTGGTCTTGCATGCTGGGGATTCTCCTCACGAGGCATTTCATTACGACTGTATGCTACAAGAGCAAGAAATGGATGGCTCAATTGAAATCCTCACCTACAGACATTTCAACAGCGTTGGTAGGCTATACGTATATCGAAGTTCAATTTAATCAGAAGCCAACTTCTTAGATGAGAAATGCAAAAAAGAGATGCATTCTTATCAGAAGTGTGTGTGGTGTTGTGTATGTGTGTGTGTATATTTATATATAAATGTTAGCAAACAAGTTGCACCCCTAAATCTCAAGGGTGTATTCAAGCGAAACTTATCTAATCTCTGAAGACTTAATTTTCTGGATAACTGACTGTATTTGTAAACACAGAGAGAGGGAGAGATGACGCAATTCATTATATCTTTAAAAAAGAAGAAGAAACATTCCAAGGTTAATCACTCAGAGCCAGTTCCTCTGAAATGTTTTGAAAGAGATGTGATCACACAGTTAGCAGTGCCTATTCTTCGCCACTCTACTCTCCACTTCTCTCTCTCTCTCTCTCTCTCTCTCTCTCTCTTGCCTTATCCACATGCCCTTGGCACCAGGAGAGCTCTCACAAGATGTTGAACTCTACATTAGCAATCACATGGGAAGTAATTACCACAAGTTTAAAGCAAGAGAGTGCTCATTAGTTCATTGAACGACAGAGACGATAATGAGCGTACATTGATGGGCATGTTGAAAAAATGGTCATGGTGTGCAAATGTAGCCTCACACAGTGCATGCACAGTCAAACACACACATACAGACTCTTTTCATTTAAAGGACCCCCAATTTGGTATGCATTAGGCCATGGACACTCATTTGATATAAATTTGTGGCACCCCAATCTACACAGTAAAAAAACTAATTGAACCAAATGGACCCGTAAGGGTGTGGGGGGTGTGGGCTGCATGGCGGTTGGGGGGTATGGGCCGGGGAGTTGTGGGAGTGGGGGTATAGAGGTGGGGGAGTGGGGGTACAGGGTATGGGGAGAATTATGTTGGGGGGGCCTGGGCCAGTAAGGGGGGGGGGGGGGGGGGGGCTTCGCAGAGCTTTTTTCTAGTATACTATATACATGTACAGTCAAACACCCAAACTCTTTGCTGTTATTTCTTATGGGCACATTCTACCGACATGACTTAATGCTGTGCCTGTCAGTGTTAGTCGTAGCCAGGTAGCGGTAAGTAGGAACAGAGGTCGAAGGACCCAATTGTAGACGGAAACAGAGCATAGCCTTTACCTGTCAGAGATAGTGCTAGCCAGGTGGCAGGAACACAGGTTAAAGGACCCAAATGTAGACAGAAACAGAGCAGGTGCAATACAAACGTTTTTCTTTTTATAAGGCAGGAGAGGTACAATGCTCACGGACTGGTGAGGCAGGCTGCAGGCAGAGGTCAAAACCATGAAACCAGGCCAACAGAGGCAGAAATAGTAGTAGAGAGCAGGCAGAAATCCAATGTTCAATTACAGGCAAGGGTCCAAACCAGGAAGGCAGTCCAATATGGGCAGAATAGTACAAATAGGGAACAGGTCCACAATCCAATTCGGTGAAAAAATAAACCACGGGTCAACAGAGCAAAAACACTAGATGCACCGGCATCTTTATTGTAGTTCGAACATCGTTGTAATTCCCTCTCTCTAATAGAGGGTGTAAGTGGTTAATGAGGGAACAAGCATGATGTGGAGATGGGCGGGGAAACCAGGTGAGGGAGGTGAGGTGGCAAGGAATGTGGGAGCGGCTGGATCTGGAATTACAGAGTAAGAGAGGAAGGCTATCCGGTGGATAAATGGAGAATAGCAGGTCTGGGCGGAAGCGTTTGGAGAGGAGAAACAGAGATAGAGCATGACATTACCGTAATCTGCTTGCATCTTTCAGATTTATTTATCTACCAGCAACACCTTGCTATACATTTCTACAGTATACTGTACATACACACAGGCTAGCTGCCTGGTGGTTATTAAGCAATTGCACTGGAGGTGATGGGACACAAAGTGCCTTAATTGCTCTAAAGCCTCTTGAAAGTAGCTGTTGAGGAAAGTGAGTGTTTCTGGCTAGTAAACTTCAGACTAGTATTTTATTACAACGTCAACATCATTTCCCAATGGAAGGTTCAACGGGCCAGCCAGTCAGCTTAGCATCACACAGCTCCAAAGAAGGCGAATGAGGCGATGAAGTGAAGACAGAGAGCTGACGGATGTGTCGTCTGATCCAAAATCAATAACGAAAGACTTCCATTTCAAAACAAGATGAGGAGCCTGGATGTTGATGTGCAAGATGTGGAGTGGAGCAAGATGTGGAGTGTGGATCATGCGGCTGTGAACGTCCATCAGGGAGACAAGGGAATCTGATCCGCCAACATAGAATGGCTCACAAAGCTAGTTAGTGGATAATTCATATTGATAATCAAGGTGGGATCTAATAACAGTGTGGCTTAACTGTGGATCTCAGATGTCATGACGTCATATTGATGACATCAGTCTGGCCCGTACAGGGGATTATGAATTCCCAAAAAATGTAAACAAATATTTTTTCTAAAACAAACAAACAAATATTCTCAATATGTGACAATTATTCAGGGATTACTTCCTTGGCGTACTGGCAGCATGCTGCTTGGTGAGATTGAGATTGTGAGATAAAGCCACAAACAGACAGACACACAAGTAGACACAGACATAGGCAGTACCCTCTTGTAAACATCTCGTCCACAATTGGTGCCATCTCTCTCACACACACACACACACGCACGCACACACACACACACACACACACACACACACACACACACACACACACACACACACACACACACACACACACACACACACACACACACACACACACACACACACACACACACACACACACACACACACACACACACACACACACACACACACACACACACACATACAAACACACTATATATATATTGAATGTAGACTATATAAAGAAAATATACAGAATATACAATAAATAACTCTCTCTAGGTCGTCCTCAGACGAGCCCTCCATCGTCGCTTCCAGTCATCCCGGTTGTCCATACATCTGCAGTGTGTGGCGAGCATTTTTGAACGCTGTGACACTCGAGCGGTCATTTTGTTGTTTGATGCAAAGACGTGATGCGTTTCTTACTACATGAAAGGGAAAACATCCTGGAGGAAGAAGAGGTGAATTTTATTCAAACTATTCCTTTTCATTTCAACGTTTTCTTCAAGAAATACTGGATCGATGGAGACAAAAACGCCTCAATTTGACGTTGCGAACAACGAGTTGTTGTGGATGTGTTCTTGTCGGCGAGTGGACTTGACGTGAATGGAACACAAATCATTATTATCATTAACACACTGTACTGTTTACTCTAGCTCACGTCATTCTCAAACTTTTTAATTACTTTCCCCATGACAGTGTAGGCCTGCAAATCGAACCAAATGTGTCCATTTGGTTCCAATTGTACACTCTCGGATACAGACCTGTAAGGGTCCATTTGGAACCCCTCTCATGGAACCCTGAGGGTCCCTAGGCTGGACCCCACTTTGAGAACCACTACTATTATGTTAAAACTGCTCCCATTTAAAATGTTTATTACCTGAGGTCTGACACATCTGTTTGAGTGCATTAGAATGCTGTGATCTGACTCAGTGCTACACTGTACATGTACATGTACATCAGTACATGGATTGTGCGTATGTTTTGGCACAGGCTGGCATTGCCTTTAGCTTATGGTGAAGTATTGTCTATTTAATATCATATAGACATTAAGGTGAGGCATTGTCTAGCTACATTGACACTGACTGGTCCTGGAGGGAAGGGGGGGTTTAGAAGAATGGCTTTGTTATTAATATGAACACAACTAAATCAAAAATTGTGTTTTATTGTCATTTACTTACAGTATACTATCATGATAAATGTTTAATGCTGCGCAATTGTGAATGCACAGATAACACGTGTTCATGTACAGAGCCAACTCACTGAACTCAGGTCAGGTCTACAAATAAGAATAGAGGGTTTAACCCATTAAAACCTGAGGCCGATTCTACAAATGCCTTCTAAATCAGTATAGTTCTCAAACCTTTTTCATGTCAAGGCCCCCAAAATGATATATATGTGGCTGTGGACCCCTATTTGAAAATGTTTTGTGCCAGGGACCCCCAGAAGAGAAGATTTATGTTGAAAAACATGTGGTGGGTGCTGGGGGCGTGTTCTCTCCTCCGCGTCATCAGTGCCCATACCCTAGGTGGGGTTGGCAAAAGTGCCTTTCTGTGTGGCGTTTGCATGTTCTCCCGTGTCCCTAGGGTAGGTACCCTCACAAAAAACATGCAGTAATCCTGGTCTCTATACTGCCTCCCCATGGCCAGCCGGGGCGCCTGATGGAGGGGAAAGGAACTGGTTGGAATAACGGGTTCCTTCCACACGCTACGTCCTACCGGGGTAACTCCCCCTGTCAGGTGATACGAAGCGGTCTGCTAACTCCTCATGCGTTGAAGGAAGCATGAGCTCAGTTCGGGGCTCTCCCCAGGCTGGCAGAGGGAGAGTAGCGCCCAGGATTACAAGCTTAGGCATTGGCACTGGGTGAAAAATAGGGTTACAAAATCATGGGATACAAATTTTAAAATAAATATATAGCAGATGTACAAGCTCGCACCATGGCACGAAGTGACACGCTGTGAGCTTGTACATCTGGTGTTTTTTGAGAACCACTGTTCTAAACCGCTGTTCTAAATCGTAAGAGTTTTCTGAAAAAGCCAGATGAGGTCAACTGTAGGTGCAGGGATGGTGCTGAGTGGATGTAGTAGGCGTCTGACTATATAAGAGAGCTATGATGTTGCATTTTCTAGTATGATTTTGGATTTGGAATTAGAATACTATAAGATTGAAGCTGATAAATGGTTCTCTCTCCTGATTGGATGAAATTGGTGACCCAACTTTGTTTTAACCCCAAAAATATCACTTACAGACAGTACCTTTAAATCATTAACCCACTATTAATAAACATATATAACTCATTGCCTCATTAATAAAGTCATTAATAACTCATTAACTAACAGTTTGTGAATGAAATATGAACTGTAAGGGATAGTTATTCTAAAATGATCTTATCTTATCTTATCTTATGTCTTATCAACACGTCCTTAAACAACACACTGAACTCCATACTTCCATACCAAGTGGCTTTGGACAAGTTGATTAAATGCCCTTAAAATATCCAAGTGGCTCTTGGATCTAGAGACTATAGACTTTATATCCACGATCACAGGAACAATATTTAAAACTGTGCTTCAGTACCCTTTCCCCTTTAAGAGAAGCTCGTTTTCTTTACAAGTGGAGTGTGATAGAAATCTGAGGGATGAAATGAAAAGGACCTGGTGGGGGAAACGATGGTTAACACGATTAAACAATGACTATTAAGTCATTTATTTTCATTAGCTCCAACATTTACAGAATATTGAAAGTGATCAAATGAAGGTTGTCTGTACCTTCTGCCCTGAGATGGAAGGACAGTGAATAAAGTGAATGACAATATTCACATTTGTTAATCTACCATAAATAATATATTCTTGCTTGTGTCTTTGTGTACTGTTTTGCACACATACAGTATCCTCATACATTTGTATGTATTTGAAAATAAGCACAACAGTGAGAACTAATTGTATATTTGCACCTGCTGTATATTTGACCACAAATACCTCAGCACCATTCTTGTGCCTGTTAAACCATTCATCATGCACATTTCCTTAACTCTTTATTCTTTTTATTCGATAATCGATAATATTTCAGTCATAGAAAGCTTGGACAAAATAATTCCACCCACTCCTCCATAGACGTGTATGTGTGTGTGTGTGTGTGTGTGTGTGTGTGTGTGTGTGTGTGTGTGTGTGTGTGTGTGTGTGTGTGTGTGTGCATGTGCGCATGCATGTGTGTGTGCATGTGTGTGTGCATGTGTGTGTGTGTGTGTGTGTGTGTGTGTGTGTGTGTGTGTGTGTGCGCGCGCGTGCGTGCGTGTGCGCGCGCGTGTGTGTGTGTGTGTGTGCATGTGTGCATGCATGTGTGTGTGTGTGTGTGTGTGTGTGTGTGTGTGAGTATGTGCGTGCAAGCTCATGAAGGGCTAACTCCACCATCATTTCATCTCTGCTCTCCCTGCAGCCAGTCCGCTTTAATGTGTTCATATAAAGACGGTATCACTTCCACGGTGCTTCCCTGTCACATAAGCCTCTCTTCCTCATTTCAAACCCCCTGCAAGGCTGCAACCTCATTGCACCGTCCACATTTCAATCTGCACTCATAATAGACCCCCTCCACCAACCCTATGGGACAGAGCCTCCTGGCCAATCTCTTTAGCGGTATATGTTTACAGTGCCCTTAGTGTGAGCCGCAGGTCAGCGATACGTAACTTATTCAGTGGTGGAAAGTAACTAAGCACATATTTTAGGTACAGTACCTTTACTTTACTTGAGTATTTCCATTTTTGATACTTTATACTTCTACTTCACTACATCTCAGAGGACAATAAAAAAACATATCCAGAAAGAGACATTTGCTCCATTAAAATAATATGTTCTCTTTATTATAAATGCCACATTTGGGCCCTGTTAGCCTTCAACAGATAAAGACAAGGGACAAGACATGTTGTGTTTAACTCGCTGATCGAAGTTTGCGAGAAGGAGGTGTACGGCTGGATAATATCTTGCCCTTGGTTGCATATCAGGCAGCTCGGCCATTGTATCGTCGGTGAGGGAGAGCTTTCTGTTTGGCTGTTCAGTAAATCAGAGCATGAGAAGAAATACAGAAATGAGCAGCAAGCCAACAACTATGCTCAGTTTCTTTTTTCCATTCCAATTGCGGTGCAAGTAGTTTCAGCCAATCTGCAATTCAGTATGCTGGTCTGCATGCCAATAGTGGATAACCTCATACAGTAGCGCACCTAGTATCAGCGACAGATTTAAACTGTTTGCTCAATAAGTTGTAACCTTAATTCTGAAACGACTCCTATAACTGTATAGTCTATGGTTTTGCATACTTCCTGATCTTTAGGCCTAATTGCCAGCTTGATAAGGGTAAAATGGATCAAGTTCAATACTGTACAGTGTTCACTGACAAGCCTCCTCTGTTCTGCTCCAAAACAGGTAAACTACATATCCGTTGTGGAACGTAACCCAGTGCTAGTTTTTCTTGGCATTGTACAATTTGTAATTTGATTGCACAATTCAGAGAAAGGCAAATTCATATCTGCCTTCAAGTCCAGCCTAGTGCCATGCCACACCAATCTTTATAAAGAAGATATATGTGATTTTATCCCGCAACACATTCAAAGTGCATTCATTCAGTCATCTGATCAGTCGCCATTAGTTCTTGCAAGTTGGCTTGGTGTTTCCGGGGCCTTAAACATCACTTCTGGCATATGGCTCAGCATTACTCAGATGCTATATGTCACACATTCTTAAATAAATCCTCTTTCTTGTGTATTGCATGCAGAGAGGAAGGTATAGTAGGAACTGACAGGTGAGGGATGAAAACAGTGCCGGTGGCCGACGGTGGACGGAGCAGGGGATGGACATTAAGATGGAGAGAGACCGAGAAGGAAGACAAGGTCACAATGCTGCATCAGGGGTTCATATTCCCCCCCGACAAGGCCCCTCCCCCAGATCTGACAACCAGGGAGAAGACGTGTGGACGAGCCTGACGGGAGAGTCGTGATGTCTTCTCTTATTTTCTCTGCAGCTGAGACGATCTGTCAGTCTCTCCACCTTCTTTTTTTAACCTTTCACTGGATGTATTTCACACCCAGAGCAAAATGATCTGTCAAAGCTGTGAAAGAAACAGGTCACTGAAGGGCTGACTGGTCATTTTGAGGCCACACAGCAGCTTGAGGTGTTATTTCACAAGACACGAGCAGTGAAATTCACTGTTACATTCTGACCCTGGCATTCTCATTATTTATTTTGAGAGCTGAAATAAATTCATAAAGTTTACTGTTGTATACACACATAAAGAGAGAAAACTAATAAACCAAATGCTGTGATTTCTGTACAGTACGTCGTACTTTGAAAGTCCAAATCAAACGGGTCCCTGATGTTGACAGGCTGGTTAAAGCCAAGAGATGTCAGGTGTCTGTTTTAAATGAAACATTTTGTAGTTATATCAGGGGCTGTTTTCTACATTTCTGTCCGCTAATGTTCAATTTCAAATGGATGATTAATGGAAAGGTTGGGGCTCCTAAAAACAAAAATAGCATCGTTTTTCAATCTCTCATAACACATTTCTTGTAGCCTATGACTGTAATACCAATCACAAAAGTAATCTTCTTCATAATAAATTCAATTCGAGACACTGTAGTTATAGCAGACACTAAGACAGCAGGTTGAAAAAGCAACAGTGACAGCTGTGGGAGTACACACATATATGTGTGTACAGTATGTATATATATATACTGTACATCCAGGCATCCATACGTATGTGTGTTCGCTTGTGCTATTCCGGCCCACATAAAGTCGCATTTTGCCCTATCTGGCCTGTGACCTGAAATTAATTTGACACCTCTGCTTTAAGACCTGAGAGCATGCGTGCCCAGGAGCTCCAGATTAGAGCTGATGGCCCTCCCGGCTTCGCCTACAGGCACCTGTAAGAGAAACCAGAACAGAGCACAAGCACTGGCAGAGTGGGAGGGAAGATTCTGAATCTGTTTACCGGTACTTTTTGACCAAAATAAAATGTATCTCTTTTTGAGTTATCCTGGAAAGTGATTGTGGAGCATAGTGTGCCATCTGTTGATCATTCATGTCAGCCCCTCATGACATTTGTAATGCTAACACATCAGCTCGACGCAGCAGTGCTGTATCAATGCCAGTGAGTCATCTGTACTTGTATGTGTAATGTTGTTAGCCTGGATTTGTGTGATTTGTGAGAAACCGACGTTGTTCTCATATGGTGCAAGTGTGAACAATGAACGCCAACGCATACTTGTGTTGAGATGCAAATGGAACACAAGTCCTACAGTATACTGCACGTTGGAGCTGGTTAGAACTGCTCTGCATTCAAAGAGCCAAGCTCTATCTCTGTCCAGCGAACCACCTCTCAGTATCAGTATTCATCTCTGTATATTTCCACAAAGCATGAGTAAAGACGAATCAATGAGGCCCTGCATGCAGACGGCTCATCGGTCAGTTAAACTAATGGAGCACAGAGCGGTGCAGTGCCACTGGCTCATGTGAATGATGCATGGGGAAGATAAATGGAGAACGAAGAGACTCGCTGTCATTTTGACTTCATCATCCTCAGTGGTTGGACACTTTGCTGAGAAGGCTTCCTGTACGTGACTACACTGGCTATTGAGCAGCACTGTGTGTTAAACCCTCACATCGCGTTACGAGTATGGGAAGATAAAGCGCTGTCACAGCCAAGAGCTCTACAACCTTCACATGGTGGGCTGCCAGGGCTAGGCATACTTTGAGAGGGGGGGGGTGTTATGCTTTGAGATGATTTCCTAAGGTGGGGGGTACGCTTTGAGATGGAGATACTGGGAAGGCGGGTATGCTTTGAGATGATGTCATAAGGAGGGTATGCTTTGAGATGATGTCATAAGGAGGACGTATGCTTTCAAATGATTGCCTAAGGGGGCTGTGCTTTGGAGATTATGTCATAAAGGTAGATCTTTATTAATCCAATGGGAGAAACTATTACATTACAGTCATTTAGCAGACGCTTTTATCCAAAGCGACTTACAATAAGTGTATTCAACATAGGTAGGGAACGAAAACTACTAAAGTCTTTAGTGCATTTTCTGCAAAAACAAGCAACCAAGAGTATACCTAGCGCTAAGGTAAAAGTGCAATATATCAGCTACCTATTTCTTTAAACAGATGAGACAAAATAGATAAATCAAATGAGCATGAGCTAAAACAATTAAGTGTATCGACTAAACAAGATCCAATAAACTATGTTTTCACCCAGCTGATGGCTGCTCAGATGGTCACGATAGATGGTCATGATGAGTGCTAGGGGGGAGCTGGTTATGTATGTATGCTTTGGGATTTTCTTTATTTTTTTATTGGGGGGTGGGGGAGGGCTGTACTGTATGTTATAAGATGTTTATCCTAAATCGAGGGAGAAGTGTGTTCTGGGCTTAGGACGGACAGCCTGCTGACATGTATTCTCATCTCGTACATTCCAGAGACACAGACAGATCCTGCTGAGACTCACAGAGTCCAACAGATGAAGCTGTGATTTGCAACTTTCACCTCACAGCCAGAGTGGGTTTGAAGAGAGATTGTAAATTCCAGCCAGAGCTGCCGAGGAGAAGGGGAAATAATGCCTGACAGTCTGGGGAGAGTGAAGATGGGTGATTCTCATCGGTATTCACAGCATTAGCATGGGATCCTGCATATATTTATGAATCACAATTCTTTGAGGTGTGTGGAGTTGGAACAGAAACAGGACATTGTTGGGTGCATGGCCTTGGGTGTAGTGTACTGTGTGTGTATAGACACTCAACCTCCCCCACCACATTCCCTACAGGCCTCCCTCTTTTCAACTGCTCTGAAATGGTTAGGTTCAAGATCAGGCCGAGTTGCCCTTTTTCATGATGATAATGATGCAAATAATTAGTGAGCTTGTTCAACTCGATATGCTGTCATAACACACCACCTTCAGTAGATCTCTGGACTGCTCAAACTGTGAGTTGCTGTATAGGCGACAGCCATCACCAATGGTCTCATACACTGTGTGAAATCCGTGAAAAGATAAGTTGCATAACAATGCATACTCATCCAAATAAGTCATATGATCTAGCTATTCACCAAATACACACGTTTTGGGTTTGTCTTGGGTTTGTACGTAAAACATCTGCGGGCAGGCAGGCATTATGCTAGACACATATAGACCATTTAGATGGGAGAAATGTGCTTGCAATTACCTGTTCATTTTCTTTAACAGAGCGGCTCTAATGAATAGGTACATAATAAACTCCTGCTGCTTTTCTCCTGCAGTGTTTGTTTGAAATGTTTTGGAGAGGTCCAAAACCTCATTGTCAATCAAGGAAACACTGGAGTCACACTGGAGCCAGAGGAGAAAGGCTTTTCACTTGATTACCAGCAGTGGCCAAAAAGCAATGTACCAGTACATTAAACCTAATGCAATCCTTCCCGGCCATGCTATTGCTTTGGTATCTACTTCCACTGTATAATGCTTTGTGAACTTATGCTCCCTGGGCAGTATTTAGCATACAAGTACTCTGCATAGCTATGCACACTAGTAATTATGTATAGATCTCTGAGGTGCTCTGCATAGATATTGAAATAATGATTTCAAAATATCCCATTTGTTTTCAAAGAATATTCTTAAAAATATTCAAAGTATTTCAATAATAGGGATTGCTCACAGAGAATGAGAGAATGTCTCCACTATCAAGAAAATACCATAATTGACTAAATAATCAAATAATTCAATAAATGTTTTAGATTTATCATTTCTAATAGGTGTCATTGTTAATGATGGCTAATTTGGCTATGTCAGTCATTCCGTTCACTACTTTGACAATTGGAAATTGCCCCTTCATGCCAAACAATAAACAATGCCTACTGATTATGGTGACACACTGGCCTTTCCACTAGTGCTACCCTTAGGCCATTTAATGAATGAATGAATGAGTAAGTAAGTAAATAAATAATTCATGCATATAATTTAAATAATTTATCATTTAATAATTTGAATGAATGCATACATTATGTGACAAGTGTGACCACACACTGTCACTGTCATTGTTCTGACACATGGCCTATCAATGGTGCACAATTGTTACAGTAGGTTGTGTGGACAAACCGAAACAACAGAATATACTTCAAGGTTCTTTATTCAAACACTAACAAACAAATCATTCATCTCTCTCACTTAGCATTGCACTGGATCATAAAACAATGTGGCGGGGTGGAGGCCATTTTATAGGTTTGTCAGGAAACAGACCTGCAACCACTAATTGCGGCCAATTTGGGCCAAACCATCTTGTCTGTGGACAAGGTGTTCAAGGTGTTAAAGAGGAACACTGGACATTACAGTGGACATTACATTGAAAAGCAAAGATCTACAAGCCTAAATGAAATGTACATAATGTATTTTGTGTCTGTTTATGGCTAGTGAACACTAACATCAGTGATAGTATTATGAATCACCCTGAGTAATTGGTTCTGTCTGGTGGGAGGGGCCATGGGGCTATATGGGTGAGCTGTTCATTATCTGGCAGATTTGCTGTCTGCTGAGTGAGGTGCTCAGATTCTCAGGAGTTCTCCAGTCTCTAAGGAGAGGTGTCATTTTGGAATTATATTAAATTTAAATGCATTTGTTTGTTATTATATAATTCATTATAGAGATCACTTGTTTTTTATTCTATTATATCAGCACAGGGTCAGATGACAGTTTTAATTGCAATTCTGTGATAGACTGCAAGGTTTATTACAGTTCGAGTTACCTCTGCTTTGACATTGAAACACTGTGTTGGAACACAC
The DNA here is from genome assembly GCF_963280865.1 of Gymnoscopelus braueri. Lineage (NCBI taxonomy): Eukaryota > Metazoa > Chordata > Actinopteri > Myctophiformes > Myctophidae > Gymnoscopelus > Gymnoscopelus braueri. The sequence continues at coordinate 26,039,588 of NC_137626.1, read as the reverse complement.
TGTAGGCAGGTGAATGTACTATCCAGCAGACCTGTGATTCTCCCAGGATGATCTTTCAGAAGTTATTGCTTGTTCTTTCAAAGATCAAGAGGTTCTCTGTTTTATGCTGAGAAAATGAAAGCAACCCCAGTAGCTCAGTGGCTGCTGCCTATTTGATCATCAGACATGACAGGCACCTGTCTTGGTGCTTTGAAGAGAAAGGTTGTGGAGGAAATACAGAGATAAGGCGTAGAGTCTAAAAAACAACAATATCAATACCTGGAAATGTCTCAGTGGAGGTACACTTCAAATACATTTTGTGTTGTGGAAATGGAGACATTGTCCCTCAATAAAATGTAAACGGCAAAAGGCAAAGTTAAAAGGTAAGTAAGCACTACCTGTGGTGGAATGGAGAAAACATTTACATACACGTGTGCTCATACGCACACTTGAATCAATGTTTGAATGACATCTGACATGTCAAACACAATTGTTACAGTATTGTGAGAGATGCAAACACTATATACACACACACACACACACACACACACACACACACACACACACACACACACACACACACACACACACACACACACACACACACACACACACACACACACACACACACACACACACACACACACACACACACACACACACACACACACACACGCTGCAGGCACACACATCGCACTGTAATTGTCAACATCAAACTATGTCATTACTACCTTATTGGATGGATTGGTCTGGGGTCACGGGTGGAACATTTGCCAAAAATAGCAGATCTACAAGGTCTACAAGGTCAACGCGTCGCGTGAACTTGTAGATCGTCTATTTTTGGCAAAGAGATTTAGAGAGTGAAAAAAAGACTATCAAGTACGTTCTTTACAGAAGCGTTTTACCAATTCTAGAGAGTTTAAGTGGTTCCAGATATGCAGCTCGACAAAGGTGAATTGATCCCAGTGTCTGAGGGAGGACAATTTCACGATAAATTAAAATCTCTGGGATGCGATTATTGTGAGTGTTTTGTATCACGATAAACGATAACAATTATAGTCCCATTCCTAGTCACAGGTGTTCAATACCTAGATCAGGCAAAAGGAGTCGGGGTCAGAGTGAGTCAGAGAGCAAATAACCCACGGCCACAATAGGTGTGCCCGAGGACTCGTTCAATGCTTCACTCAGCCACCCATAACATATGCCATAAACAAATGATAATCTGGGCATTCGCTGTAGACCTCGGTATAACCGACCTTGGGCCTGGCTGCTTATTATGCCCTTGCCCACGGCTTGCGCAGATAAGCCGGCCCAGTACTGTGTAGACATACACAGAAAAGAATTATGTATCATAATATCTGTCATTTAGAAAATGGTTACAGGCAAAATGATACTGAGGAGCCAAACGTAGTCTGTAAGACTACATGTACGACAAATTTTTAATAATTTTGAATTATTTAACACAAATCTTTTTCAGATGAGGGTCCGTGGCTACATACATTATTTTGGGGGTCCTTGTGGCACGAAAACGTTTGAAAACTACTGATTTAGAAGGCATTTGTAGAATGGATGAGCACCAAATGGAGCGAGAGAACGTCAGCAATCCTGTTCCATACAGCCAAGGACATGGAGGAGCTGCTCTGCATCATCACCCATAATGGCAAGGCAAGGCAATTGCCCGAAACGGATGGCAAAAAGACGCAAATGTTGTGAGCACAGGTTGCATCTTGTAAGAGACCGACATCCCTCTAACACAGTGGTTTTCAATCCTTTTCATATCGAGGTCCATTATTTATTTGGCCACCATTTGATGAGATTTAGCCTCTCAGACATGTTGTCAAGGCAATTGCCCGAAACGGATGGCAAAGTCTGAAATGTTGTGAGCACAGGTGCACCCACGCACACACACACACACACACACACACACACACACACACACACACACACAGACACACACACACACACACACACACACACACACACACACACACACACACACACACACACACACACACACACACACACACACACACACACACACACACACACACACACACACGACAACTGAATTGCCATTTCAGGATCAATTAAGGTCTATCTATCTACACACACCCCTGGCCTCCTCCTGGCTGCATTTCGAAGTGTCCTTGAGCAAGTGCCCCCCGATCAGCAGGCAGGTGGCTTGCGTGGATGCTCCCGCCAATGCGCACATTATCGAAACGTTTTTTTTTCTGCTATTTTTTTCTTATACTACCGGACCCTCGTGCGTGTAATGAGCTGATCTCCGTGAGGACGGAGGTTACGGAGAATATTCCATGATTAGGTACAGTATAGTCGCTGTTTTCGCTGGCAAGGGGACAGTAGACGGATGAATTAATTAATTAATTCCTGGCAGTGAATGAGTTAACAGGAACGTAATGGAATGGAATAGAAGCTGCTGAATCACATCAGCACTGTGCACACTTCATATTTGCTACGATAGATTTGAACTGAATAGAACGTAACTCAATAGAAGCTTCTACATGTCTTTTCCATAATACTCCCATGATCTCATTTAGGTAGCATTTATTGTGATTATTTGTGCAACCTAGGGGGAATTGGGGCAGTTGACATGGCTTACATCATAGTCCTCAATTCCAAGAGGTGGATGGATCGGCCAACTTGGTCGGACTATTGGCTCATGGCGGTCCATAGTGGGGCAGGGTTAAGTGCCACTATCCAACTCGAAGGACCAAATTGCTAGGTGAGAGCTAATGGGACTGTAGGTGGAGTATATTTGGCACTCGCCCCCGATTGTTGGTCAGAACAAATACACAGGACCAGTGTCCTGTGTATTTGCCTGCCAGCCATCCCACAGGGAACAGAGGACAGTGTTGCAGTCTCAGCGGATCCCACTTAGTGGCCTTTTTAGGAAGCAAATGTACTTCATACATTTGGGGATGGCTGTAAGTAAGGCCATGATTCCACAGGTGTTGTCAATGATGATTCCCCAGGTGTTTTAATTTGAGTTAATATGTAAGGGCCTTACTGGACAGATTGTCATTGAAGCCCGCCCACGACGATCATAATTTGGAGATATGACATCATGCTGATGATAGCTGATTTATCATGACATCAGGAAGATGTCACGAGCATCCAGCCAAGCATTATATAAATGGTTGCAGTCATTCCATGAATTCAGATGCAATAAGCGTTACCCCAGAACTCCCTCTATCTATCTATAAGGCTACAAACTTCAAGACCCTCAACCAGCTCCCAACAGGAAATCCAGCAGCCGTACGCAGCCTATACGAACTTGGATATTTGGCCTTCCAACTCAAATACCTCTGCATCGTACAGGGCTCTTTAGACCCATATCCTTCATAATCACCAGGGTTGACATCTTAACCTCTTATCGGACACCACTCCTGCGGGTTCCAGTATAAAGGACGCTGCAGTCAGCCTGCTAGAGTCAAGTTGAAAGGATGGCCGTCTACATGTGGATTCTCTACTGCCTTGCCTTTGTTGGCACTGCGTATGGCTGTGGCTCGCCTGCCATCCCTCCAGTAATCACTCGACACTCCCTTATTGTCAACGGTGAGGAGGCTGTACCTCACTCCTGGCCCTGGCAGGTCTCCTTGCAGCTTCCCAACAGCTTCCACTACTGTGGCGGATCCCTGATCAACGAGAACTGGGTTGTGACCGCTGCCCACTGCAGCGGTCTGCCCATTCGTGAAATACGTGTGATCCTGGGAGAGCACAACCGCTCTTCAAGCGCAGAGGACATCCAGACCATGAGGGTTGAAAAGGCTTTCAAGCACCCCCTCCACGGATACCCAGATTACAGCTATGACATCCAGCTGCTCAAGTTGGCCAGCCCTGCCAAGTTGGGCATGCGTGTTTCCCCAGTGTGTGTGGCTGAGACTAGTGACAACTTCCCCGGTGCAATGGTGTGTGTGACCACTGGATGGGGCCAGACCAGCGACTCTGATTGGAACCCCACTGCCCTGCTCCAGCAGGCTGCTCTCCCCCTCCTCACCAATGAGCAGTGCAAAAAATACTGGGGCGACCGGATCAGTGACCAGATGATCTGCGCTGGAGCCTCTGGAGCCTCTTCCTGCTATGGTGACTCTGGTGGGCCCCTGGTCTGTGAGAAGGATGGAGCCTGGACCCTGGTCGGTGTAGTCTCCTGGGGCAGTAGTTCCTGCAGTGTCAACTCCCCTGGTGTGTACGCCCGCGTCACCGAGCTGCGTGCCTGGATGGACCAGACCATCGCTGCTAACTAAGCCTGTGCAGTGTTGTCACTCTAGTTCAGTGGTTCTCAACCTGTGGGTTGGGACCCCCAGGGGGGTCCCCACATGATTTTGGGACGGTCCCCAGATGACAGTGAAGTGACAATTGAAGGACTTTTAAGACCTTTTTACTGCCTCAATAAAAAAAAAGAAAAAGAAGAAATAAAAGAGAAAAAAAGACCATTGCTGCATCAAAAGTGATCAACAAACTATACAATAAAAAACATGTTAAACATTGGCCAAATTGTCAAATAATATAAGAGGCAAAACATTTCAAAATAGCTGATCTACAAGCTTGTATCTGCTATTTTCACAATATGTATCTGTGCTTGTTAGGGTAGGGGGTCCCCAGTTCAAATATGATTATTTTGGGGGGTCACAGCCAGAAAAGGTTGATAACCACTGCTCTAGTTGGCAAATTCACCAATTATTTGGCACCCCCCCTCCCCACCCCACGCATGCGCGTTCATGAGGGCCCACTGTGACCGCCTCGCGTCGGGGCCTACTGTTTCCGCGTTACGCGACTGGCTCTGGTTATAAGGGGCGGCCATAGCTGAGTGGTTAGTGAGCCCGCCTAGGGAGCCAGAGGCCCTGGTTGCCCCAGGTACGATTCCAGGCCACGCCAGCATATGTGTCGATGAAATGAAATTTGTCCCTGAGCAAGACTCTTAACCCCTAATTGCTCACAGGCCCTCATTGGAAACAAGCCCGCAAGGACTTTCATGAACGTCCTGTTAAAAGGAATATCCTTATCCTTATAATGTAAAAGTAAACAAACAAAAAACCCATCACAGAACCTCAAGGGTTCTGGAACGTTTAAGGTTAAGGACGATTCTGGGTTACCTTTTCGAAAAGAGACATCTGATGTAACGCAATAAAGTTTATTATTCCTAACTGTTTTACTGGACAATGAGTCATGAGACACTGACCAAGTAGAGAACGAATGTTCCTGCAAGAAATCAGGTTTAACTCCACTGTCCACGTGATTCTACGTCGGCGCGCCTCCTTCCGCTGCGTTCGCAATCATGGAAACGTGAACAACTCCTCCTTTTACCATATAAGGAGGAGTCGTTCACATTTCCATGATTATCCACCTGCACTCTGAGGTAAAGAAAGATGGAGGAGGGCGAGAAAGGGAATGGAAACACAGAAAGAAGAGGCAGATGAGAGGGAAGAAAAGAAGAGAGGCATACAAAGGAAGTACAGCAAAAGGGAGAGGCAGGGCAAGATTGATCCAGTGAATAGAGTTCAATGATTAAAAACTCAAGGGAGGGATGGAGAGAGAGAAATGAAGGACCAGCTACAGCTACATTAAATGAAACTGAGAGAAGGGGAGGGAGGGAGAGACGGAGCGAGAGAGGGGGAGAGAGAGAGCGAGAAAGGGCGAGAGCAGGAGTGTTCTTCTGGGAAGTGGGCCAGTGCGGCCGAACAATGAGTTCATACTGTAGCTGCACTGATTGGCCGTTGTTCTTCGGCCACAGACGACACAACGCTCCTAACCGAGGGCAATTAACCCGCACCACCTAATTCACGACCGCAACAATATGGCGGGGTGAGTTGCTGCAAGACAGGTAGCTGTGGAGGCCAACCTAGTGGTTGAAAGTGCCATTCAGATATGTACGTATGTATCCCAGTTTGTATCTACTGAAAATTGAATTCAAGAGGAGTGGAAACATTCGAGTGACAGCAGTGTGTCTATGTGTGTGCGCGAGTGCATGCGTTTGTTTGTGTGTCACACACACACACATGCACTTCTGTACTATTTCAATGCACATGTGGGTGTTGAATGAATGTGTATGTGTTTACCTAGCCCTGGTCCAGAGCGTTAGTGAGTTCTCTCTAACGCCCTGCCAGGCGCTGGGCTCTGCGCTTGTACAAGGAATTCCACTGCCCTGTGAGGGCTCCAACAGTAGTGAAAATAAACAAAACCATTTCGCTACACACCTAAACAAAGGCTGTTTTGTGTTGTTGAAAGTCTGTTCTCGGAGGTGGGAAGCCTCTCAGCACCCCACCTTCTCTGAAAAATAGTAGCATGCGCCCCCCTTAGCGCTCTGGACCTGGGCAGCTGGGCTAGTGTTTACCCAACAACCATGGGACCGTGTGTGTGTGTGTGTGTGTGAGTGAGTGATGAGTTACCTCTATCTGATAGTCTTGTGTGGTTTGGACCATACCATTTAGCTGTGGGGGGAGGGGGAATCTAAGGAAAGTGAAATCATCCATCTTTTGGGCAGACTCTGGATCAAACCTCAGCAGTGATGGATGAGGACAGATGTCTGTGTTGGGAGGGAAACACACAGCACCGCTGGACAAGAGCGCGGAATTGTCTGCTAAAAGAACAAGCTATAAATCAGCAGCTGTGCATTTGTCTCTTTTTGATTTTCTAACGTGACCGTGTGTTGTAAAAGGGAACATTCATAAGTGAAAGGATTCAGTCCAAAATGCTATGTAATCATCACTGTGGAGAGGCAATTGTCTCCTGGTCTCAGATTGTTGTACTATTAGCTTCCAGTGAGCTTTAGCATCAATGTTAACACTTCTGCTCCTGGTCAGTGAAGCGGCTGAAGCCCAAAATGTTTAATGCTGTAATGAGAGGTGGGCAGTGTTTTGGCTTTTGCTGCTGTCTTTTGTTCGGGGCCAATTACAGCGCTGCAGATAGAGAGCAATTAAGCCATGTTTTGGGCTCATTCGTCCTTCATCTCCTCCCACTGGTCTCGATTGGTCGACCATTAAGACTGGCTGAGTACTTCAGAGCTCACTGGCTGCATTCTGTCCCACCTTATATACAGTGTGCGCTGATTCTCAGACTCCTTGCACTGGTGGACTAAAAGCGTGACGTAATCTTTGTATTTTTGCTTAGGCAGTTATTACAACCATGAATTAGTTGAGGTGTATGCAAGTTCCATTACCATGCTGTTTTTATTACTTTAGTTGTCTTGTACATTGTAAATTGTATTAATTCATTAGTCTTTTTTTTTTTTTTTATAATTCTCTCTGCTACCCCCCCTTAAAACAACAACAACCAAACCAAACCAAACCGTGGCACTCTGTTAGTCTATTTACACACACACACACACACACACACACACACACACACACACACACACACACACACACACACACACACACACACACACACACACACACACACACACACACACACACACACACACACATGTCAGTGTGCCAGAAATGCATGTGGAATGCTTGGGAATCCGAATATTCCCGGTTCGATCCCATGGCTCGATTACACATTGTGTGTAAGTTTCTGCCCTTTGGCCAGGTACGAGAAAGTCGTTCTGAATGTATGACAGGCTCTAACACTTGTCCTCTTTGTAAACAGGTCAACACAGTGAGTATTGACAATCTGTTTTAAGCATCAAAGGGCTGCTCTCTCCAGTGACATTTCACCACTTCTCTCCACTCCACTGTCTGTACACTGATGAAATATGGCCTGATCTCTGGCCTCTCTCCAGTGGCCTTTTAACACCTCTTCCATCTCTGGTGACTGAACACTGATGATATATGACCTGATCTTTGTCTGCTTTGTGTCGTGTCCATCTCATTGTGTCTGAATCTCATCTCCTTCTGAAACCCTTCTCCATCGGCGGAGGGTAATGAAGGCTAGGGTAGGCTAAGCCTTCCCAAATGTAATGCTGGGAAATTCTGGGAATTGTGCAAATTATATATAATATATGAGCGCACCATTATTATATATTTTTCTAAATAGTAAATCAGTAAAATCAGGCAAAGATAAGAATTAAATAACATAACCCTAACCTAACCCTAACCCTAACATCGAAATAAAGTAACAAAAAAACGAAAAGCTATTTTTGCTTCGCCGGCGGCCGACCCCCCCAGCCTCAAGTCAAATCTCCTAGCCTTCCCAATTGTCAGGCTCATCCACCGCCTATGCCCTTCTCATCATCTCTCAAACTCATTCTTATTTTCTTTTCCTTTTTCCTCACACTCACCTTTTTGAACGCTCAGAATCGTCTGTTCTGCTTGGGATGTGTAACGGGCACCGACCTTGAGTGCAGATTGGTTGACCCCTCCACACACCAAGCCACCCAATCACCTGTCATCTCGAAAGTAAAGCCATTTTTTATCAGCATCTTCTAGTCTACTACTCAAAATGACCAAGCCCTTAGCAAGAATGGCAGATTTTGAAGTTACCCATCCTGTTGTTAGATTCCGTCAAATGTAACATAATTGTAGCCTGGTATACCCTCCCGGTCGCGGAATTCAATTTCATTTTCATTTCATATGAAATGTGAATTCCGCGACCGGGGTGGTTTACCAGGCCAATTTTACTGTCAGTGTGGCTTGACTTTTGAACTTTTGGTCTTACATCGCAATCTCCTATGATCTTGGAGCACTGAAAGAATTTGCCTCCAACTTGCAGTTATGACGGTTGCCATATTTAATTATGAACCGTAAAACTGAACCTTGTCTTAATGCAGCAATGTTGCTAGATACACGTCCTGCGTGTCTGATGCATTAAAATCTGAATGGATGCAGTAAACTCATTATTGATGTGTCCAGTGGATGCACCCTAATTTTACACTGCTATATTGTTTTAAGATAAAAAACTTTGAAATCCTCTTCTCCTGCACATTGCATAGAAAAAAAGTGAACATTATAATACATTGAGTGAGTACTTAGTAGCATGTTCGTCAAGTAGTACAAAAAAACTAGTGACATTGATATTGTAATCAGTGGCGGAACAACTCAAAGCCGGGCCGGGAGGCACAGCACAGTGATCAGGCCCCCCCTGCGCATGCACGCACGCGCGTGCATGCACATCCCGTGCGCGCACGTGCAAAATTTTGCGGGTTTTGGGCGGATTCGGTCACTTTTTGGGGGTCTTTTTGTCACTTTATTTTGGTTTTAGGGTTAGGGTAGGGTTAGGTTAGGGTTATGTTGTTTAATTCTTATTTTTGCCTGATTTTACCGATTTATTATCTGACGGCCCGGGCCCTCCAGGGTCGCGGGCCGGTAGGCGGCCGCCTCCTTGGCCTCCCTGGACGCTCCGCCACTGATTGTAATACTGTATGTGTTTTAATGAATAACAAACAATGACAAAGCACTGTAGACCTCATCAATTAGAAGTTGTAAACAATAATCAATCGTAATAAAAGTATTATTATTTTTAAACCAGTTCTGTTAATAGGGATTTCATTTACTCAAGCTAGAAATATGGTATACTGAGATTCATTGCCTTTACTGTGCATAGTCAAGACATACACTGTCATGCAAGGCCAATTCTGAGTAGGCTACCTTGTTTATTTTTTGTTTTGGGCCCGAGCAGACTCTCAGACTGAAGATGGCAAACCTAACATGGGGCGAGGCACAACATGCTGCACAGGTGTGGACCAGATGGAAGCAGATAGTCGCAGCCTTATATTCCACAGGGAACGAAGAGGATTAAGTAAGTAAGTACCTTGTTTATTTAGTTTGAATTTTGTAGACTAAAACTATTTCATGATTATGTGACATTTGTATGTTTTCTTTTGCAAAAAAATAGTTTTCAGATTGTATACAATTTCGGATACCTTTTCAACATTCATAAATATAGCCAATAGCCATACATAAAAAGATCACTGTTAATGTTTCCTAAAGCAAATAAGGGAATATTTATTGTAGCCTACCTACAGTAACAGTGTATCAGTGCATATCAATTCATATCAGTGGCAGTGCATATCTGTAATTGTCACTACTCCAACGTTTTCTGTTTTTAAGCCTTTGAATCTGTGGATCACTTTGTAAACGGCTTTACTACAAACAGTTGTTACTTTCACATGAATTTGATTTATCTCTGCTCATGACTGAAGTAATGGCTTATCATTGTGTCCTTGGCATGTACACATACAGTACACATAACAAAACCCTACAACCTACGCTGTTGCAATGGTTTGATACGTGTAAACATGGCCAGGCGTCAAAGAGGTGCAACATAGCTGACATGTTTTCCATCATCCAACCACGGCTCATACACTGTATGAGCTCTGATAACCACAAGAAAATGTTATTTTTCTGTGTTGATTTGCCTCACCTCAGTGAAGGAGAAAAATGGTGTCCCCACTCTCTCTGTTTCTCACCATATCTCTTTTGTGCAGTATGTGCCTCATCCGTACCTTAGGCCATACACAAGTGGACAGCAGAAGGACAGAGCAAGTTTTTAATCCAATATTACCAACCACAGTGGAATTATAGTGTAAAATGACTTGGTTCTTGCATGAGGGAGATCAAAGTCACAAGCCCTTTTCTGCCTTTGGAGCACTGGATTAAAGTTACCCAATTTACCCTCTCCCTGCAGAGCACCGATCAGCAGGCAACATCAAAGCAAACAGGCGCTGGCATCTGATTCATTAGAGAAATTCTGGCCAACACGCTTAAAAATAAATAAGGTGGAACAAATAGCATCACCCAAACAGAAAACTGTAGAGTTTGGCAGGAAGAACTATGTTGAAGGCTTAGCATTGATCCAGTTGGCAGATAATCTTCCCTGTAATACGCATATGGGTGAGATCTGTCCAGATTACAGCAATAGAAATCAGAAATCGCTGAGGTCAGCACCTGTTTTTACAGGGGAGCTGAATTATCCTAGAACACCACATACAAAGTCAGAGTTGTTGGTGACCTGTCCATTGTAAATTTGGTTTAAAGTTTATGTGTAAAGTCTTAGTAACTGTCTTAGTAAAGTCTGTGGACTCACACACCATCCCCACCCTCTGGAATAAATCAGTAATTACACTGTCCCTAAAAAAACGGAACAATGATTTCGGCCTGTTGCACTGTCATCCAATCACGACAAGTTTTGAGATGATATGGTGTCATTATTTACAACTTGAACCCCAGCATGCCTTTTCTGTGGGGAACATTCGCCAAAAATATCAGATTTACAAGCTCACAACGCCTCACAAAGAAACGCCTCACAAAGAAACGCCTCACAACGCAACTCGAAAGCTTGTAAATCGGCTATTTTTGGCAAATATATTTGGTGAAGACGGGGAAAAAGCTGTCCAAGTACAGTTGTAACTCAGGTCCATTCCATTAATAGAGGGTTTAAGTGGTTAAGCAAGATGTTGATGTGTACTAGATCCTTGTGATCTAGTACACTTGCTTTAATAGCATCACATGATGCTTTAATAGCAGCTTTAATAGCATCACACATCTGGTCAGTAAACACCCAAAAGACCCCAAGGCTTATATGCACGCTTACTCTTTGTTGATTTTAGCTCTGCTTTTGAATGTCAATCCTTTTAGTTTAAAATGGTATTTCCCCTTTTAAACAAAAGGCACTTAGCATGTTAGGGTGAGCAATGCCCTCCCAGACCTCAAGTCGGTCAGTACTGGTGCTCCTTAGCGCTGTGTCAGGTCTCCGGTCCTCTTCACATTATTATATACTAATGACTGCACAAGACGCCACCCTGAAAACTACATCATTAAATTCTCAAATGATACAGCCATCCTTGGCCTTATGCCAAAGGCAGTAGCAGCCCATCAGCTTATCATTCAGAAGTTGAGAGATTTGTACAGTGGTGTGAAAATAATCATCTTCGGAATGTAAAGAAGACTGATGAGATGACGTTTGACCCGAAGGCCATAGGTAACCTGTTTTTACAAATATCTTGGTGTGCACATTGACAGTGCACATAGCTAGAAAGTCCATGTTGACAGTCTTGGCTCCAGACTCCAACAGTGGTGATACTAGAAAGCCCCATTAGATATGGCATTACAGCTTGGTACAGTAACCTGACAGTACAGCTGAAGACACAGATCACCCACCTGGTACAGACTGCTCTGAAAATCGGAGGTTAACAACCACCCATCCCTCCAGACAACTTATGAGAAGGCTGTCATCAGACAAGCACAACAAATTGTGTCTGACCCAACCCTCTTCACCTAGAGTTCACACTTTTACCTTCTGGCAGAAGATTCTTGGTCCCCAAGAGTAAGCTGAACCATTATAAACATTCATTTCTGCCTAGATCCATTACGCTCCTCAACACCAATATGTAATGTACACATTGGCCACAAGGGATGTGCAATATGTCATCACTTCTGCAATATTTAATGTATAAGGGTCATGCAATATGTGGGCCATGAGGGTAGTGCAATATGTCATCGTTGTCTGTACCTGTATATATGTAATTACATTCTTGGATGGAAGTGTATGGGTTTTAAGAGTCTTAATTAAGTCCAAGTAAAAGTACAAAGTCTAAAAGGCAAATCTGTAGTCAAAGGCAAAGTTCAATTCAGCAACAAACAAAGAAAGAAAGTTGTACACAGATGGGTGTGTGGTGTGAGTCTCAAAGACAATGCTGCCTGAGGTGGAGCGGAAGAGAAGAGAGGGGTATATCTAGGAGTGAACTAATGAGGGACAGGTGAGGGTAGTGTGTCTGTCTGTCTGTCTGTCTATTAAAACTAATAAGTGTGCTCTTATTTGGTGTGGTAGGTATCTCATATCTGCTCTCTCTGCTGGTGGTCACAACACATTTCATGCTACATGAATTGGAATCGCTGGCAGGCCCAGATATCTAGCATGTTAGATATCTCTCGTGGATCTCATGCGACATATCTGCGTGTGTCTTGGTCATGTTCGGATCACGTCTTTGAAGAGTCCACACATGACATCAAAATCTCGGGGAGCAAACACTGATTTACTTCCGATCTGGGGCTTTGCTCGGCTACAAAAGTGTATAATCGGGGCCACTAACCACTGCAAACCAGGTGGAGTTCCCAGCTATGTGCAATTGTGCATATTGTACACCTGCATATTTCCAGAAGATTTGATGTAACATTTACATCAATTTTGCTCTTTCCTATAGAAAAAGTAATGCACAGCAGAATTCTGCAGAAATATAAAATGCCAAAGCTGGGTGCAAGAGGTGAAATAAGTTATTTGTTTTCCATTCTGCCCTATAAGGCAGACACATTCATTCGGCTATGTCTGTCTTCATTAGACCCTTTGATTAAAAAAAGCATTCTTTGACACAGAATACACCAAATGCAACATTACATGTGGCACTGCCAACTATGAGCCAGTAGATACAGAATCACCCATTACAACTCTCCTCTCCTAAACATACACCTGTATGTTCATTAACCAAAAGACGAGACAGGAGCAGAAGGCCATCTGGGCTATACTCAGCTGTTTTTCTTCTTACCTCAGGCATTTCTGTATGCCCGCTGACATCTCAAAATGGATGTCTTCCCACCACCTTGAGCTCAACATAGACAAAACTAAGCTTTTGTTCCCTGGGAAGTCTTGCCCCCTGCAGGGTCTTTCCGTTGCCATTGCCGACACCCTGGTGACTCATGCTCAAACTACCAAGAACCTGGGAATGGTCCTGGACAGTCAGCTATACTTCAAGGCACATATTTGAGCAATCACTCAGCCCTGTAGGTTTTGACGATCGGACTCTCCCTTTCCATCTCATGCGGATTGTCACATACGCAGTACGCACACACCACACACATATCTGAGGTCTCACTCCTGAGACTCCCGTAGCATGATCTGCCACCTTTCAGATATATCTGAAATCTTACTCTCACGAAAGACTCCCAAAGGTAGTGACAGGCAGACACATTGCAAATAGCAACCTTTGATTGACTGGTGATTGACACAGGTAATAAACAGTCAGAAAGTAGAATGACAGAAAGATGGAGATAGATAGGCAATTCATATGAGAGATGAGAGTTAGAGGGAGGAAGATAGATGATGTACAACTGGTAATCACATGTCGCGATACTTTTTCATGGCAGTAGGTAGAAATTTCACTGCATACATCACTATGGCACTTTAAGAGGGCGGCCTCTTTATTGTATTGTTTTGTACTTCACAGCCTATAATGCTGCTACAAACTGTATTTATGTGTACAGTATGTGACATATTGACATCTGGGACCGATCGATAATCGGAACCAGCGATTAACAGGGTAACATCTTTCTACAGGTCACAGGTTTTAATATAGGAGACCATGCAGCGTCGAAAATATCAGACATACAAGCTCACAACTTTGCGACGCGGTGTGAGCTTGTAGGTCTGATATTTTCAGCGTGTGACACTGTCATGCGACGAAGCATAAATTAGCTTAGCTGTGCTTTCTCCACCTGGTGCTGTTGAATGGGAGTAGTAGATTGTTATTGGTGACAGGGACATGTGTACTTTACAACCAGCTTGCAACTTAATTTAAGTTGTACTGGTTTATTTGATTAGTTTATTGTTTCGGCCTGGCGAGAGAGTATGTTTTGCACCCTGTCCGTCCGTCCGTCCGTGTGTGTGTGTGTGTGTCCGTCCGTCCGTCCGTGTGTCCGTCTGTGAACAGGTAATCTCCGGCACCGTTGGCTTGATCGCAGCGAAACTGTGCACACACACTCCCTGGATGCCAATTCAGAACCTTTGCCCCAAATTTTTCACATGGGCCTGTTATAGCGCCACCAGGAGGCCGCTTTTTGCAACAATTTTTTTTTACAGTACTCCTACAGATTTTGCCCAAATGTCACGCGAATCGGTTCACAGTATCTCTATAGTCATTACACAAAACCGGTCTTTCAGATTTTTCATATTCCATCCTGATTGGCTAAAAATGGCTTCCAAAGTTTGCAGGAGTGCTCCGTTTTGAACAAAATGCCTCAAATCATGAACACAGTATGCAATTTCCGTGAAATTATGCACGCACATTCCCACTATGCCGAGGAAGAAATGCCACTTGAACATTTTCAAATCAGCCTCATGGTGGCGCTATAACATGCCGATTACTGTTTTTACCTATATCTGCACCAATCTGTGTAAAACTTTGTATGTGCACTCCCTAGAGCTCAGGGAAAAACCTTTGCCCTGCATTTTTCACATCTGCCTTTTATAGCGCCACCAGGAGGCCGACTTATATAAAATATTTTTTTTTATATTAAAAATGTGTTTTATATAAATTTCACGCAAATCGGTAGACATGATCTCTATAGTCATGTGATCAAGACGGATCTGTTAGATTTTTCATTTTCCATCCTGATTGGCTAAGATTGACATCTAAAGTTTGCAGGAGTGGCCCGTTTTGAACAAAATGTTGCAAATCATGAACGCAGCGTCCGATTGCGGTGAAACTTTGCATGCACATTTGCACTACGTTGACGAACAAATGCCACCCTTTCAACATTGCCCTATTATAGCGCCACCAGGAGGCCAACTTATATAAAACTTTTTATATTACTCCTTCAGATTTTATCCAGACATCACGCAAATCGGTACACATGATCTCTATAGTCAACTGATCAAGACGGATCCGTCCGATCCGCCTGATTTTTCACATTCCAGCCTGATTGGCGAATTCCAAACATTGCTGCCCCACACTATCCTACCTGACCTGGCGGAGACCTGTGCTCCGAGGAGCACTTTTTCTAGTTATTATTTATATTCATTATTATAAAAACAGAATTACAGGAAAAAAGAACTTTGGGGAACTGTTTTGTAATGTTTTATTTATAATTCAGTTTATAAGAAATGCTGCTACAAGTGGGAGCTAATTAGAATGCTGCATTTGATAGAACAAAACATTTGGGGAACCATTTAGTTAATTATTTAAAAAATCTGTTCAGTTTATAAGAAATGCTTAAGCTCCCTGCACTGACAGCATATTACGTTTTCTTTAGTTGAATATTCTTAAATGAATTTAAAGAACGCTTTGTTTTGTGTTCTTGTATATTTTGAAACACATTTTTTTATTTTGACTGAAAATACAAATCAGCTCGGCTATCGGCCTCTTTGATCACTAATAATCGGTATTCGGTATCAGCCATATTGGTCGGCCATATTGGTCGATCCCTAATCTGGTGCATACATATTGTGATAACACTTATAACTCATATTTATCTCTACATGACCTAACACAACCTTACCTTAACAACCTAACAACTTAATAACCTAACAACTTAATAACCCTGCCTCTCCTTTTTAAAACGTGTTTTTAAACTTGTTTTTTAACCTGTTTATACATTTTGATTCTTGCAAATGGTTTTCTTTATCTTTTTTTATTATGTACTGTAGCACTTTGAGGTTTGTTTCAAAAGTAAAGTGCAATACAAATAAAATGTATAATTATTATTATTATTATTATTATTATTATTATTATTATTATTATTATTATTATTAACAGATTTATTTCCCATGACAATGTTGAGGCAAACTTCCAGCAACTCTTAAAGTCACTTTTGTCTCCAAACTCAAAACACAGCAGCACAAAGCTCCCCTGGGAGGCTCAAATCACAAGGTGATTTTATGATGGACACATTCCTGGCACTGGCAACGTGGGCCTCTGTTTATGCATGTGTGTGTAATAGACTTCGGTGTCATTAACCAGTCCATTGAGCTGGATAATAATATGACTTACTTGTCAAGTAAAGGGAGCTAGGCCTCTGTCAGAGGCCTAGCTCCCTTTACTGTAGGTGCTTTTTTATAATATCAGTTTAATAGTTTTGTGAGCCTCCGTCAAGTGTTCACTTCAGGTAGAAGGTAATGAAGTACTAAACATTTGAGGCAAAGTATCTGATTGAACGTGTTTTGAATGTTAGACTTTCAGAACGGGGTATGGTAAGGGGTTGACAGGCACATTCACAAGCACAAAAGGTTTACCACTCAATATACTGTACAGTATGCATTTATACCAGGCCATATGTTGGACCTGCCCAGTAAAACCACAGTCTAGCTGTCAGCCACTGAGTAATATAAAAAATATATATATACATTTCGAAAGGGTTCCCAGAAGGTTGGCCACTGAGCAGCTGTACTTGAGCATCTGGCAATGGGGAGTGTTGGAACTGTGGGTGGAAAGGACACTTTCACTATGCAGATTTTCTCCTCAAGAATTTCAGCTGGTGTCCTTCTGTTCACGGTCCTAATGCTGCAAACTGGACATTGTTTTAATGAACTAAACATTATTTTAGCTAATCTGTATGGTAGAGTATGTTAGTTAATACAATACAAACTAGTACATCTGCAGTGGTTTGAGGTGGTCACCCCAAGCTTCCATTGAGATATTTAGACCCTGCCTGGTGTTGGGTAGGACACCTACTGGTTGATAAATAATACTGCCTGGAGAAATGCATTATCAGAATCAGTTTTTATTGTCACTTCCACAATACACACTAGGCATAGAGGGGAGCAAAATACCGTTCCCCACAACTCGTGATGCTTGTCACATTTAAAAACAATAGACACATTAAGAAATAGGCAAAGCCATTTACAAACATTAAAAGTAGAGAGAAGCAGACACTGGTAGAAAAAAAGTGCTGATGCATTCAAAGTGCAATGTAGATACAGTACTATTCATCTCTCAAGATGTTGGTTTTGGGGGCAGTATATGGCAAGCGTTCAGGGTTCAGAGTGTTCGTGGGTATCTCCCGCGGCCAAGACTGCCTCTTGGATGAGTGATTCATTAAATTGGTCTCTCATGCAGGGAGACCTTTGGTTAAATCCTGGGTATACATAACATAAAAGTTACAGATTGCATCTTTAACCTCTACATTTGTACAGTCGAATCCTACTTCAAGGCTTTATTATGAGGTAATGCTCTCCCTTTTGAAGCAGGGAGATTTACTTGTATCCCTAGAACACCATCCAGCATAGTTTCAAAGCCTCCCTTTTTAATCTTTTCTAATTGACTCCCCAAAGAGATGCAGCACAAGTTTGCATCACAACAGTGATCAGTGTTAGGTTCATTGTTTACCTGGTAAGTTTCTTGAGGCCCTTCACTGTTCTCTCTGCATTCTATTTATGTGATTAATTACCCTGTTTATTTTAAGTCGCTCTGGAAAAGAGTGCCTGCTAAATGCCTGCATTGTAAATTGTATTTGATCAAGAGGTTGGGCTTGTTCTATACTTTATTTTATGTACTATGTACATGAGGTGAGGAAAAACCTCAGTACATGAGGTGATATCTACTGAGGAAAGACCTCAGTATTACAAGATGAAAAACCTGGTCTAAATCATGGCATAGGGGCAGGGCTACTTATTTAATCTGGTATTATTATTATTATAATTAAATAATAAATATGAAAAATCCGACAGGTGTATTATTTATTTATTTAATTTTAAAAATATCACAAATGTTCAAAAATAGGTTTGCCCATTGTAGTGCCTTGGGCACAAAAACTTTGAAAACCACTGATCTAAATCAGGAGTTCTCAAACATTTTCATGTCAAGCACCAAATTAATATTGGCCGCAGACCCCGTTCTGAAAATATTTTGTGCCAGGGACCAATAAATGTGAACATTATAATGTTTCAAGATTATTTCGAAAAAGTTTTGAAAATAGCCAGTCTATAAGCTCACGCGTCACATCGATTAGCTATTTTCAAATAACCGAAGTATAAAATAAGGTTACATTTAAATTACATTTAGCTGGGGACCCCCTAGTGCATGAGTGCAGCTGCATCAAGTGTGTTCCCCTTAATTTATTTTAAATGTTCACATCTTTAAATGGAAGACAGAAAACGTGTGGCCCGTTAAACCTGTTGTAAAGTGAAGATGTATTATGTAATTTAGTATTCAAGTCGACATAGGGGAACAACGTTCAACACTGACTTACATTCCCAATTAAATTAAATGGCATGCAGAGTGTAGAAGGGTAGATTTTGGGACTGATCCCTTGATCTCTAACAATATCAAAGGCTCTTCCAGGAGTTGAGGCTCTGTGTTTTACTACTTACTCTGTGTTTTACTACTTACTAGAAGAATTTGAAAATATTCTTGAAAAGACTTCTAAAAGAGTAAAGTCTGCACCCTCTCACATCTGCCATACTAGAAGTCTTTGAAAACACTTTGAAAAGAGTTTGTAATCTGACACCCTCTCACATGTAAAGACGTGTCATAGTTTAATCACAGACTATGTGAAGCTTGAAGTCTTGATAAGTCTTTGGAAAGTCTTTGAGAAGTCTTCTAATGTGAGAGGATGTCAGACTTTAGTCTCAGAAGTTCTTAGAAAATCTTGTCAAAGTCTTGTAGCGTATTGGGAGGCTTTAGATTTTGCCTTCACACCCAAAACACAACCTACTGTATAGTGACATTTGATGTGACGGGTGTCCCCTTCACGCCATTTGATGCCATCCCGGTCTCTTCCACACTCCTGGAATGAAGTGCCGTTCTCAAACCCAAGACGTAAAAGTGTGACGGCTAAAAAAAAACGTCTAAAGCCGTCTAAAGTGGACTTGAGCCACGAGAGCCACCGCAGAGCGGACCCCTTAGGCGAGTGAGAGAGTCGCTGTCGCTCCGCTTCAGCCGACTCAGCACCTTTCGAGTTATGTTCCGATAGGGACAGAATGTCATGTAACTCATGTCCTCCCTAGTCAACAATTGTGCCGTCGCGGGTACCCCCGAGACGTCAAACGTTTGCCGTTTGGTCAAATCCGTCCCAAGCCGTCACCCGTTTGCCATCTTGGAAGTGAGAATGCGTTGATTTTGCATAGAGTTCAAGGTTCAAGGTTGTTCTCTATTGTTACATCTTGTATACAAGTATGCATATAAAACTTATTTTTGTTTGGCTTTCCTCAGACAATGTAGCAGAATAATAGTAATAGTAAAATAATAATAAAAAAGAGAAACAAGAGCAAAAAAAGTCAGTAGTTTTTATACTAATAGGATATAAAAAATATTTCAGCGTATGTACAATGTGCGTATATGCATGGCATATTATATAGATGTACGTCAGTCAAAGGTAGGGTAAGTGATTTACTTTGGTTGAAATAAGTGTTAAATAGCTCTATATTCTGATAGTACTCATTGCTATAGAGTGTTTGTTCAGTAAAGGGAGTTTCACATGTCTCTCCAGCTCTTTATTTAACAGAAAATGCATTTTCAGTGCTCTCTCCTGATTGGCTTAAATGTTGTGTCACCTACCTGAAAATGTACTATATTCTGTTTACTAAAGAGCTGGAGAGACCCCTGTGACCGAACAAACGCTCTATAGCAATGATTACTATCAGAATATAGTACTTTAACCTTTTTAACAACAACAAAAAAATTACCAAAAAGTACCATACCAGTTGACAGTTGACGGTGTAAAATTATCTTGAGAAGGAATATCAAATGCAGGCACAGTATGTCTGTCACTCTCAGTGTAAAGCAGAAGGATGTGGTTTGTTATGAAGCACAGACAGACACACAGACACAGCTCAGGGACGGTCCCTGGTAGCATTCATATTGTGTCCTACCTATCCATGAGAAATATCTATGAAATGGGGCTGGAATACACGATATGTTTTAAGTACACTGGTTCAGGTTCAGGTTTATTTGTCATATGTATAGATACAGATGATAAATACAATGAAAATTATTTTTGCTCAGAGCATTCTCAGTCTTACATACACAGGACATAGACAAACATCTATAGTGCAAAGAAAAGGACAAAAACACAAAAAAAGTGCAAGTGAAGTGACAATACAGTGCAAAACAGTTCAAGGTCAGCTGTTCAGCAGCCTGACTGCCTGGGGGAAGAAACTGTTACTGAGACGGGTGGTGCGAGATTTGATGCTCTGGTAGCGTTTTTTGGAAGGGAGTTGTTTGAACAGGGTATTTGCGGGATGGCTGGTGTCTTTAATGATGTTGTGGGCTTTTTTCATACAACGAGTGGTGTAGATGTTGTGGAGACTGGGTAGTTCTGTGCTGCCGATGATTTTAGCTGCTGTTTTAACGTCCTCTGCAACCTGTTGCAGTCCTGAGCGGTCGTGTTACCGTACCACACTGTGATACAGCCAGTTAAGACACTTTCAATTATACATCGATAAAAGTTCAGTTTTTAAGTTTTAAGGCGCCTCAGAAAGTACAGTCGCTGCTGCGCCTTCTTGAGGATGTACTCGGTATTGAGTGACCATGTGAATGTGTCTGTGATGTTTATGCCCAGGAATTTAAAGTTATCAACTATGTCGACAGATGACCCTTTGATGTAAATGGGGGTGTGGATACCTTTGGACTTCCTAAAGTCTACAATGATTTCTTTGGTCTTATTGGTGTTAAGTGAGAGGTTGTTGTTATCGCACCATAGAATTAGATCTTCTATCTCCCTCCTATAGGCCCTCTCATCACCGTCGGTTATTAAACCGATCACTGTGGTATCATCCGCAAATTTAATTATGCTGTTATTCCCACATCTGGCGACACAATCAAACACTGGCAAAAGTCCATGGATAGTCTACTGGACTCTCCATCCATGAATGTGTCTGCTCTGCTCTCCTTTTAACCCATTAAGACCAGAGGCCAATTCTACAAATGCCTTCTAAATCAGCAGCTCTCACACTTTCAAGATTTTTCAAACATTTTCAAAAATAGCAGATGTACTGTACAAGCTTGTGAGCTTGTATATTTGCCATTTTTAATAGCCAATGCTAAAATAAAAAAATACACAATGCTTTCCCGGTTTTAATGGGTGAAACAATAAGAACCCGTCATTGAAGATGTTCGATAATATTGAAAGATGATAAAAAACACAGACTTAAGATAGCTCAGACTGCCACATTTTTTGAGCTTTGGTGAAAGAAACTCGCTGCAGTGTGCTCTGTTAAAAAGAAACCTGGTTGTTCACCTCCATCTTCTGGGGGGAGCATGAGTAACAAGCTCCCAGGAGAGCTGCACCTGAGAATTATGTTTAATCTTTTATCTGTAGTTGGAGAGACGGGGATTCAACCCTCTTTCATTTTGGTTACTCATTCTTTTAAAATTGCTCAAGTGAAAAGAGAAATCAGTTCGCCTTTGACCTGACTGTAATTTACCCAAAATACATTCCATTATTGCAAACCGTTTTGTGGTCCCTTGTGTCTGTTAAAATGCAGGTAAAACTGGAGCAAGGCATTTTGGAAAGCACATCTTTACAAACACAAGATGAAGAAATTCACCCTTTTTCAGTGATTATTCCTGTGGAGTTCCTACTACACTAGACCAACATCACATAACACTGACCCTACACCACCCCCACATAAAGTATGATGGCACCCTCCATCAATCACTGTGGGCGCATATCACCAATAATCCTTCTAATCCAATTGTATTAACTGGAATAACATTAGCACAATAGATGGATAGCTCACTAAACATTGAAGTTAAGCATCTGACAATTCAGATTAATTGTTAAAGGTCAATGATCACATTCTGCTCTCACACGTACTCTTTACTGCCAACAAGCTAAAGGATATTAAGTGCCTTCTCTCAACTCTTTGCCTTTATTCTGCAGAGTGGCTAAAAGAAGAGAAAAACACTCTGCTCTCATGTTGACCTCTGGAGACAAGAGAACAATATTGGTTTGGATTCATATACACCCACACAGCATCACTTCATCTATAATCGTGCTTTCTCTCTCCCACTCCTTTCTCACACACACACACACACACACACACACACACGCACGCACGCACGCACGCACGCACGCACGCACGCACGCACGCACACACGCACGCGCGCGCGCGCACACACACACACACACACACACACACACACACACACACACACACACACACACGCGCAGTGGGAAGAAAAAGAAAAAAAAGTACCTATAGTTGTAGTCAGGTTTCAGGTTTCCGCCAGGTCAGGTAGGTTATTGTCACTTGACTATAGAGATAATGTGTATCAATTTGTGTGATGTTTGGACCAAATCTGTGGGAATAATATAAAATAAAATGTTTTGCAAAAACCGACCTCCTGGTGACGCTATAAAAGGCAGATGTGAAAAATGCAGGACTAGGTTTTTCCTTGGCCTCTAGGGAGTGCACATACAAAGTTTTACACAGATCAGTACAGTTATAGGTAAAAACACGAATCGACCTGATATAGGGCTGATTTCTTCCTTGGCCTAGTGGCAATGTGCGTGCAAAGGTTCACGGAAATTGCATGCTGGGTTCATGATTTGAGGCATTTTGTTCAAAACGGACCAATCCTGCAAACTTTGGATGCCAATCTTAGCCAATCAGGATGAAATATTGAAAATCGCACAGATCCATGTTAATCACATGAGTATAGAGAGAAAAAGTGTTTTGCAAAAATCGGCCTCATGGTGGCGCTATGACAGGCCGATCTGAAGAATTTGGGACAGAGGTTCTGCTTTGGCATTCAGGGAGTGTAAATCTCTAGGAGTAATATAAAAAAGTGTGTTTTGCTAAAATCGGCCTCCTGGTGGCGCTATAACAGGCCCATGTAAAAAGAGCATGGGCAGAAGTTCGGAATTGGCATCCAGAGAGTGTGTGTGTGCATAAGTTTCGCTGCGATTAGGCCAACGATGCCGGAGATTAGCTGCTCGCAGACAGACGGACGGACGGACGGACACATGGACGGACATGGTGCAAAACATACTCTCTCGCCATGCCTTTCGGCCTGGCGGAGACAATGACACACGGATGGACGGACGGACGGACAGGGTGCAAAACATACTCTCTCGCCATGCCTTTCGGCCTGGCGAAGACAATAAGAGCTATCAGACTTATCTGCACCATAGAACTCTAATTACTTTGATAGAGCATGAGATAGGGTACATGGAATGTTATTAGAAGGAAATTCACAGAGAAACGACTCTAGTATTCACCCAGCAAAGTCACATTATACTGTATATGAACATAACTGGTATCAGAGTTTAGAGTTGTTTTTAATGTTCAACACTTCAATGCAAACCTTAATTAAACATTGTAACCTGTAATGGCCTGCAGAGCAGCTGAAATATTGTCTCTTTCAATGTACAGTATAGGATATGAGCAAAATAACCAGGGCAGTTTTTGAGGAAACCCACTCATGTGACAGTAAGATAAAACTATAGAAACGGAGGGATAGCACTGAAGCCTGAGCTGCTTATCTATATACATTCTTATACTTGAGCTTGTTTGCATGTGACAGCTCTGAGATAAGTCCTGCCTTATCTCAGATATCGAAAAACTTCACAATCCAGCTCAGGTTTTAAAGTAAGCATCTGGTTCACTGTTTCCCCAGAGGAAAGCCTGCATGCACCATTCAGTCAGGTCCTCAGGTCTGGGTTTTGTTTCTTTTTTAAAGATATTTTGGGGCTTTTCTGCCTTTATTGATAGTTACACAGTGGAGATAGACAGGAAACAGGGAGAGAGAGGGGAAGTGGCTTGCAGCAAAGGTCATCGGGATCATTAGAGCCTATATGTGGTATGCGCCTGGACCGCTAGGCCAGCGGGCACCCCAAGTTTCGTTTCTTTAACTGAAGGAGAGTGGATGAAGTCATCTGCACTCTCAACAAAACTAAAGCGCTCCTGTAAAGTCCCTACTTTGAAAATGTGATCTGTGACCACTTAATAAGAATTAACTTTCAAAAGGATGGTGATAAACGTATTTCTAAGTAAATGGAGTGATCAAGTAGGCAATTGAAAGATGGTGTGGATATTCTGTCAACGTCTTATGCCATGACACTTTTCCAATCGAAAGCGACAATGAAAGATTGAGCAGCACACATTTAACAACTGACATTTGAAGATATTTGGTCAGACTCTTTGGTTGTACTTAATACCGTAGGCCTACACATGATTAAAAATGTAAAGATGGAGAATAGTGGATCAGTGCCCACAAGGCAAGAGTCACAGTCACTGGAGAAGGAGAGGGGATTACAGCGCTCTATCTCCACTGGACCAGCACAGGCTGTCAGTGGCATCGTCACCAACGTCCATGCAGGGAGGAGAAAATGTGCATTTAACCAAATAGGAATGTCTATATCATGCAAATGCAATGGACAGTAAAATAGCTGATTCTTATCTGATCTTGACCAGAATACATCAATTTAAAACAGTCTTTAACGTAACGTTGCTATGGCATTTTATTGGACAGACTTATAATTGTTCCTGCATAATGAAATCTTGTGACTCTGTCGCCAAAACACACTGACTGAAAAACTGCATACACACCCTATACATATAACGAAAAAACATCACATGGATGCACCTGGGACGTATCATCAGTGTTGTAGCCTGGGGTCATAGGATGTTTCGGGTCTCGCAACATACACCCTCACCCAGGTGACCCAGCCAGGGTTGATCAAGCCCCGACTTACGTCGCAGGTAGCTACCCACGGTCAGTCCTAAATAGGGAAAGACAGGGCCACTCAATACGCTTGTCCTACTACTCTGCCAGGAATGGGGGAGAGCGGAGGCTCTGGCACGTGGAGGGGCTAGGCTCTGTGGATGGCCTCCTGGCCGGGCTCCTCCTCCGTCTCACCAGGTCCAGGACCTGAGCGTTGCACCAGACTCCCCCGCTCCAAACATTTCATTCTGGTGTGATGGTGTCTTGGCCCGTGGTGGTACTGCAGGCTCCCTTTGCGTCTTGCTTGAATGGTCCTCCTAAAGGCCTCACCGTGGATTTGTTGGGCTTCTTCCTCACGGAAGACACAGACTGGGGCGCCAACCCAAACTGCTCCCGGATGCCGTCTACATTCCGGCCGTCACCCGTCTCTCCGGTGGTCACCAATCTATTCCTGGTTGTCACGTAGTCTATAAATTCCTATGAGCCCCTATAAATAGAATAACTATAACGAAAAAACATCACATGGATGCACTTGGGACGTATCATCAGTGTTGTAGCCTATACAGTAGTCCCTGTACCTTGACTGTGACATATCTCAAGACATTGCCAAATCAGGCTTGGAAATGGTCTAATTTATCCCGTTATTAAATGCACTGACTGCACAAGTTCTGTTTGCCTCAAATACTGTATTGTATATTACCTCTTTTTAAGTCAGCAATAGACCCTTTTCACAGCAGCCATTTTGACAGGTAAACACAGCTGAAAGTAATTATTTTGTTGTATGTTGTATAATTAGTTGTGGGTGTGTTTCATTTAAATGTTTCTGTGTGCCAGCATGAAGTTAACTCTACAGCAGCTGTTCACGCTGACACCCAGTAACACATAAATGAAAACACACACAACTAATGTTATTACCTTTAGCCATGTTTATCCGTTAACATGGCGGTGACATTAGTCCGATGGCCCATTGTTCCGAAGTACCATTGGTCCGATGGTGCACATTATAACTAAACCTATTTTTCGGACTACTGGGAAGTCGGAATAATGGGTGGGCGGACTAATGGGCACCACCCAAAATGGCCTGTGTGAAAAATTATAATTTACACCAAAGCACATTGCGCCATCTAATATGTATTTCTGTGTCTTTCAGTTGCCATTTATGAGACATTTTGCAAACTGTAGGCTTTTGAGGAACATCCAAAACAAAGTTTCTTTCTCCCTGTAGGCTTTTGAGGAACATCCAAAACAAAGTTTCTTTCTCCCTTGTATCATAGCTTTACTTGGCTTGGTATATCTGTATTCCACTGTCTTAACCTGCATGTCTGCATGGCAAAACATGTTTAATTACCATTAATTCTATAGTACAACCATACAGTATGTTCAAGTTCCCTGATGACTTTATTGTGAATTTATCACAATTAATTATATTAATATTATTAATTAATAACTGGCAGAGTATTACTTGCAACACTGTATATTGCCATAGGTTAATACACAATACACACTTTTGTGTGTATGGTGTTATTGTTTGGTATAAAATGACAAAACACGAAAATGTGGGGGGCTGTGTGGGGCTGATATATATAATATTATGAATTACATACTGTAAGTATTGAGTTTGCACAATAGCAACCAAATGAAGGTAGGCATGTATCAAGTACTCAGACAACAAATGAGTTCAACTTCACCTCAGATGTAATTGCAGGCCTCATCATCAAGTGTGTTGACATTAGTAGGTGAAATACATCGTTCAACTGCAATTTTCGAGTATTCGGTGCTTGCCGTTCCTCCTCTGGGCCGTTTGTTGTAAACGTTGTCGGTGGAGCTGAAAATAAATGTGAGAATGGATTACGCCCGAGGGACGCAAACGCCATCACAACAGCAGCAAATTGAGGAGGAAATTTCAATTATTAACAATTATCACCGGTAAGGGGGCTTTCACTTGCTGTTGTGGTTAATTGTTTTGAGAGTGGCATCCTCAGCAGCTGCTGCATGTTGTTTGTCTTGGCATTGTGTTCTGTATTGATTACCACAGCCCAAAGAGGACCTTTCTTCACAAATATAATATATGACCACAGGGGACCAAGTGGACTTAAAAGGGGATATTATTGTTGTTAAAATAAATGTTTAATATAGCACTGTTTTCTTATAGCAAGCATTGCTATAGAGTGTTTGTCCACTAACTCTTTAATAAACAGAAAATAAATGTTCCGGTCAGGATACCAATTTTATTCAATCAGGAGAGAGAACTCATGCAGGATACAGAATAAACAAAATTTGAAGTCACTGAAATAGAAAATACATTTTCAGGTCAGGATACCAATTTTATTCACTCAATATAAGTTGGAAATGCATGCCCCACCCGGTTATGTAATTAAGCAATATTACACGAGAGGGTGTGCTTTACCGTCATTATTGTCACGCCTGTGATGCGGTCCAGGAACGAGGCGCAGCCGAGTTCCGCGTCCGCATCACAGAAGTGACAATAATGTAAGGTAAAGCACACCCTCGAGTGTAATATTGCGATTATACAACAGTTACCAACAAAACACATCCAAATGTATTCATATTGTGGGGCAATTCATAATTTAAAAAATTCGCTTATCCGTTTCCCTGTAAAGAGAAGAGTTTATTTGACTGAGACAAAATAGTCCCTGTGGCAGGGCAGCACTCTGTCTCTCTGACTCTCGTCTCATCAACACAGCTGATTCCAGTAGGCTATATGCTCCGTCGTACGATCGTGTTACGTGGCCAAAATAACTGATCTACAAGCTCACAACGCGTCAAGATGGCGATGCCTTGTGAACTTGTAGATCGGCTATTTTTGCCGTGCGATACCTTCGTACGATAAAGTATAACATACACTGGACTGTTAACGAAATGGGTGTATTTTACTTTAACACAGGAGGATATTTATACAGTATGGATGTTACCATTGAAATAAAGCACACTTTTTTCCAGTTATTCCTTTTATTATAGGATTTTAGGCGATTTAGTGTGCTCTCTTCTAACCATTGATCAACAGTAAGTCCACCAAATAAGTCAAAATTAACAACATAGTCCATTTTGCGTAGCTGTTTGTTCTCCGCCCGGTGGCGGCGGTGGGTACTGTCTGTTTGTTTTCCTACCGTGGGACAGTCACAGCGTGACTTCACAGCACAGCTGTGTCATATATGGTCTAATCAGGTGCGGACTGCAGTGCGGAGTGATTTATTTAATGTGATTCGGCCCGTGATATGATGCTGGTTTGAATCACGGCTAGAAAGCTATTTCAACCAATCAGATTGCTTGGTCGGAACTACCTGTTGTATAATATCCGTTGTAGCCGCCAGAATACCTGTTGTACCCGTCTGTCTGTCTGTGTCCCGTTTATGGCCATATATGGAGATTTCTCTGTCTGTCGGTCTGTGAGTTGCGCATTCAACCATTGTTCACACAACGCAATGGCAGAACACGGTTACAGATTATGTGATACACATGGTACACATTCACACACTGACACTGATGGTGGAGGCAATCATCATGCAAGGCACCAAGCTACTCATCTGGAGCAATTAGGGGTTCAGTGTCTTGCTCAAGGACACTTTGACATGCAGCCAGGAGGAGTCAGGGATTGATCCGGGAACCTCCCAGGTGGCCGTCCATGGCGAGCTGTAATTTTGTCATTGTGACAACTCCTAGCTCTGAAGCTTCTCTAATCATCTCTATGAGGGCTCATATTGTCTGGATGTGTTCACAATAAGAATAGGAATGCTGATTGATTTGAATGACCAAATTATCTTCATCTTGTTTTATTCATATTTTTCTATAGCTAAATGCATTGCGCTATTAAAAGTGTGATGAACACATACACACACACATGCATGCTATCGCTCTCTCTCGCACACTCTCGCACACGCACGCACGCATGCACGCACGCACGCACGCACGCACGCACGCACGCACGCACGCACGCACGCACGCACGCACGCACGCACGCACGCACGCACGCACGCACGCGCACACACACACACACACACACACACACATAGAGATTTCTCATACTTGGCCGCGGACCCCATTCAGAAAATATTTTGTGCCAGGTACCCCCAATGTCCCCATACAAGATTTGTGTTGTTAAAAAGGGTTTTTTTTTTATCCAAATTTTTCGCTTTTTTCCCCAAGTTCTTTTTTTAATAGCAGATCTGCAAGTTTACAATACATAGATCGTCTATTTTGAAACAGCCGACCACTTTAATCGTATACACAGTATAGGGTTAAAGTGGTTAAACTGATTTTGATGCTATATTTACTAATCTTGCTGGGGACCACCTGGAATCCTCTCAAGGACCCTGGTGGTACCCGGACCCCACTTTGAGAACCACTGATCTAGACAGGCTGGGCCTTATCACCTACATGTATGGAAAAAAAGGTTTTACATCACACTACAATGGGCTTCAAATAACAGGGTACCTCAATATTACACAGTTTGTGATTATGCAATATTCTTTTTCTACTGTATCCACAAGTTCTGATGCAATTTACACAGCATGACACATTTTCACGCCTGTGAGCGCTCACCTTGTCTCACATATGGTTCACCTCTCCATTCTATTGTTGAGCTGTATGAACTGCAGAACTGTCTTCTCCACCTACTGGAATTAAATATAGATGCACTGTACAATGGATTGATGTTCCCATGCTAATCTTTTTAATGAGCATTTCTTTGCAGAAGCAACATGCTACCGCAATTTGCAAACAATAGCCATTTTCACCCTGATGGAGACCGCTTGAGGTCGAAACATGTTGGCGTTTGCTTTGTTTAAACTAAGGCTGTTTCCTTCTTTTTTAGCACTGAGTGCCCGGATCTGCAGTTTTTCTTGGAATATCTAGAATCTAACTCACAAATTAGCAGAATATTCTCACCTTGTTACTTTTTAGTACAGTAGGCCTATACAGTACATACAGTACACATTCATCATCCAGATTGTGTTCAAGTCCACAACAGTAGGCTGCTGTACATTACTTTGCCCTTTCAAAATATCATTATGTCCTAAGCCTACTTGTTAACTGCAATTCATTTAATTCCATTTGACTATTATTTTAATGCTATTGCTGCCATTGACCATTTACCCTGTTTTTTTTGTTGACTATAGGTTCATGCCATTCACTCTGAATCAATCTGAATCTGAATCTGATCTCACACTTGTTGTTCTGGATAAGAGCGTGTGCTAAATGCATAAATTGGACATTTTATCAAAAAGGTTACAGTAAAACTGGTGAGACCGTTTAACTTCATAAAATCTTCATAAAAGCAGTCAAACTTAAAAATATCATCACCAGCAGTTTTTAAGTGGGTTGATCATTGTCTGCCTACAACTTTAAATCTGATTGGGGAGAAAAGAAACAACAACAAAGAAAAACATATATCACATACCGTACTCTCACAGGGTTTCATTCCAGTTCAACATTGAACAAGCTGGTTTCAACAATTAGTAGCCTACTCTTCCAACTGGAGTCGTGGGTAATAATTAATTAGTGAGATCACAAAGCATGCTTGTAAGGCTGTAAGGCTGTTGGCTCATTTGGCTGGTGGCACATCTGCCACCACAGGGGGGTTCCTTCAATACTTGCATTAATTCAGATTTACACATTTTAAAACAATGGGTGTGGATGCGACAATGTCACACAATACTACCACAATCCAGGCATATCTATAATGTGCAAAATTGCCTGCATAAAATTTAGGAAGCCTAGCCTCTATTACCCGCTGGTTGCGTGGTTGCAAATACCCCTCTCTGTCGGGAGGGAGACAACAGACATTAAACTTATTGTAGCTTATTTGAATTATGTGAATGTAGGCTTTATTAATAGTTGTGGTCCTTGGGGGGTTATCTTACCTGAAACATTTATGGATTTTTCCTTGTATTTATTAAATATTTGTTTTCAATAAATCTTTCCACTGCAATGTTATCACCTCATTTTTATATTCTATCCCTGCTACATACAGTTTGTACGATGATAATGACAACACATTATTTTTACAACGGCTGGGCTCTGTACATTTCTTTCATTTTCTACCTATTATACAACAAGTGTATTAAACTCACACACACATACACAAACGCACAAACGCACACACACACACACACACACACACACACACACGCACGCACGCACGCACGCACGCACACACACAAACAAACACAGACAGCCATATGAATACTCATTAGTTGTGATAGCTACCAGAAGGTTATTATACATAAATGTCATTTTGGTAATTAATTAATCCTGTCTGCTTGTGGCTCTCCCTGCCTCATTAAAGAGCACGGTCTGGCTGATTATATTTATATCCATGTGTCCAAAATATACAGCTTTATTCAGGATCCCGACGCTACTAAAGTTCACTTCATTAGCGATGAACAGGATTCACCGCAGGGCCATTTGACAGACAGGATCTGTGTTCTTCCTGTCAGGACACCCAGCTCAGGAAGAAGACATTTTTAACCCCCCCCCACTACATACACCCCCCCCTCCCCCCCACCACCTCCCTGCAGCTGGTAATGAGGAAAACATCATGCAGCTCTGGAGTAAAAAAGAAAAAAAAACATAAAAGTGAGAGTGAATGTCTTGGTCGATGAGGCAGAGTTTACCCACAGTCCAAATGGAATCACCTTCAGTGAATAATGGGGTCCAACGAGACAATTACAGGGGTAATTGTGTGTTGCTTTGGGGAATTGATTTTTAAAGCTGCCCCAGAGGCACATTTATTTCTGTTGGTTTAAGTTTGAATAAAAATCCAATATGAATTTGCAGAAAGCAGAGAGAGGAGTGACTCAGGCACATTAGACTAATAGAGAACAAACTTTCTGGTAAACAGTGTGGCATTTAGCCTGCCATGCACTCAATAATTAGAGGAGAATTAGAGGAGAAATCTATCCTTAGGCTCAACTCAGACACATACTGAGCCGTCTATAAATGATGATTATCTTTACAGACATCAAGGGCCACATAATAATGTTTGAGCGGGAATGTGTGCGCAGGAGCAGTGAGAGACCATACTGTAACCAGTGGTGGACAGTAATGAAGAACATTTACTTTTTTTGTATTAATAACTGGCAGAGTATTACTGTGTCCTTGCAACACTGTATATTGCCATAGGTTAATACACAATACACACTTTTGTGTGTATGGTGTTATTGTGTGTATTTTGTATTTGTGTATTTTGTATTTTTTGAGGTATTTTTTTGTATTTTACTTGACTGACTTTCACCCCACCACATTTAAAAGACGAATATTGTACTTTTGACTCCACTACGTTTGTAGGAAGGGAAAAGGTACATTATTTATCAACCACTTAAGCCCTATTTCAAATAGTGAGATCTACAAGCTCACAAAGTGTTGCATCGTGATGTGTTGTGAGCTTGTAGAGCTGCTATTTTCTGTATTATACTATTAATGTATACTATTATATTATTTTCACTGTTATTTATTATTACACTATTTCACTACTAAATAGCAGATCAACAAGCTGACAATGTGTCGCAATGTGACACGTTGTGAGCTTGTAGACCTGCTTTTTACACTATTGCTGATATTTGTCTTTATTTCTTGAAAATATAAGAATTTTGGGGACAATTTCAATTGTACTTTCGAATACCTGAGTAAAAGTTTTACTTAAGTACAAATTTGACTGGGCAACTTTCAATTGTAGTAGAGTAATATTTGACCAGTGTGGGGATTAATAACTCTTATACCTGATTTATACTTAGTCGCAACGGTGTCCCGCGCCTAAAATAGCACATCTGCAAGCTCACGTTGTGAGCTTGCAGATGTGCTATTTCCGGCGCGGGACACGTCACTCGGAGTACATACCGTAGGCGTAAGGTTAGATTTTGATCCTTTGCGAGAGCCAATGTGCTGATCGCCCTGTCAAAGTGTCCTTGGGCAACCTACTAAGCCCTTCCATGCGCATAACTCACTCTGGAACACAGCATCAGCAAGACGTCCGCAACAGCGTTCTATTTAAATTAGCCAAGGACGGAGTATTTTAAGTATTTTACTTACATGTGAAAGGTTGTTTAAATACCCCTCAGTTGTCTCTCTCTCTCTTGTAGGTCTATTACATTCCTTCTTAAGAAGCTCATTAGGGGGATTTCTGTTATGTACTTAGGAAGCATTAGTGTGGGCTTACAGTACAATAATGTAATGAACTTTGGCTTCAATAAGGAACGACAACTGCGGATGATAGGAACAGTCTTTGAATTGTGGCTGTCTCAAAACTCCAACTCACTCTAACTTGAACACGGAGGGGAGGGTGTGCTCCCTCAAACTACCACATATAGCATAAATGAACCTAAATAAATAACATTAATCACAATAAACGCATAACAATAACCATCCCCTTAGGCAAAAAATAACACAACAATAATAAAACAATAAAGAATAGTATAGACGCGCCTGTGGCATCCTGGGAAGTCTCTCTTCCACCTGGCACCTGCCTGGTCTATACTACGTTTTGTTGAAGTCAAAACATGGAATTAGTTACACATTGGAGTAAAGATCATGGCAAAGTGTTACCATTAAACAAATAAACATTACACTGTAAGTGAATTAGTTACCTGATTTGAACTGAGAACTGTCCCTGAATCTGCCTGTAAGAGCTCAGATTCCTGAGAATACAGATCTTTTGTTGGATTTTCCTTCTGGTGAAATGTGGAAGTTGCCTTGAAAATACACCTTACAATACACACACCGCACGCACGCACGCACGCACGCACGCACGCACGCACGCACGCACGCACGCACGCACGCACGCACGCACGCACGCACGCACGCACGCACGCACGCACGCACGCACGCACGCACGCACGCACGCACGCACGCACGCACGCACGCACGCACGCACGCACGCACGCACGCACGCACGCACGCACGCACGCACACACACACACACACACACACACACACACACACACACACACACACACACACACACACACACACTGTAATTAACAAGCCTGTTGAATGTTTGTTTTCAAGATCTTGAACCACGTTTTAACCACTTAAACCCAATAAGCCAAGTACAGACACCCAGGGGACTGAACTTGGACCCTTATTTATTCTCTCTACACCAAATCTCTACAAACTCTGTGAGCTTGTACTTCTGCTATAATCGCCAAATGCTCGCTTATTACGACATGCCCAGAATAGGGGTTCATTCGGTTGTACAATTTCATCAGTGGGTGTACAATTTCTTAGGACTTAGTTTAGGACTTAGTTTATTCTTGTGAACACACTGGTGGTGCAGGCATGTGAGCCTGCCCTCAGTTTTGCAGACATATTAGGCTATACCTACTGTATCATATGGATTAAAACCAAGCCACTACATTTTTGTAGAATAAATATTTGGACATTGCATTTTCATGATGGACCAGCCTGTATTGGAGGGGTCCTAAACCAAAAACTGTGTTTATTCAGAAACTGCTTCTAACTGTATCACCTGTACTACTTTTTGGTAGGATACTATAAATGGATAAAAGAAGTGCTACCATTTTGCAGGAAACTGATAATATAACTAATGCTGGCGTTCAACAGGTGGTGAAATGTTCTCAGAGCTTTTACTGTAGTTGCGTAGATATAATGGGTCTATGCATATAACGTGTGTAATGTCAATTAGGTAAAGTAAGTCAATTCTCTTCACCACCAGCCCCCCTCACCTTGGCATAACCTTGGCATAATCCTTGACAGCACTTTCAAGTTTGATAAACAAATCAGCTCTATTGTTACGACCAGCCTCCTCGCCAAGGTCAAGCCATATCTCCTCCCAAAACAGTTAGAAATTGCAATCCATGCTTTCATTTCATCAAGACTTGACTACTGCAATTCCCTATATACCGGCATCGAACAGTCATCACTTAGACAACTGCAATTGGTCCAGAATGCTGCTGCTCGCCTGCTGACTGGCACAAAAAAACGTGAACATACAACCCCTGTCTTGGCCTCACTTCACTGGCTCCCTGTTAATTTTGGCATTGATTTTAAGGTTCTCCTATTTGCTTTTAAATCTTTAAATGAGCTGGCCCCTCAGTATCTCTCTGAGCTCCAGGAACCCTACACCCCAGCTAGAGCTCTGAGATCTGCTGAGAAACTGGTCGAGCTCAAAACTGGCAAGAAAACCAGGGGCGCACACGCTTTTGCGGCTGCAGTCCCCAGGCTCTGGAACAGCCTGCCCTTCCATATTAGATCTGTGCAGTCCATCGATATGTTTAAGTCTCTGCTTATTTTCTTTGGCTTTTAATCTCATCTGAGCACATCCAACGTTGTTTTGTGCTCATGTTGACACTTGCTTACAATACATGTATATGTTTTTGCTTTGATTGTTTTGCTCCTGCTCTGTACAGCACTTTGGTCAATCTCGGTTGTTTTAAATGTGCTCTAAAAATTAAGTTTGATTTGATTTGATAATGTAATTGATGTAATATCCTGTGCTGTTGTGTCTGTAAGGTAAAACTGTCACAAACTAATCACAAATACAAACACACAAAGGGAAATAAAAAACGGTTATCT
Organism: Gymnoscopelus braueri; assembly: GCF_963280865.1. NCBI lineage: Eukaryota > Metazoa > Chordata > Actinopteri > Myctophiformes > Myctophidae > Gymnoscopelus > Gymnoscopelus braueri. Next base: position 26,003,785 of record NC_137626.1, on the reverse strand, counting down.
GAGGAATAATGTACTTGTGAAGAAAGAAGGGGGCATCTATCAACAAGACCTCCAGGGTCATCCTTACTTGTACACAACCGCTCAAGTGCACATACAAATAATAGATAAAGCAGTGCCTAGAATTCCTGGCCACGAAACTTTATTCTGAAGAAGGAATGGACATGGACACGTAAATGCAGTTGTTTTCGGAACTATGTAGCCGAGTGCAGACTCTATTTATCACAAGGGCACTGTTCACAATGCCTCCAGACGCTGTAACATTTTGCTGGCAGCTCAGACGGCTGAAAGTGAAATGTGCTTTTTGATACACTGATCTTGGTGCTGGGCTTGGTACTGAGGAGCTTTGCGTCAGTCAGTTTCAGCTTTATTGATTGAGGTGTAGATGGACACTCCATTTAGGAGAGCAAATGGTATAAATCAATGTCATCACATTGAGGCAATTTAATCTGCTACACAATGAAACATGCATGCTTTCAGTTCATCCCACATGAAAAGGTTTTGATTACACTTCAATGATGCCTCACTACACAGCGCAAAGGCTTAGCAGCACATGTGACTTCCCCTGTGATTTATTCCCTGATACTCATTATCAGTGCCCACTGTGAAAAGGCCTTGTTTTCCTTTCACTTTGACAGAGAAAGAGATACACATCATTTAGTTTCTCTCAGGGTAAAACATACACAAATGTGTCAAATTGATCTGTCTCCCTCTGAGGAGAACCTGTTTGTTTGGACTTAATCTCTCAAGACAGATTCAGCTAAAAAAAAAATAACCGAAAGGTTTCCCAGATTGGTTTGGACTAAATAAATAAATAAAAGGTATCAAGGTCAGGGCTGCTGTCTTACTGAATGTTTAGGTAACTCTTAGAGTACCTTTTGTGTTTGGTTTAAAGAGACAAGTTACATGATATGAATGTCCCATGGTTGCACGTCTACCCCTCTGCTAGACCATTGTGCTGCTTTGGCAAGCTGCACCAAAAGAAAAAGCTAAGACCCTAGGGAGGGTGATGCAACCTCTTCAACATATTTTTTACCCCAGCCATGTTCCCTTAGCAAGCTCCATGATAAAAAAAAATATTTCATAACGTTTCCCCTCTTTGATAAACTGGTAGGAAATGTCCCTAACTCCCTCAGAGACAGCAGGGCACAGAGAAGTGAAGCGTGTGCGTGATTAAATGAGTTGTGTGTGCATCAAGGCATTGTGCGCTGGCTGACAGCACATCTCTGAACCCCATCAGCTCCCCGAGCCTGAGGGAGCTGCATCATTTCCTCTTGTGCTGCCACTTCCTTCCTTCCTTGTGTCTGTGGATTAACTAGTGCGGTGTTTGTTCCTTGTCACTATACCCTCCTCCTCTCAAGGTTACCTGCCTATTCTACCAGATATCTACCTCCAATTATCAAAACGTTTTGATTTACCAGCTGGTTAGTAGACAGCAAGGCAACTGTAATGAAAAGTCAGGCTCCTCCCACTCCTTAGTTGTCTCCGGCAGGCCGAAAGGCATGGCGAGAGAGTATGTTTTGCACCCAGTCCGTCCGTGTGTCCGTCCTGTCCGTTAGCAGCTAATCTCCGGCACCGTTGGCCCGGTTGCTGCGAAACTGTGCACACACACTCCCTGGATGTCAATTCAGAACCTCTGCAATTCAGATTTTTTTTAAAAATTTATTTTTCTATTATATGTTATAGCGCCACCAGGAGGCCGATTTGTGCTAAACCCGTTTTTTGATATTACTCCTACAGATTTGATCCAAACGTCATGCAAATCGGTACACAGTATCTCTATAGTCATGTGATCAACACGGATCTGTCGGATTTCCCATATTCCATCCTCATTGGCTAAGGTTTGCTTCGAAAGTTTGCAGGATTGGTCCGTTTTGAACAAAAGGCCTCAAATTACGCATGCAGCTTGCGATTTCCGTGAAATTTCACATGCACATTCCCACAAGGCCGAAGAACAAATGCCACCCTTTTCACATTGGCCTGTTATAGCACCACCAGCAGGTATAATTTAGCAAAACACATTTTTGTAACAAAATGCCTCAAATCATGACTGCAGTGTCCGATTGCCGTGAAAGGCCTAAGAATAAATGGCACCCTTTTCACATTGGCCTATTATAGCGCCACCAGGAGGCCACAATAACGTACCTGACCTGGCTGAGACCTGTGCTCCAAGGAGCACTTTTTCGAGTTACATTTATTTTCTGTCCCTTCCAACAGACAGACAAATAAACAAATAAATAAACAAACACACACCTCCCCCAACCAGTGTCAACACAGAGACACTACTAGTCTCTTCTGTCTTTTCCCAGTGTCAGAAACTAGACAGGACCCTCCTCACTCCCCTCCATGAGAGTGGAACTGCAGATTAGGGAGGTGGAGTGTTGTTCCTGCCAGGAAGGCAGGCTTACTGTTCTGGGGAGACACTCCTGCCTGCACAGCCCAAGATATCTGGCAAAGTTTCAGAAAGTGTGCATCCTCTTCACCCCAAATGTGCATGCAGTGACTGTGCGTGTGGGTGTGGGTGTGCGTGTGGGTGTGCGTGTGCGTGTGCGTGTGCGTGTGCGTGTGCGTGTGCGTGTGCGTGTGCGTGTGCGTGTGCGGGTTGGTGGGTGTGTGCAGTGGTGGAAAGTACATTTACTTAAGTACAATGTTGAGGTATTTGTACTTTATTGTATTTCCAATCTCCAACACTTTTACTTCTACTCCACTACATCTCAGAGGCAAATATTGTACTTTTACTACACTACAATTATTTGAAAACTTTAGTTACTAGTTACTTTTCAGGTATAAATAATGATATTATGAAACATGCATTAACCACTTTAGCCCTATTTTATACCTATTTCAAAATAGCCAATCTACAAGCTCACAACGTGAGCTTGTAGATCTGCTATTTTCAAACATTTTAGTACTTTTACTTTTGGTACTTTAAGTACATTTTGATACCAATACTTTTGTACTTTTACTCGTTTGTACATTTTTTATTCCGGACTTTTACTTGTAACAGAGTATTTCTACAATGCCGTATTTGCGAACGCGGAAGGAGGCGCGGCGCACCTCCGACCAAGTGGAGCTTACTATGTAACCCTGCTCAGGTTGTGGGTCTGTCTGTCTGTCTGTGTGTCTGTGTGCATGCACTACCTATGTAGAGGGCGCCAGAGTGCAGGAATTTAGACAATGCTCTGATTTAAATGCAACACACACACACACACACACACACACACACACACACACACACACACACACACACACACACACACACACACACACACACACACACACACACACACACACACACACACACAATGTTCTCTCCCCATCACAGTGAAATAACACGGATTACAAGTCCGTAAATACACAATATTTTCGAGCTGCGTTCGCTTCCAGCGTTCGCGCGTCTTACTTGTGATACTTTTACTTAAGTAAGAAATGTGAGTACTTTTTCCACCACTGTGTGTGTGTGTGTGTGTGTGTGTGTGTGTGTGTGTGTGTGTGTGTGTGTGTGTGTGTGTGTGTGTGTGTGTGTGTGTGTGTGTGCAGAGAGAGAGTGTGAGCGTGTGAGTGTGTGTGTGTGTGTGTGTGTGTGTGTGTGTGTGTGTGTGTGTGTGTGTCTTCCTTTAGTGAGAATAGGTGACAGAACGTGTGTGCCTGGCAGCAGTAATGGCATGGAATATTTCCTCTCAGACTTCCCAAACTTTTCTCATAGTTGGGATTAAGGACGTGTCAGCACACGGCATCATGGGAGTCTGCAAACTGAAAGATTAGGGAGTGAAATATTACCTTAAGGCTTACCGTGCTATCCATTCACATTCTGTATGATATACCAGCCACATTCAATGGAATGAAACACAATTTACTAGCAGATTCACGGCAATTACATTTTGAGATACTGTATCTTGTGTGCAAGTGAAAACACACGCAGCACGTCACGCACGCACGCACGCACGCACGCACGCACGCACGCACGCACGCACGCACGCACGCACGCACGCACGCACGCACGCACGCACGCACGCACGCACGCAGCAAGGATTATGAAAACACATCATGGTGTAACAGAAAGCCTTTCATTATAATCTTGGAAAGAAGATTTGAGTTTGCTATTTTGTGCACCATTTGCATCATGCATTGTGCTGAAAGACAAATGTAGGCGTTGATCTGGCACGTTTTAATTGTGCGACAGCAATGACATTGATTTAACACTGTGTACGTTGACAGATTGAGAGACATACACACGCAAGAAAATTATGCTTACAAGGGTGGTTGAAATAAACATTCAAATATGCTCTCAGTGACTTTGTTTTTCAGCACATACTGTATTCAAGCACAGTTGAGTCACCATCATACGCCTTTATTTTAAAATCGATCTTTATCTTCACCACAGCTTCGAGTCTGTTGTACTCCACTGTGCCTTTGTTCTGTATTTGAGTTGAGGACCTTCAGGCTCTGGCCCCATTCCACACTTTTCTCATCCTACTCTATATTTGAAGATTAAGAAAAAAAAGTAAAAATGACAACTGGAGCCATGCCACGCAACAGTCTTCTGGAGGCTACTCCATAGTTCTTTGAATGTCTGAGAGTACATTTGTCAACAGATGCTCTTTTCCAAATGAGAAAGCTTGGAATGAAAATAGATGGTTGGCTGTCTAATAGAAAAGGCCCAGGTGCTAGTGGGTTATGAAGCCAAGTTGTCTCGTTTAACAGACAGGGGCTTCAGCCAGCCAAGTCACAATATCTACACCTGCTACATAGCTTTCAAAGGGCAATAGAATGAGGCATACAGGGTACAGAGGTGTAGTGTTCCGAGGCTGTTGTTAACAGATCATACCAGTGGTGTTGCATGTTTAGCCCGTTGACTACAAGTCACTTTACATTACTGCAAATGTATACTGCAGTATGTTTGATTTTGGAATTGCCCCAAAACAGCATTAAATGGGTTAGATGACATTCCAGCAGAGTTTTTAAAATCCACATCGTATCATGGAGGCTCTCTGCACCTCAGAGGCTGCCGTCACTCAACTCTGTAATGACCTCAACCTCCTTTACTGTTAATGAGAAGGTCACATATGAGCATCTGGCATTCACAGTCATTTGAGACCAGAGAGAGAGAGAGAGTCTTAAAAAGATCCCTGGCTAATAAGCCAAATATTCCGTAATACATTAGAATTGCTCTCTATAAAAACACCTTAAATATTTTATTTATTTTACAAATAGTTCATCTTTTACTTAAGGGGGACAATGCCCATCGCAAGTTGATGATGTCATTTGTCCATGTGTGGTCCAGCCCAAGGGACCAGCATTGGCCTTTGAAATTGAGTCTATATAGGAAATATAGGAAGTGACAGTTCATATGAATGGCCTGTAGTTTCGCTGGTGTCAGAAAGACATTTTCTCAATGCAAGTCGGTGGGTTTTTTGACAAACTTTAGACTTGATTTGATGATTTTATTACCTTAATAAACATTTTCATAAATACTATTTGCTTCCAGTCGCTAGTTTAACGTCTTCTTTCAATCATAATGATATGCGTTTTGGTAAATTATGGTCCCATTTATTTGAAAATTGACGATAAAGTACGGTATGCTCCAGGAGGGGCGGGATGATTTGATTGACAAGCTACACAACCAATAGCATTCATTCCCCGCCCCCGCTCTTGATTGACAAGCTACCCAACCAATAGCTTTCATTTCCGGTTGCATTAGCTATGACGCGATATAGAAAGATGGCGGATTTGAAATTCCTGAACAATCGGCTTCATTTACGTTCTGTAGAAACCAATGGCGTCGCTTTGTCCATTCATTTTTACAGTCTATGGTCCAGCACTATGGAATGCATGTACATTGTCATGTCTGATTGTTCATAATTACGTGTTTTCATGGTATGAAATAAAATTCACTTGATTTGACTTACTACAGCAAGCCAGGGGAGAGAGGGAGAGACTGTAGCTTATTTCAGAGAGATGGCGTGAGCAGGGAGAGAGAGCGTTGGAGTGTGTGAATGTAAGAGGGAGGAAGGGAGACTCATTTCTTTCCACAAGCGTTCACAATGATGTCATCTATCCTCTACCCACCTGCAGAAGAACGTCTAACGCCCAGCTAGCCCTTGTCAAGTCCATCACAGGCCTCTGTAATCGAACTTGTGTCACATCATGGTGTGTATTATTACTCCTGTCCAAGTACTATTTGAACGTGAAGTTAGAACTACCAAACCGTTTATAATCTGGTTTACACCTGATTTATTCTTCCTAGTGTGCCGGCGTCCGAAAATAACAGATCTACAGACTCATCGAAGTGCATCATGTATAATTCAGGCTTCATGGTGTCTTACGGAGTCATTTTGTGCTTATTAGTGGTAATAGCTGTTGCATTAGTAATAGCAACAACAATGGCAGTAGTGGTCGTTGTAGTTGTTGTACTAATGATACAGAGGAGGTCGTAGTCGTAGTAGTATTGATATTAGTAATAATATTAGTATTATATGCTATAACCAACCTTCCCCCAAAACACTCACAATGCACTTGGACAATCTACCATGCAATAAACCTGTTGCAGTACAGTATCGTATGCAACATCTGAAGGATACCATCTAAATGGAATTGACTGCTCATTCAGCCGCTCTTGCACATCTCCGGCCCACTATTCTATTGTAATTTTTTATCTGATTGGAAAAAAATCTAGTTTTTTTTTCATGTGGCAGGGAGGAACAAATGCCATTTCTGTGTCGACGAGTACATAACAGAAACAAACGTATGGGGGTTAACATTATGTTGGGTGCCCTTTGGATGACATTGGAGTGCAATGACACACACGAGAAGACAAATAACTATTTTTTTCAGACCCTCATATCACAGGGGAGAGAAAAATAAATCCTATTAAAATGACACTAAGCAGAGAGGAACGTGGACAATGTATTAGCAATAGTAACAGAAATGGCTAAATGCAATGCAATCCAATATGATGTTTCAGAAGTCACAAGCGGAAATGATATAGCTGGGGCATAAAAGGTTAAATTAATTTCAGCAGAGCATGTAAATGCTAATGTTTACTCAGTCACGTCCATTAGAAACCCATTAGCAACCCCATTACAATAATGAATTTAGAATTGACTTAGCCTACCTCAATACACTGATAATGCTCTTAGGCTGACCTTATTGTAATACACAGACAAGATTATTAATAACTATGTTTTCACAGTCTACTGATGAAGCTGAACACAAAATCAATGGAGCAGCGCTATCTGGCATTAATTGACCATGTCTGGAAAACAGAGTTGTAGATGCAACATGCCAATATGCTATGATTACAGAAAACAAGCTAATTAGTTTGACGGTGAGATCGTTCCCAGATCTTAACAAGAGGAAGTAACCATCATGCAATTACACTGTGAAATCCTGAGTGTTCATTTAAGTCAGAGAGTGTACAAATGTACAAATGTACAAATGTGGTGGTTACATTGGTAAATTCTCAGAGTTAACACTACGGATTTTATTGTGTACAGTCAGGTACGAAGGGTACGCAGAGAATAGGATTGAAGAGATTTACGATGGATTTCATATCCTTGGAACAAATTCTGTGAAATTGGTATCAGTGCAGCTGCAGAGAGCCATGTGCACTGTGGGTACCCAACCTTCCCAAATAGTCTCCATGCTCATCCGCCACAAATCACAGAGATGGAGGTTACCTCTCACCGGTTCATGGCAAATCAAATTACATCGTTGCTGTCGGGTGGAAACCTTGTATGTCCAAAACCGTTCCTTTTTTATTATTATTTAAAAAAACATTTTAAAATAGTGAAAATAGCTTAATTGTAACAATAGGCAAACATTCAACGAAAATAGGCAAACAGTCAATCTACAAGCAAGTAGATCGGCTATTTTCACTATTAACGAAGTATATAAGGTGTAATAGGTTAAAGGATTGTGTGTGGGGGTCTAAATGAATGAAAGATTTACTCAAAGATATTGATGCACAATGCAAGGTTTTGTGTACAGGACAGACTGTGATAAGAAAAGAAAATGTGAAAATATGACCGAAGGGCCGAGGCTGAAGCGATTGTGAAAAACTTGAATTATTCATTATACAGATAAGCACTTTTCCGAGGGCAAATTAAAAGTTAATGAGCATTTTGGTAGAAAAAACTATGTTTCCCAGGCAGCATGTAAGGTGCTACTAATAGGAAGTATCTCATTGAACAAGCACCTTCCCTCAAACACACACCCACACGCACGCACGCTTGCACGCTCGCACGCACGCATCAATAATTAAATGTGGGATGGGTGTTGGATTATTGCACATTAGCATTTTTAGCAAACAATTAACTTTGAACACCTCTGTCTGCGTCAACCTTTTATGATGTAGCTTCTTCTAATTAACTAAAAGGCCGGAGATTCTCCAGCTTTCCTCTTCTACCACGGATTTGAAACCGGTTTCCTGCGCAAGTCCTGACATTTTTACCATTGAGCTAATAGAGCCTGCCTACTTGCTCAGGGGATAAATTGAATCTGGTTCGTGTCAGATCCTGTGTCTAGGTGAGACATGACCTGTGGCACGATCTGAATAGAATATAGAAGAGCAGGGAGACAAAATACAACCACCCCAATTGTATAAGTTATATTGTATTTACATACTCTATCATACAGATTGGACAAAACTACATTTTATTAATTAAAAAATGTTACATACACTAGTGCCGCTTTAAGTTCAAGATGTAACATTTCAGAGCGTCTTCTGAATTTTACAGACATGGATGTCACTGGTTATATTTAAGACTACAGATGAAATCGTTTACAGCCATTTTAAATGACGCTGCCCTGAATTTGCATTGGTGCACAGCGCACACAAGATAAACACTGGGACAGGATTATAGGGTATACACCAAATATAAGGCCTATTAGTATGTTCAGTGGGAAAATTATTAAATATTAGTCAAATAGTCAAAAAGCCATTTAACCACTGAACCCTATAGCATCCCTATGAGCTAATAACATTTGGTGAAAATCGCACATCTACAAGCTCACAATGCGTTGCCTTGTGAAGTTGTAGACTGGCTATTTTCTGGACATCAGTGGTGGCTACATTAGGCTGAAACCTTGCCTAAATATGGAGATAATAGAGCGTCGCAGTTCCCGCCCACTTCCTGTTTTTTTTGGTGCCGGAAGAAAAAACTCAATGCATTTTTCCATTGACATTTCCAAAAATATTTATATCTATTAATTTAAGCCTCGAATCAAGCCATCATGACATGACATGAATCATGACCATAAACGTTTGATTCTGTGATTTTTTTTTTGTTGAAAACGGCAAAACAAAGGGTATTTATTAAATATAGTATATCATATAATTAAATATAAAATTAAAAAAAATCACAGAAAAAAACGTTTTATGGTCATGATTCATGTCATCTCGTGATGGCTTGATTCGAGGCTTAAATTAATAGATATAAATATTTTTGGAAATGTCAATGGAAAAATGCATTGAGTTTTTTCTTCCGGCACCAAAAAAAACAGGAAGTGGGCGGGAACTGCGACGCTCTATTTGCGTAATAGTACTGACGTCATAGATGACTGACGTAATAGACTGGTCACATGACAGCCAAGATCCACATGGAACGCATGACGCATTATTAGATCCAGTCTCGTTTTCTATTTCTCAAAAGGAAAACAAATCACTAACAGCCACGTCAGTGAATTTGAATTTGAGACAATTCTTCTGAGTGCAGTCCAAGTCCCAAACATTGTCTGATGAAACTGTCATGTCTCGTGCTTCATGAAAACTGGATTAGAACGTGATCTTTCTCTATTCAGATAGGTTGATTTATGTCAAAGCCCCTGTGTGTGAAAGGCATTTTGCTTGGAGTATTCTGTTCAGGGTACAGAGGGGCTATGGAGATAAGACCAGCCCTGACTTGTTGACATGCCTATCAAGCAAATCATTGAGGACAATCTATTCCACTCCCATGGCTGCCAGTCATCTCAGTGCTGTCATTTCAATACCACTTTCACTCAATGAAAAATGAAAAGGTCCCACACACTGTATTAAGCTAGCTAATGGAACTAGTTTTTATTTTATTAATAAGACAACGTTAAGATCCCAATGGATCTTCCTCGGGTCTGGGCGCCACCTTCCCTGGAACCACATGATAGTCCATTTCCATTTCATTATTCCAGCAGTAATAGCATGTCATTATTGCTGGTCATTTCATCAACCTTTTGGTCCTCTGTTCAGGGATGAAAATGTTTTTTCTCTCCCCTCAACTATGCACTCAGCTTTGAGGGGAGCATACTGTTAAAAAACATACCATATAGGTATTCCCGGGTCTATTAATCATTAATATAGAAAGAATATAATTTGGGAATATACTGTTTTGTTTTGTTTTGTTATGCTGTTGATAATATTTTCTCATTGTCTTGTGAATAAACGAGTATTGTCTATGTATAAATAAACAAATGATTATTATCAGCATCCATATTGAGTATAGTTAATTCTCAGGGAGGGGACACATTTCAATTGTGCCGAGATTACAAATAAGTATCAAAACAAACATGAATGAAACAGTGCACAAATTTGATAATCAACCAAAGTGGGCTGGAGGAAGTGGCACACGTTAGGGACAACTGTGATTGGCTAAGGGATCGCAATAGCCCTCCCACTCGTCTACTGTAGCTAACAGGAGTCGATACAGCAGACATCGCAGTCACCAAAACCACAACTTGATGTCATGTTTTTGTGGGGGCAAGAGGGTGCATCAGTTTGAAAAGTTCAACCTGAGGAAGTTCAACCTGAGTTCAACCTCACCACTGACAACACTGCATACTGTAGCTATATTTAATTATATTATTATGATTGAAATGACACATTTTACCATATACAAGACATAATATGTTACATACTGTTGTTTGAATATGTACTATACTGTATGTTACATATAGTGTCTCATTACTTTATAAGGATACACTCATCGCATGCTTTTATGCAGAGGGGGAGGAAGGATATTTACATTGTTTTGTATTGTCTATACAGCCCCTCTTGTATTGATTTATTTATTTTTGCTTGAGCTTATGGTAAATTAGTTTGCGCTTGTGCCAAATTAACCTAAACTAACCAAACTTGTGCCCTTATGTAATCAGAAAGTAGAGCATTTTGTGCTGTAAGAGTGCTACTTTGTGTCTATTGAAAGTTATTTCATAGTTAGAAGCCAGAGGTAGTGATGGACAACTCCAACATGCAGGACAGTAATAGAACGTTTAACATTATGAAGCCAGATGCATAAAAGAAGTTCCATGCATAACACATCCTCCCCCATTTTAAACCCATTATAATTTCCTATGGAGCCTTTACTGATGTTAAGTAGAAAACATTTTCATAGCCTCAGTGGTGTGGCCTGAGCTTACACCTACAGTAAATGCCATTTTGCCACTTCTCATATAATTTGAAGACAAAGCATTCTTTCCCTTTGACCTCTTGTTGCCTTTGAAGACTCATAATTACAGGACTAAAATGTATGGCTTTTAACGATAATGCTTTCTCCTGCTTCGAGACTAAAACGCTTTACAATCAACACTGAAAAACCTTTTGCGAACAAGCAGTTGCAGACTTACATTATGGTGTGCTGTGTATACTGTAATCATCCTGTTGCTATGCCAAGATGTGTGATATATGGTACTTATTAATTAGATAACTGCAGAAGCAGCATTACATTATTAAGCAGTGCATTCTTTCCCAGTCTTTTGTCATTACCTCTAAATGTGATGAGACACTTCAACCAGTCCTAACAGTGTTAAATAGGTTTGATTGATTGATTGATTGATTGATGGATGGGTGTTACAATTTGTTGTGCAAAACCTTTTTTCCCCTTAATTTGGAATTTGTTTGATCATCATCATTTTGTTTTTTAAATGGATGCTTGATATAATAATCAAGTTTTACTCAAGTTTTTTACCAACACTTTGGATCTTGTGTGTAGGCCTACTACCTTTGTGCCAAAAATGTGTGGAACATTTTACTGAACCATGTTTAAAGGAGAATTTTGGACTAAAGTTTTCTTACCTTTTCTATGACGTTATGATATCTTAGGATGAATGGTACAGTAGAAAAATTTCATAACTCCACCCCTGAGCCGCCACAGCTTAAAAGGTGCGCGGATAGGCCTTAGGTTAGATCACATATTTGAATAGCTTTTTTTTTTTTTTTGAGATCTGACGTTCATAGTGACAGAACACTATGCAACCAAAAAAAAAAAAAAAGTCTCGCTAGACGAGATTGAAATCTCGAGATTTCAATCTCGTCTAGCGAGACTTCGGTTTTTTTTTTTTTTTTTGGGACAGTGTTCTGTCACTATGAACGTCAGATCTAAAAAAATAAAATAAAATAAAAAGCTATTAAAATATGTGATCTAACCTAAGGCCTATCCGAAATTTTTCTACTGTACCATTCATCCTAAGATATCATAACGTCATAGAAAAGGTAAGAAAACTTTAGTCCAAAATTCTCCTTTAAGTGGAGGAGACACATTTCATCGATGTACAGTTAAGTCAATATCAGTGTAGCAGTTCAGGATAGGTCATCCAAATTGAATTGCTGATCTTCTCGCCTCTCTCCATCACCCTGCTTTTCACTTGCTTCTGTTGACACACTCCAACACACACTCAGATGCAGTACACCCACCCCCCCCACACACCCACACACCGACCCACACACCGACACACGCACGCACGCACGCACGCACGCACACACACACACACACACACACACACACACACACACACACACACACACACACACACACACACACACACACACACACACACACACACACACACTTATTATACATTCAGCATGCACGCATCACTCATTCACACATACACAAGTCATTACAGATCCCCAGTTTTATTGCATGTTTCTCTGTAGTCCTGCCGGTCTCCTCTGTCAGTAATCGTTATAATTGATGATTCCCCTCCTAAGTTCCTAATGATGTTTTTAATATCTGTGGATACAGGGCAGGCTGGCCCATAATAGGTTCCCTGCACCATTTTATTGTCGTGGTGTTTTTCATATTGGCGCCAGTAAATTAATTTTGACCCCAGAATGCCATAACTCATGGAGAGCGACCACACACTGTGTCTCTGTGACCGGATTGTGTTAAGTACCCACCATAAAGAACGGTTTATCAATCCTCCCTACTGATGCTTTATTAAACGCACAACAAGTATTTTAATGTGAGATCAATCACGTGGGGCCGTCACCGCTTGTCAAACAGACATGTTCACCTTCATCATGTCTGCCATGCAGGCGAAGATATTGCGACCGCTAGCTAGCATGTGTGCCTGTGTGTGTCTTTCTGCAGATAATCTTACAATCTACTGGGCCAATCTGCATCATATTTCTTGTGCACACTCACAGACGGCCAAAGACCTCAATTCCAAACGAACAACGACAACTATGGCAATTTAGTGAATTAATAATAGTAGAGCAATCGTCCCACCAGGCTATGGAATGCACCTGGAGGGCGCACCATGGGTTGGAACAAGCCAATCGGGAGTTTGTAGATTGGCTATTTTCAGTGCATGACACTGCCGTACGATGAAGTATAAATCAGGTCTTACCCCTCCATCATTTGCATATCTGAGTAAATGAACCCATTTTAGTCTTCACCAACCTGAAGAAGGGCTTGCCTGTCCGTAGCAGGCTAGCTAACATCCTTGTATCACTTCAGGACAGGGGGGATTCAGTCATGAAGATCCATGGGTGAAAGCCCAGGCTGTTGAGTGAGATAGATGTCCTGAGAGGGAGGCTGTGATTGAGGCGGGTCTCTTGGCTCAGTATTTCATCGCTGTCCCATTGCCAGTCTGGTTTGGGGATTGATGCACTGCTAAAGCGAAGGGAAGGGGGCGGGGGTTCCGGTTGTCCCAGAACCTCCAGCGAGCCTGGGCCTCCCTCCGTAATAGCATTTTATCTGAGTCAGGACTGAAGGTTTCTCCAACTCGAGGAAGGCTGATTGATGGCTGTTGTAAATCAATATGGAGAGCTGTGTGGGCTTCACCGATGGGGAGAAGGGATAACAGCAGGCCAGATACAATATGAAACTTCTATTCTCTCTTCCTCCAAGCCAACATCAAGATGATCAGTTTTCCTCTGTTTCCTGTTCATTCTATGCAATGTGTACCTGCACGACAACAAACCAGACGATAGTTAATAACACAAAGTGTAAATGTGCTATTATTAATTGTATAAGAGAGAATGAGTTGCATGACATAATATGTATCTAACAATAAATGGACGTAATCTCTGCGTGCGCGTCCGTGTCCCCCCGCATACAGTATCCCGAGAACCGCCAAACCGATCGGCTTCAAATTCGGCGTGTGAGTCACCAGTTTCTCTGGACAATGAAAGAACATCATAGAAAGGAAAGATGACATGAGAGAATGAACACTAAATTTGTGTTGCTATAAAGTAATGTAATGTACAGTAAGATGTAGATGAGAGAAAATGTTTTTCACATACCGAGGTCGAGACGATTCTAAGATGAACCAATGTTATTCTCCATAGAGAAATTACTTTACGAACCGGGGGATGAACGAGTGACGTCAGGACTTCTGTACTCTGTATAGAGCACACTGGCAGAACTCATCCTGAACCAAATGGTCTTGTAATTATCTTCTTTGAGTGTCTAGAATACAAATTATTTTAATTGGTTTTTCACTCACAAACAGTGACACTCCCATACATTTTTGTTGCAGACAACCACGGTTTTGGCCACAATAACTAAGAATACATATTTTAGAAATAACACTACAGGTACAAGTACCAGTGACACCCCTGTGCTTACATGAATGGTACAACCCTACCTAACAGTTTGATTTCAGGGAATCTACGACTAGTATCAAAGGCCAAAGGTTTTGACAAAATCCAACACAAAGGGATCTGCAAAATAATGGCAAATTAGCTTAGTTAATTAATTAATGAAGAGTGGCAAAATGTTCTCACATCAGAATAATGGGATTTATTTTCAAAAGTGGCACCAAAGGCCTGGAAAACAAAGTATGACGTTTTAAAATGGATTTTTTTCCCCTTCCAAACGTTGACCTATGACATCATTCTCCGATGTGAAGACAGCTGCTGTGTGAAGCCTTCCTGGGGGCTAAACCCCTCCGTGGGTTTGTTTCATTCCCTCACCCCTTTAGACCCATCTGACGAGCCATAGCTGACAGCACACTAATAGATGGTCTAATTAACATGGTGTCCAGGGGGGCTCATGCATGTGTTGCATAGCAAATGAGTTTTTATTTACAAACCGCAAACCAGCAAATACCCAGATGATGCACATATTTGTGCACAAATGTGTCTTCTTGAAAGGTAGTACTGTACGTACTCTGCACAAGCATTTTTCATGTCGAGACTTTGTCAGCATCTTTCATTATTAACCACATTAACCTAGATGTCCCTGTTTTGGGCACATTTTCAACATATTTAAACCTTTTTTCAAAATGTTTCAAAAGGTTAAAAAAAAGTAAAATAACACACACACTACAACCCATATTCTGGTCTGACACTTAAGTTAAAGTACAGATACTGTATCTTACAAGAAAATGACTCATGACTGTTAAAAGTGAATGTCACGGATTAAAATATCACTTGAGTAAAACGTATTTGATATTAACCCTATTTAACTATCAAGAGGAATTATGTGATATTAAATGTTCATTACTTACTTACTCGATTTTTCTCTCTCTGAGCTTTATAAAGTGTCCAAATTAACAGAAGTTCTGTAAAAAAGCCATTTGTCCCAAATTTGAGGGTGACGTCTTGAATACTCAAATTTCACAGTTAAGCTAATGAGAATCTCTCTTCACTTCAGTGAATTTGATTGTTGCTGGTGGGGAGTGGTGTATCTGCTGTAGTCATCTTGATTGGTAGCATACATACATGCCTACATGCATCATGCATGTATGCCATGCATATGTATGTATGTTATTATGTATGATGCATCCATCCATCCATCCATCCATCCACCCATCATCCATCCATCCATACTACGATGTGTGCATGCAAACATGTGTATGTTTGTACATACATACATACAGTACATACTGTACATACATACATACATACATACATACATACATACATACATACATACATACATACATACATACATACATACATACATACATACATACATACATACATACATACATACTGTACATACATACATACATACATACATACATACATACATACATACATACATACATACATACATACATACATACATACATACATACATACATACATACAGGGATGATGGAAGAATGGGAGATGAGCTGAGAAGAGGCGAGAGGAGAGGGATGAGGGGATTAGAGGGTGAGGGGAAGAGTAAGAGAAGGAGGAAGACAAGGGACTGATTTGTGATGAGCCTGTGGTAGCAGACACATTATGAGCCTCAAATGTGTCACCCACCTTGGAACCTTTATCCCTCAAATTTTGAGGGACAAAGATTCAAAGGTGGATGAACCATGGGTTTTTGGCTTGGGGTCCTTGGATCATGGCCAAGTGGATGACATAGAAGATTATACAAAGCATGAATGACTGGTAGACATGGCGAGGTATATAAACACCGTACTGACTGGCACGAGGGGAGGAGATAAGGGAAGAGTTGTTATCAGAAGTGATTGGTATCAGGTGCGTGTGGGAGAAGTTATCAGACGGTCATCATACAGTAGGTGAGTGAGGGGAGATGACTCTTTACAGGTGTACATAATATCGTTCCAACTCCATTAACCACTTGAACCCTAGCGTCCCTATATATTCCAGGCCCGATATGCTGTGAAAATAACAGCTCTACGAGCTTGTACATATATAAGAGATTTGGGGCCCTATCTTACGTAATGGGAAAGCGCATTGCGGGTCCTCAGACCTCCCTCTATGCCATTTGGTGTAGAGGGAGAAAAGGAGGGGGGGCCAAGCCCGTAGTCCTGAGGGACTCTTGTCAATGAAGTATATAGGCCCAGGGTACACTGCAGGTGGGTTAAAAGAACAAAAACCTGTAAAACTGCAGCTGTCAGGGTTCAGTCTTTAACCCCAAGGACATTCTGACAGGACATGTGGTGGTGATGGACGCCTGGGTTTTTTGGGAGATAAAACCTCTGGCCTTTCAGTTACTGTACTGGACAGCCTCTCTATCTACGAGGCCTCCTTGGAGCCATGGTCATATAACTGTGTACATCCAATGAAGCCAGGGTTTATGAGTGATCTGTGTTTGTGTGCAGTGAACAAACACGACAACATAACAAGCACTGAAGAAGCACCTTGATGTCCTCACAAGAATAGAAAGATGAAGCAACGAATAATAGTGAAAGTGAGTCGGTGGTCCTCACGCCTTACCTGTGTGTGTGTGTGTGTGTGTGTGTGTGTGTGTGTGTGTGTGTGTGTGTGTGTGTGTGTGTGTGTGTGTGTGTGTGTGTGTGTGTGTGTGTGTGTGTGTGTGTGTGTCCTGTATGCCCCTGTGTTTTATTAGTAAGAGGCTTTATGAGTCCTCTCTGCTGACCACATACTGCACACTGCTGTGCTGACTCAGGAGGCGGAGCTATGGTCACTCAATCAGATCAGTCTTTAGGGTGTCTCCTCTTGGACAAACATTGCAGACTGAATTTGGGCCCTGGACACTGTCGCTATAACTGAAACTATATGGTTTCTTTAGCCTTTAAAACACATGACATGTATGGACACACGCACGCACGCACGTGCGCGCGAACGCACGCACGCCTGGCTTATAAACTTGATAAGATGATGAGTACTCTTAACAGTAGGATTACGTTTACAGTAGGCTATATGCAAGTTAGGCATACTAGGCAATAAGACTTCTTTGAAGTACAACTTTCAGCCATAGTGTACTGTAAGTGGATACCCCCTTTCTGTTGTCAAATCTTGAATGAATGGTTGAAAATCATGGAGACTTGGGTGCCTGGTGGCTCAGCCAGTAAGTGCAGCTCCTGGGTTCAAAATCTACCCCAACTTACCATGTCTTTCTTCTCTCTCTGCCCTTTAATCTACACCTATCTGAAATAAAGAATAAATGTTGAAATAATAAATCACGGAGGCTTGTGACCCTGCAAATCAAACCAAATTTTCAATACAAATACCAAAACAGTGTTGTTAGGATTAATGTTGTAATTTTCTACTGAAACTGACACACTTCTAATGTTTTCTGCCTAGGGAGTGAAGTAATTTGTAGTACTTATTGCAGGACTGCAGGAGGGAAACGTGGTTTGCTGGCAGGTTGTATAAAACTAATTTACTAACATAATCAGCACAGACCCCCAACCCCAACACAACTCAGAATACAGGAACAGTAATAACTGGCATTTCGTCTCTTTCCTCACAATGCAATAGGATTTACTTATTGAATGTAGGTTTTAGCTGTGTAGCTCATGAACAAAGCTGCATAAAGCTGGTGATCAGTGGTCACGCCCCTACAGGTAAAATATGGACGGCATCATCCGTGCATTGACAAAACTGTCACGTTGACTGTGAAGTGAAGTGACCGTCTACCTAATTTGTCCAAAAGGAAACAGTGATGTTTTATTTCTATATCTACATCTATATCTTTTATTTCTATATCTATAAGTGCAGAATTGCCTCACAAGAACAATGTTGGTGCTGGGGGGGGGGGGGGGGACCTCAGTCCTTGGGTGGCGCTGTTTGAAATGTAAACAATGAGCGTGTAGATGGATACAGCGAGGCTGAAACTTTTTGGGGATAATCAGAACTTCTCACATTACATTACATTATATTACCTTACATAGGCCTACTGTACAAGAGGGTTATCACAAATATTGCTTATTTCAGCTTTAAACTCTGGAAATGGTCACAACCATTATCACAATGCATTTCACAAAATAAAATAAATCTGCTATAGTGCAAACTCAGCCATCTGCTGTTTATTGCCATCAGGTAATGGCATTTTAACACCCACATCCATACACTGTACTGTATATTATGTATTTACTTCAAACACTGTGACTTAAGAGTAACAGTTTGAAATGTCTGATGTAGGTACAGTAGTGACCATGTGTTAATTTGGGAGCATATATTTCCTTCAGCCCGATGTTCCCTCAGCTCTATGTTCCCTCAGTGCTCTATGTTCCCTCAGCTCTATGTTCCCTCAGCCCTATGTTCCCTCAGCTCTATGTTCCCTCAGCTCTATGTTCCCTCAGCCCTACAGTATGTTTTCCTCAGCCCCACATGTACAGTATGTGTTCCCTCAGCCCTACGTGTATATATGTTCCCTCAGCCCTATGTTCCACCAGCCCACCAGTATGTTTCCTCAACTCTATATTCCCTCAGTCATATGTTCCCTCAGCCCTACTGTAAGTTCTATTCCCTCAGATCAGTACCTCCACCAGTGAGATACTGGTGTCTGCGGCCCTGTGCGTGCGTGCGACTTCGGGTATGGCTTTGTAAGGGCCTGGCCTTCTCCGGGGGGCACCTTTTCTTCAGGGGGCAGTGGGAGACCCTTCCTTTAAGGGACACCAACAGCGCATTATGCATGTTATGAGGGCTGTCTCTGATGTTGAGAGAACATGCTGTAGGCATGACCCTGCTTATGTTGTGGATATATCCCCTCTCAGTCTGTTTGAGTTTTTCCTGCCATGTGTTTTTTGAATTAATGGCAAAAAAGTCATAAAAAAGCTGTCACAACAATCCACTGTTAGTTGAACATACTGCAGTGTACAGTGAAGTGTGTGTTGTTGGGTTATACACGTTGCTAAAGTGAAGATGTTTTGTTTGTTTTCTTGAAGGTGGTGGTTCTTATCCTTAGCTTTGGCAAATACTGAATGTTCTCTTCTCCTCACACTAAAGAGAAAATAGACTTGAGGCAATGATGTGTTGCTTCATTCAAGTTTTTTTGAGGGAATGAAACTGACACATGGGGCTCATCATCTCTTAAAGGGAAATATATTTAAGGAAAGTGTTTTGTGGTGTTTTTGTTTTCTTGCCTTTACTTTGGGGAGAACTGTGAAGAGAAGAAAAATGTAATACATTCTGAAGCACAGTGGGTTTTCCCAATCCAAAGAGCCACGCAGCACAGAAGCACTCAGCTGCCTGTGCAGCAGAAAAGGCCTATACTACTGTATAATCCTACTATATAAAAGGAAGAAAACTATCCATCCTAATCCATTTTCCTCCTTAATGGGTTGACCAATCCATCTGGAATTGCACATGGCCATTGGCCCTTGGCATATGCATGGACTGACAAAGCTGATTTTCCCAGGCAGGGACTGATTGAAGATTATTTTCAATTTGTGTCTCAAATTCGTGAACTCCATCCGTTCTCATTCATTTTTTCTGTTCAGTGGGTTAGCCAATCGATGTGAAATTGCATATGTGCATTGACGATTGGCATATGCAGTCACTTTTTGTACTTTTCGTTTATACGTTTATTAGCATTATTGCCATGGCTATGGGATCTGTAGTCACGGTCATGGTCCAAAGTCTACATGTAGTTGGGGTGCGCACATCCCTGGCTATGGGCTATTGTTGAATGAAGATCTAACAGTAACAGATGTAATAAAAAAGCACTCAGCTGCCTGTGCAGCAGAAAATAGAACCATGGCATGTTGTATGAAGATATACAGAAATGCAGATGTGGCCATGGGAAAAGATCCACTTTTTACAGCATAATAGTTGAACTCCTGCTGTGATTTGGATTCATCCACATGGGGAACTGTTAAGAAAAAATAAGTTATGCGCATGCATTGTTCAGTCCTGAGTAGTAAGGAGGGATGTTCTGTGAAGAGTATATACATAATATATATATTAGTAATATATATATATATAATATAACATTTTGCTTCTGTATTAAGAGTCAAGAGACCGTTTTTAGTAAGTTGTGAAACAGGTAAAGGACAGATAGATACAAGGAAGGATGCATTATTCATGCACAAAGTCTTACTTTTATGATACCCATGCCCACCACTGAACTTCCAACATAATCAGTTGAACCCAGGTTCCTATTATAATTTATTATCTACTAAATGATAAATGGCTCTTCAGTTAGCAATGTAGTCTGTAGTGTGTTCATACAGAGGCTAAGATATTTATTTGTGCGGCGTGATTACATACAAAGTCAATGCAAAAACATAAAGTGATGCATGCAATGAGGTGAAATGGGTGACGTGAATGCGTAAAATGTGTTTCTTCCTCGTCTTTGCTCAAGTTGAAACATTGCTTCCCAATGAAGCAAGCAGGTTACATATCCTGTCATACAGTTCTGGTTGTATCATATAGAGCACCGAAGTCTGACGAAATTTACGCATCCTACCTGGGTTTTTTTTCCCCCGTGACTCTTATGGATATGAATCATCAACTGACGGTGAGAAAACGCTAATGTTACTTCCGCCGAATTAGTTACATTTTCGCCAGAAACAGACTGTATCAAATATGAGCGACTGATCATAAACGATACAGAGCCACCTCCCTGACAATATCGCCGAGACAGTTTGCTTATTTTTGGACCACAATTCTTATATGAGACGATTCTAAGATGACCCAATGTTATTCTCCATAGATAAATTACTTTACGACCCACGGGATGAACGAGTGACGTCAGGACTTCTGTACTCTATGTCAGGTATATTTCCATGTTCTTGTGTGCACACTGGGCTGGCAGTGTAAACACCAGTACTGACTTGCTGTAAAGTATGTCTCTCTGACTCTTCCTTGACTCTGTAGTCTGCAGTAATTGGATGTTCAATTTCCTCATTCTTTTTTATCTTACTGAGTTCAACACCCCAGAACTTTTCCAATTCTCTGCTGTGCACGTCGAGTTGCACAGTGAATGCTGTTAAACCCTTTTGACTCATCTTTAGACACTTGTTCCAGTGTGATGATTTGTGTTAGTATACAATGTTCTGTGGCGGTACAATTCTGTCAAAACATTTACAGAATGGCCATTGTGTTTTTCGGTGCGGTATAAAAATATCAGATTGTATGAATGGAAATAATGGGCTTGCACACGATGTGCAGAGCTTCGTTGCTGAATACTGAATTAGGCTGAAAGACGTTATATCTGTCAAACATGGAATAAAATGATCTATTCAGCAAAAAAGCTCTATTCATCACTTGCAACCTCATTATTTCCATTGAGCAAACGTATGTCATGCATAAGGCATTTACAAGGGTGTAACAACACAATTTCTGCTAAAATATATAATGCAAATGTTGGTAGTAACATTCTGTTGTCTATATTGTGCACTTTTTTAAGTTTTCAAGGTAATATTATCGTATATTATCATCTACACAGTACATTTCTATAGGATAAAACAGAGCTCAATATTACTTTATGAGCATTACAAAACATATAGGGCTACACTTTTATATTGTCAGTCTAGTCATGTGTGTTAAGCTTTTCTTTGAGAAGATTACAATCACATTATCTAGCACTGTCAAAAATCTTTATGCAATTATTTCAAATTAAATCTCCTAGCAGAACATCTTAGACATCTTATCAGACATGTCTGATAAGATGAGATAAGATCAGATTAGATACCACAAATCCTCTGCACCCACCCTTTCTAAAACAGGCCCATGTTGTACTGAAACAGACTAGCTTGCATGAATTCTGTGTTGTTTTCTGTGTTAGTGAGGCGACATGAAACCATAGCAATACCCCAGTATATCTCAGCAAATAATAACATTGCCTGCTGGTTAATTGTGCATAAATACTGCATGAATACAGACTTTAGATGTCCTTCAAGAACTAGCCGCTAATATTGCTGAACATTAGTCGTCCCGTGATGTATTATTTCTGCCAGTTACTTAATTAATATTCTATGAAAAAAGGACGATTTCTTTATTGAGGGTAGTAGGGTATTGTTTTGGTTGCTATTATGCAAATATTTGCACTGGTGCACATTACTTAATATTATTTTCAATTCTGGTTACAGAATAACATGTGTTATTTAAGGAGACATATTTTTACACTAATTCAAACCCAGTCCCCTTTGCGTGTGGCCTTCTTTTTACACTAATTCAAGCCCGGTCCCCTTTGTGTGCTTCCTACTAGATCAGAGCTAGCCCTGAAACATGACTGTCATACCATGACAGTCATGGTAAAAGTTGTGTTCTATTTTTTCACATTGCCATCTCTCACATAAACATAAACGTTCAGATTTCAAATATAAAGTGCTTACCACCGAGCCACGGATGTTACAAGGCGATGCGGACCGCGATGAGTACCCGTATCTCCCGTATTGTTCAATAAAAAGCATTTTAATCCCATCGCCGGCCATTTTTTTTTTTTTTTTTTTTTTGTAATGTATCAGAGTGCAATACACCTCCCAACCATTAGTGTCGCATGGTTGAAAGTATCGGAGACAATTTGGAGAAAATGGCCGGCGATGGGATTAAAATGCTTTTTATTGAACAATACGCGAGGTACGGGTACTCATCGCGGTCCGCATCGCCTTGTAACATCCGTGGCTCGGTGGTAAGCACTTTATATTTGAAATCTGAACGTTTATGTTTATGTGAGAGATGGCAATGTGAAAAAATCGAACACAACTTTAGACCAGGGGGACTCGGCACCATGACGCTTGTATACAAGCGTCATGTGAACCATGGCTAGATCAGAGCCAATAAGCAGTTGTCCAATTCTCTCCCAACTTGGGACAAAAATCCCTCATGGCTCTGCCTAGGTTACCATCTACTTTTCCACCTTCGTCGTACATTGCACGATGTGCAGTTAATATGAAACTAATTATTACCCAATACTTTTGCAGTTCACTTCCGCATGTGCTCCAACCCCCCAGCCCCCCCCCCCCCCCACACACACACACACACACACACACACACACACACACACACACACACACACACACACAACACATTGAAGAACGCACGCTCAGTGTTGCCATGTTCGCTAATTATAAGCGACTTTGGCTTACTTTTGAGAGCGAGATTCAGCAGTGTTGCCATGTCTGCTAATTATAAGCGACTTTGGGCTACTTTTATAAAATGGTCTCTCTCTCACACACACACCTTGCGTGATTACCTACAGGACTGTACACAATGGGGGAGGGGTAGTGAGTTGATAACAAACACAAGAGAGCGCGGCACAACACGTTGAAGAATTGAAATAAGCAGCAGTATTTCTTAGCAATTAAAGCAAGTAAGTTAAATTAAATAATTACCCTGTTCTCCTGCAGCGAATGACAGATAGAGACCTCCATATGGCCATATCAGTTGGATCACTGGTGCAACGTAGCTGTGAGGTGGCTGTGAGGTGGATGTGAGATGCAAAGTGGACGCTACGTCACCCTAGATGTGAGGGCCGTGAAGCGGCCTGAACTTCTAGTTAAATGAATTGATAAGGTCTCAAGAAAATATGAGAATCTCAGGAAGATATAAACCATCTCATGGAGTAATGTTGCGGTACCAACTAACTGTTATCAGCACAAGACCACAAGATCTTCCACTTCGAAGTGACACCAAAGAAACCTCTGGTGTCTTTTTGCTACAAAGCATGTTGAATGATGCAACTCATTGCAACAGGAGACTGGTGCTTCCAAGGCTTATGTGCTTTTAACACAGTTGGATATACTGTACCGTACCATCACAGCACTTATTTGCCTTTTGTGCATTTTTTTTCAAAGCTACTATATAGAAAGCAAGTAATTGATATAATGGAACTATGTCAGATTTCATAAAGCTGAAATCCAGAACTTATTTTAATGAATAAAACATATTTTCAACCAATCTCTATATTAGAGTATTTCATACAAAAATGACTTGCACTGTATGTTGCACATTTGCAGTGGTTGGCACACTTGGCGGTATAGTCTCCCTACTATTCCATTGAGAAATTTAGAACACCTACTGGTTGACAAGTAGTACTGCCTGAAGCTCATAAAACCCATTATCGCCCCTGGTCAAGCAGGAATTACCTCTTGATTCATGAAAAGGAGATTTAATATAAAAAAAACAGTATTACACACATAAGCTCCTGTTTTGATTACCACCATTGAGAAATTAGTTTTTAGCCTCAGACCCTTGATGCATCACTCACCATGTTCAGGTGAACCTGCAGCCTCAGACCTCCATGCATCACTGTGTTCAGGTGAACCTGCCACCTCCGATCTCCATGCATCCCTGTGTTCAGGTGAACACACTGCCTCAGGCCTCAATGCATCACTCACACTAGAGGAAAGGCCATGGGGTCACCAAAAATCAGTGAGGTTCGTCCTTCAGGAAGCATGAATGCACTCAGCAAGTCCCATGACAATCCAGGCAGTATACGAGACCAACATGTTGGACTGATCGACTGATCGACATCATTTTCCTAGTCATAGAGCCCTGCCACTAGTGGGGCTAAAAATCAATGAGTTCAAGTAGAGTCTCATACGTAGCCTCTCCCCCAAGTGTATCTGCTTAGGGCTTCTCCAAACAAAATATTTGGGATCCAGCTGGTTTAGTCATAATTTCAAATGAAAAGTTGTTATTCTGTGCAGTCATAATGAACTATTAATTATGATGCATAAAAGTTACAGTCCATGTCATCATGAATATCTCATTCCAGCCAGCGGACAAAGGGAGGCAACCCTGGATAATAATTACACCTCTTACATAGAGGGAGAAATCTGAGAATATTGAGTGTCTCATAAGGTTTTTAATGTTGTAAAATGATATAGTTATGGAAGGTGATATAATTGCACTCCTACAGTAAATCATAAAATATTAACTGTCTTAATCTAGTAAAATTATAGTTATGATGCCATAACCGCTAGCTACTCCTTATATATAGTAAATCATAGAAGATTAAATGTCTATTAATGCAGTAACATTATAGTTATGATATAACTGCACTCCAGTAATTAAAATGTTTCTGCAGTGCATTCACTTAATGATTAAGCTTTGTCCACTTGTGCATTAAGGTGAAACTGAACACAACCTGAGCTGATGATGTCACACCACCAGTTTTCCTTCCAGGCTTTTTTCTACTTGTCCAAATAGGAGCTATCATGATTTTTCCTATCTCCACCATCACCACAACTTCTCATTCTCAACACTATATGCATGCACATTAGAACAAAACCCTATGTTTGATCACACACGTTTAACCACTTAAACCCCAGCATCCATATTGTGGGGAAAGCCTTAGCAGAAAATAGCAGATCGACAAGCTCGGTTGCATTGTGAGCTTGTCAATCGGCTATTTTCCAGCGAAAGCTTTCCCCAAAGTAACAGAAAATAGAAAATACACTAGAGAGCCCTGTGGGACTCGGCTCAACCATATGGGGTTTAAGTGGTTAAGATCTTGTTTGAACCACACTCTTCTTTATTTCCCCCCTGCAAAACAGTAACATCCTCATTAAGAGTGTACAGTACAAATACAACCAAATTAGCCCTTGCCCATTTGAAACTCTGGGAGTGGAAACGAAACTAAATGGACCCTATTTTGGTTCCATTTTCTACACTCTCAGAGTTGACTGTGCGCAGAGTATAGGGTTGGGTGGGTGGGGGAGAAGGGTGCTGAGGAGGAGGAGAGGCTAGAAGAGAGCAGTCACATCAGTCCGTCACCAGAAGCTCCAGGCGGTGGATAAAAAAGCATAGAGAGAGTCAGTGTGCGTCGCGTCGCCCCCGTGGATTTTAATTTACAACAGAACTTTGAATTTTACGAACAGAGATCCCGTCCAAGCCGAACACACAAGGAACGCTGTCCGTGACCGCTTCGAAAATGATCCTCAAACTCGTGTACCTCCTCGGGATGTTCGTCTGCGGCATTCAAGGTAAAAAAAAGAAATCATCTTTCTCTCTTTTTGTGACTTTGTTTGTGCACAAGTTGCGTTATCCGTTGATCCGCATGCTGCTTGTTCATGTGGAGAGAACTGAGAGAACAGGGGCGGATTGTTTTAACTACCCCTGGTGTTTTGTTGTTCAAGCACGTCTTTACGAGAGGCTGGAACGTTTGCTTTTCCTGTTTAATGTGAACTGGCCGAGTTATGTGGTCTCCATTAGTTCCATGTATTTATGTGATCTCCATATAGTTCCATGTATTTATGTGATCTTCCATGTATTTGTGATCAAGGCTGATGAGAGAGAGACACTTAAGTTATGGTTATGGATTTTGCGGGGTCTGATGTCCTCTGGTTTATTGAAGAAAAATCTGTAAGGTGTGTTAACTCGCAGGAACAGAGAGTTTTACTGTTGTTGGTAGGAACTGTTCGCGTGCACCTGTCTCTGTCTATCCTCTGATTGTTTGTGAGGAGGCAGGACTGACCAGCAGGCAGACAGGAGAGTGAGTCATGACAGTGGTGGAAGAAAGTAGCTACTCCGCTTTGTACTTAAAAGTATTCGCATTAAAATATACTTAAGTACTGAAAGTAAAAGTAGCCTCATTATGCAGAATTTCCCATTTTCACTTCAAAATGTATTAAAAAAATATTTTGAAACTGCAGATCTACAAGCTCACAACGCATTGAGCTTGTAGATCTGCTATTTTCAAGTGGCCGAAATATATATACGCCTGAAGTGGTTGGTGTGTGTTTTGTAATAATAATCAAAATCTACAATGTAACTAAAGTTTTCAAATAATTGTAGTGGAGTGAAAGTACAATATTTGCCTCTGAGATGTATTGGAGACAGAAGTAAAAGTACTGGAAACTAGAAATACTCCAGTATAAATACCTCAAATTGGACTTAAGTACAGTACTTGAGTAAATGTACTTAGTTACTTCACACCACTGGTTCATGGATAAACCAAAGTGAATATTTCATCATCCATGTTTCTGTGCCTGATTTCTGTGCCTGTGATTTAGTGTAGCACGGTGGTTTCCACGACCCCCATAACTCTGAGAGTGTACAAATGGAACCAAATGGACCCTTACGGGTCCATTTGTACACTCTCAGAGTTACACACCCGTAAGGGGCCATTTAGTAGCCCATGAGGGTCCCTGGACCCCAACTTTAGACCCACTGGTGTAGCAGAGTGTTTCCAGTGAGCCAACATGCACAATATCAGCAGCACCCTGACTCTGTTTGACCAGAATGGAACAGAGCCTTCATTAGTATCATTGGCAACACCTGTGAATGTCTTCCCACTATGGCTTCTGTGCATAGAGCCTATTCCTGGCGCACAACGGCAGGTGGCAGTAGAGCGCACTGCAAAGGCTGTTTACTGGACAGCGCAAACATTGACTCAAAATAAATGCCTCCGTCCCAAAGGCTCTCTTGTGGATCAATCCATGAGATTTCAATGTCTTTCTTTATAATGTAATTTGATTTCCAAGTGCAGGGAATTAAACTGGTTACTTTTTCTGTTTAAAGGTAGGCTATATAAGTATTTAGTATTCTTTTGGTTAAAATAAAACGTTGTTTTCTATAATATTATGATAGTAATCATTGCCACAGAGTGTTTGTTCAGTAGCAGGAGCTTCCCTGTCTCTCCAGCTCTTTAATAAACAGAAATTTAATTTTTTGGTGGGTTGCCAATTTCAGCCAATCAGGAGAGAGGGAGAGTACCCATTTATCAGCTCTGTATTCTATCAGTATATTCCAGTTCCACTTTTGTCTGCTCATTTCTTTGTGTCATTACTTCCAATTTCACTTGTTAATCCTGCATTCTGTAAGAGTTCTCTCTCCTGACTGGATAAAATTGGTATCCCGACCTGAAAATGCTGTTTTCTGTTTACTAAAGAGCTAGGGAGACGGGGAATGATTACTATCAGAATATAGAGCTATTTAACAATTATTCTAACAAAAAAATCACTTACCATACATTAAGAAAGGAGAAAAAAAAATTAATGCTCATCTAGACTAGAGCACATTAGTCACCACATTAAACAAGTAAAAATAGCATTTTAAGTGAAATATTCACTCTTTGGTAGCCAGGATGAAGTGACTGAGGGGATGGTTGAAAATGGCGAGGGGGGCAAATATTTGTTTATGTAGTAAATAAAACAATAGGTTATCATAGTTTCAGTATTGTTGCCATTGCAATACAGCATCACATCGAACAAATCTGTGGCCTATCATGTTATCAAGACAATACAAACTGTTTAGAGCATGTACAAATCCTGCAGAAATGTTTCTAATAAGACCCGTTGGCTTCCGTAATGGACATTTTGTAGGCTGATAAGTCATTGTCCCAAACCTTCAGGTCTATGTCAGTGAATAGCCAATAAGATGACCTCATACCATCAGTGTAAGAAGAACTAAATATTGTTTCTGCTCACCTTTCATGGGTTCAAGGTTGAAAGTTAACTTCATTCATTACCCAATATGAAATGATTGGTATCACTTGCTATGCATCCCATGTCTATAATGCATTATAAACATGTATAAAATGCACTATAAACATACTTATAATGCATTATAACCTGCTTATTCATTATATTTGTCAGGCACAATAAACAAGACCTACAAATACTATAATGGTTAATACAGAAATGTTCCCTGTTCCCCAGTTTATTGTGAGATCTTCAGTTTCCTCAAGACAAGGTTTATGTAGAAGCAACGTAGGCTACAGTATCTTTGCATATGTCATCTGTTCTGCTCCTTCTGGTTCATTTTCAATCCCACTTCACTCTGTTGACGCTGCAGTTACTTGAGTTTACATCCCTGAAGCTTTATGTGCATGGCTCTTTCCTGATGCTTAGCTAAATGAATGATGTGCTTGTCATGGCTCACCAGAGACACTCCCAAGACGATGTCAAGTGGCAAAATTAAGCTCAATTTATACTCCTTCGCACTATGTGGTCGCTTGCCGAAGAGAACAGACCTTACAGCTAATAAGTTAGGCAAGCAACACTGCTGTGTGACGAAGTATAAATTAGCCATTAAGATATTTCTGTGGATCACCGTTGTGGGAAGAAATGTCAGTGACTCAGGGTTTAAAAGATTTATGCCCCCGGTGCTCAAGTGACTCCCCGTGCACAGTGAGCACGGGCTTAAGCATGGATTTGTGGTCTGCTTACATGCTGTAGTTCATGTACGTGTTCACATTCACACAAGCAACAAGCAGCTTCTCACACACATCCACATGCAGCGCACAGCTGTAAGCCACCCGAATAGAAGCATCACAGTCGCATATTTATGAGGACATTGACAGAGTGGTTTTAATAAGAATACTTTTCTGAAATTCACACCGCTAGCCCAGCAGCAAGCAACCCTCTCTCTATAAATAAACCTCCCTCGACGATCATTTCCAGCCTCACGCTTAAAAACGCAGTACTTGGAGCGGCTGGACGCTGCGGTTCCTTAACATTATGCAACTGCACTTAAGTCCAATTAAAAACATGCAAAGCTCTTTGCAATAAGATATGGCCTGTGTCCTGGTCGTGCGAGGTGTAATTGATTGTGTTATTTGGTTAACAGAGCAGGAAGGGGGACGCGTATAGCATAGAGTCAGTGTGTGTGTGTGTGTGTGTATGAAAATGGAATCGTCCCCTGGAGGAAGCTGTGAATGAGAAATCAATTTAAGGAACGGCTGGAGTCAGCAGGCCATGTGGGCCCTTTAGCACCCAATCCAGTTAAGTTCAGAGTGCGCCCCCATTTTGCATTTTGTCATAGAGATGTAGCCAGTATAGATGTCCGGCTTTTTCCTGCCGGCTTGCATAAACTTGAACGGCATTTTGAGTCGGAACAATAGCTAGGTCTGCATTTTTTTTAAAAGAAGTTGCAGTGGGTGATCTGGAAACTAGCTGGCTTGGAGAAACAATCACTGTTCTCTATAAAAGTGATCCTCAAGCTTTTTAATTTCAAGGACCCCCAGTTTGATATGCATAAAGCCACAAACCTCTGAGACACAATCTACACTGTAAAATCCTCAGTGTTAATCTAACTCTGAGACTGTACCTTTTTATATAGTAGGTCTTATAGTGCGTGCCAAAAATCCTGAAGGGGGCGTCAACAAGTGTCATTTGGTAGCGGCGGACATCTTTGTGGGGTATAAACAGGTTGCCTTAACTTTGCCCCCCACCAGTATGTCTGCAGCTACTATGCCACACCCCCCCGTGGTGACAACACGTTGGCAAGCACTATAGGTCTCTGTAACTCTTCAGTGACAGATCTATAAGGGTCCATTTGTTTCCTAACTATCAATAATTTAACCTATTAAGACTATATGTTGTTATACCTTTAAAACCAGGAAAGCATCTGTGTCATTTTAGGATTTTAAAAAAATATCTGAAAAAAAAATAGAAGATTTTCTGAAAACTTAGGTTAGATGGCGTTTTTAAAATCAGTCTCAGGTCTAAATTGGTTAAGCTGGGGACCCTCTGGAACCGCCTCAAGGACCCCTGGGGGTCCCTGGACCCCACACTGAGCATTCATCACAGAAGAACAATTAATAAATACGTGTCAGTGTCAATATTATTGTATGAATATTTCGATTGGTCAGTGAATATCTTCATTAAATATGTATTCATATTTAGATTTGTCAGTGAATATCTTCATTAAATATGTATGAATGCTTAGATTTGCCAGTGTACATCTTCATTAAATATATGAATATTGAGTGAATGGGCTCATCAACAATATCCCAGGTGAAATCTAAATACACAAGTCAGTTATTTCTCTTTGTTTACCAAAAATAAACAAAGAATGATTAAAATGTTCCCTTGGCATAAATACTTAGTCAGAAGTAAATTTCTCGGTTTCATCTTTCAACACTAATGGAAGCAGCTGTTTTCAAAGTTTTTCGGTGTTTGCTAGGGAGTAAAGACACACACAGTGTTTTTTTAAATAGTACTATTGACCTACAGCCCCCGATTGTAAACATTCATACACTTTCCTTTACATTACTTTACATTACCAGTCACTACCATGTTGCTGGTTAAAGCTGCAATACGTAAGTTTAAGTCCTACCCGGGATTCAAAGGGGGTCTCCTGCATTAGAGACCAAACATCTACTGCTCATCCCTCCTTGTCCAGAGGAGATATTGGACTTATGAGCTTCATGCAGTACTCCTTGTCAACCAGTAGGTGCTCCAACTTACACCAGCGTCTAAATATTTCAATGGAAGAGTTGGGAGACCACCTCTAACCACTGCATATACAGTAGTTAGTAGTTACAGTATATAGTATTAAAGGATCTACACCATGAATTTAATTTTTTTTTTTGATATTTAATATCATATGGTGTATGTCCCTCAAACCTTTTTCAAAAGGTTTGAGCCTAAATCATCACTCAGATATACTCATCCCAAGTCAATTGTCTCTGGCTTATACAGCACTTTCAGCTGCAATACCAAAACGTCCTCTTGGGCAGGGGGGGCTACTGAGCAATTCTGTCTGGCCAGCATCAATGCAATGGCAATGCAAGTGTCATCACTTGCATTGCCATTCTGAAATGGCCTGTTCAGACACGCCCATTCTGAAAATCTCTGAAATGAGAATGAATGACTGAATGTTAAAAAAAAACACTGGGGACCCCAAAAAATACTAAAAAACAAAAAAAAAAGGAAATTCATGGTGTAGACCCTTTAACATACTCTACCACACAGATAAGTAAAATAATATTCATTCACATATGTTTCGGATATGCAGCTTTAAAAGACTGCTGGAGGAATGTAGCGTAAATAATTAGAATGGTGCTAGATTTTCAGGCTCAAAGGATGACAATAACGAAATGATTGGTATCACTTGCTATGCATCCCATGTCTATAATGCATTATAAACATGTATAAAATGCACTATAAACATACTTATAATGCATTATAACCTGCTTATTCATTATATTTGTCAGGCACAATAAACAAGACCTACAAATACTATAATGGTTAATACAGAAATGTTCCCTGTTCCCCAGTTTATTGTGAGATCTTCAGTTTCCTCAAGACAAGGTTTATGTAGAAGCAACGTAGGCTACAGTATCTTTGCATATGTCATCTGTTCTGCTCCTTCTGGTTCATTTTCAATCCCACTTCACTCTGTTGACGCTGCAGTTACTTGAGTTTACATCCCTGAAGCTTTATGTGCATGGCTCTTTCCTGATGCTTAGCTAAATGAATGATGTGCTTGTCATGGCTCACCAGAGACACTCCCAAGACGATGTCAAGTGGCAAAATTAAGCTCAATTTATACTCCTTCGCACTATGTGGTCGCTTGCCGAAGAGAACAGACCTTACAGCTAATAAGTTAGGCAAGCAACACTGCTGTGTGACGAAGTATAAATTAGCCATTAAGATATTTCTGTGGATCACCGTTGTGGGAAGAAATGTCAGTGACTCAGGGTTTAAAAGATTTATGCCCCCGGTGCTCAAGTGACTCCCCGTGCACAGTGAGCACGGGCTTAAGCATGGATTTGTGGTCTGCTTACATGCTGTAGTTCATGTACGTGTTCACATTCACACAAGCAACAAGCAGCTTCTCACACACATCCACATGCAGCGCACAGCTGTAAGCCACCCGAATAGAAGCATCACAGTCGCATATTTATGAGGACATTGACAGAGTGGTTTTAATAAGAATACTTTTCTGAAATTCACACCGCTAGCCCAGCAGCAAGCAACCCTCTCTCTATAAATAAACCTCCCTCGACGATCATTTCCAGCCTCACGCTTAAAAACGCAGTACTTGGAGCGGCTGGACGCTGCGGTTCCTTAACATTATGCAACTGCACTTAAGTCCAATTAAAAACATGCAAAGCTCTTTGCAATAAGATATGGCCTGTGTCCTGGTCGTGCGAGGTGTAATTGATTGTGTTATTTGGTTAACAGAGCAGGAAGGGGGACGCGTATAGCATAGAGTCAGTGTGTGTGTGTGTGTGTGTATGAAAATGGAATCGTCCCCTGGAGGAAGCTGTGAATGAGAAATCAATTTAAGGAACGGCTGGAGTCAGCAGGCCATGTGGGCCCTTTAGCACCCAATCCAGTTAAGTTCAGAGTGCGCCCCCATTTTGCATTTTGTCATAGAGATGTAGCCAGTATAGATGTCCGGCTTTTTCCTGCCGGCTTGCATAAACTTGAACGGCATTTTGAGTCGGAACAATAGCTAGGTCTGCATTTTTTTTAAAAGAAGTTGCAGTGGGTGATCTGGAAACTAGCTGGCTTGGAGAAACAATCACTGTTCTCTATAAAAGTGATCCTCAAGCTTTTTAATTTCAAGGACCCCCAGTTTGATATGCATAAAGCCACAAACCTCTGAGACACAATCTACACTGTAAAATCCTCAGTGTTAATCTAACTCTGAGACTGTACCTTTTTATATAGTAGGTCTTATAGTGCGTGCCAAAAATCCTGAAGGGGGCGTCAACAAGTGTCATTTGGTAGCGGCGGACATCTTTGTGGGGTATAAACAGGTTGCCTTAACTTTGCCCCCCACCAGTATGTCTGCAGCTACTATGCCACACCCCCCCGTGGTGACAACACGTTGGCAAGCACTATAGGTCTCTGTAACTCTTCAGTGACAGATCTATAAGGGTCCATTTGTTTCCTAACTATCAATAATTTAACCTATTAAGACTATATGTTGTTATACCTTTAAAACCAGGAAAGCATCTGTGTCATTTTAGGATTTTAAAAAAATATCTGAAAAAAAAATAGAAGATTTTCTGAAAACTTAGGTTAGATGGCGTTTTTAAAATCAGTCTCAGGTCTAAATTGGTTAAGCTGGGGACCCTCTGGAACCGCCTCAAGGACCCCTGGGGGTCCCTGGACCCCACACTGAGCATTCATCACAGAAGAACAATTAATAAATACGTGTCAGTGTCAATATTATTGTATGAATATTTCGATTGGTCAGTGAATATCTTCATTAAATATGTATTCATATTTAGATTTGTCAGTGAATATCTTCATTAAATATGTATGAATGCTTAGATTTGCCAGTGTACATCTTCATTAAATATATGAATATTGAGTGAATGGGCTCATCAACAATATCCCAGGTGAAATCTAAATACACAAGTCAGTTATTTCTCTTTGTTTACCAAAAATAAACAAAGAATGATTAAAATGTTCCCTTGGCATAAATACTTAGTCAGAAGTAAATTTCTCGGTTTCATCTTTCAACACTAATGGAAGCAGCTGTTTTCAAAGTTTTTCGGTGTTTGCTAGGGAGTAAAGACACACACAGTGTTTTTTTAAATAGTACTATTGACCTACAGCCCCCGATTGTAAACATTCATACACTTTCCTTTACATTACTTTACATTACCAGTCACTACCATGTTGCTGGTTAAAGCTGCAATACGTAAGTTTAAGTCCTACCCGGGATTCAAAGGGGGTCTCCTGCATTAGAGACCAAACATCTACTGCTCATCCCTCCTTGTCCAGAGGAGATATTGGACTTATGAGCTTCATGCAGTACTCCTTGTCAACCAGTAGGTGCTCCAACTTACACCAGCGTCTAAATATTTCAATGGAAGAGTTGGGAGACCACCTCTAACCACTGCATATACAGTAGTTAGTAGTTACAGTATATAGTATTAAAGGATCTACACCATGAATTTAATTTTTTTTTTTGATATTTAATATCATATGGTGTATGTCCCTCAAACCTTTTTCAAAAGGTTTGAGCCTAAATCATCACTCAGATATACTCATCCCAAGTCAATTGTCTCTGGCTTATACAGCACTTTCAGCTGCAATACCAAAACGTCCTCTTGGGCAGGGGGGGCTACTGAGCAATTCTGTCTGGCCAGCATCAATGCAATGGCAATGCAAGTGTCATCACTTGCATTGCCATTCTGAAATGGCCTGTTCAGACACGCCCATTCTGAAAATCTCTGAAATGAGAATGAATGACTGAATGTTAAAAAAAAACACTGGGGACCCCAAAAAATACTAAAAAACAAAAAAAAAAGGAAATTCATGGTGTAGACCCTTTAACATACTCTACCACACAGATAAGTAAAATAATATTCATTCACATATGTTTCGGATATGCAGCTTTAAAAGACTGCTGGAGGAATGTAGCGTAAATAATTAGAATGGTGCTAGATTTTCAGGCTCAAAGGATGACAATAACGGCTGTGGACATGACAAAACAAACACACATTTTATTGCTAAGAAGAAGGAAGGCAAACGTGAAAATATTGTCTCTGATTTTTGGCATCTGAGTTTTCCTTTAACATTAACAGTACGGGTCCTCCTCATCCATGGAAACTGACTGGCATGGTTCCATGATTGGACCTCGCTTCTCTGAGTCTGTGCCTCTCTATACGGGTCTGTCTGTGCTGATTCATATACGTGATGAAGGTCAGTTGCACCGAAACGTTGTTCTGTATTAAATACATTATCTTGTAAGTGAAGACATAATGCGGGACCTTTTTACCTTTTTCATGTTGGAATCTCTGAGTGTGAAAGTCCTTTTTTATTATGGAGGATTAGTGTTGCACCGTGTATAGAAGGTTTCAGGCCGTAAACAACAACACAGCTGTCCTGCCCAGAGAGGTGGGGTCTTAAGCACTGCTGAGTGCTTACTCTGCCTGAAGAGTACCGTGCATGGAACAAGAATGAACTGAAGAATACTGTAAAGCAGCGGGGGTTCGAATAAAGGGCTTCAAGTAGCACATTATATGTTGCCATTTAAATCACATTCAGGGAAGAACTGAGGCACAGAGCGAGAATGGTGGCGGGCCGGGAAGAAAGAGTCTATGTCCTAAAATGAATTCCGTTCAAGTGGATCTGTTTCCGTGGAGTGTCTTGAATTGTATATTCAGAGCCCGAGTCTCACTCTATGGTGTCGCACTGTGGCAGAATTAATAAAACATAATTTAATCTTGCCAAGACACAATTGAATCAGTCCAAACAGATGTGATTGGGGGAGACAGCTGCTGCATGTCTTGCAGGTGGTCTCCCATGGTTTACATGGCTTCAGAGAGGGGCAACGGCAGGGACCATTGGTAAATGCAGGTTTAACCAGGAAGCAAGCAAATGGACACTCAAAGTAACCACTGGTGACAACAAACCACTGGATTGACAGTGGTTTGTGGAGGAGGTGGTTCTCTCTGTTTCTCTCACTCTCTGTCCCCTCCTCTCCGCTTTCTTCATTGACCGTGCGATGCAAATACAATTGTGCATGAATGAATTCTAGGCTAAATGCACAGCACGTACGCACGCACACACCCTGTTGCTACTACAAAGCCCGTTCTCTGTGGAGTGTTACTGTGGGTTCTGATGAACTGAAACAGAGCGTTACTGTGGGTTCTGAATGATGAACTGAAGCAGAGAGTGAGTGTTGGTGTGGATTCTAAAGAATGTTAGCAGAGAATGTTAACCACTTGAACCCTGGCATCCCTATTCTTCGGGGGGGAGGACTGGGTGATAGCTGATCTACAAGTTGTCACATTCTCATTCTGTTATCCAGTTTGACAGTTTTTTTTAAGCATGCAGAGGCTTTTGGCAGTGATTAGGCTTTTTAATGGAAATTTGTCATAGAATACAAAAGGTAGGTACAACAAACAAGTTTAATGTTACTAAAACGATCAAAAGCAATCTTTGTAAAATATAGGGAAAAAGGCAGGGCGTCACATTGGTGTAAAATGTAGGCTATGTTCAGCATATCTGGTATACAGTTATCCAGATTTAATTAAACGGCTAGACACAATCCACATCCAGACAATAAGGTTAATGCCAGGTGTGAACTTGTCCAAAGGCATCTTGTGTGGCTGAAATGTCGTTCTGTGAAGGCTTAGGATTAACCAATGTTTTTGTCCACCTTTTTGGTATTTATTTTCCCTTCAGGCATGTTGACACAATTTACACAACACCTGGTAGCTATTATCAGGCCTGGATTAACTCATGGGCTCACGAGGCTGCAGCCCGGGGCACCACGCTCCTGGGGGCACAAAACCCCTGGCAAATCAACAACGACCCCCCCCCCCCCCCATCCCATCCCATGCCTGCCTCGTGCCTCTGTACCTGACACTCACGACTTTCACCCGCTGGTCTGCTCAAGCGTCTGCAGCTAAAGCTGTATGCATTATCACATCATATTGACACTCCACACCGGAGTGAGGACAATACACAACATGTCAGTGCGTAATGATCCTTCAGCGCTCTGTGACATGCAGTAATGCCACGTTTGAGACAACAGCGCAATTTGGAGCTGTGTGCTACAGCAGTTTAAATAACCGCACATTTACTAGAAGTGCATTGTTGGGTTCATGAAAATCTGAATTGTACCTCCATTTGACGGTTATTAGACGATCTAGACGATTACTGTAGCCTGGGTGAAATTCATCTTTTATATCCAATAGTATTCTTCCTGTCTGCATAATACCTGCTCTATGGTGTGCTTAGGTTATTAAGCCTGGATAACCTTCTTTTTATTATTCATGCTGCACAGACTTAGGAGGAGTGAGGAACTTAAAGTTCGATAAAACTAAGGGAGTTAACTGATAGATTGGGTTGGATAGTGGTGTGGTTCATTAGAAAGGGGCTGCAGAGAAATAATACTCTGTTAAGAACTGTTTGGAAATGGGTTTTGCTTGGCTGAATAGACTGATGCATTGCAACCGCTGACACTTCTCATTGTGGAATATGAGAACCTCACTTACCTCAGGGGTGGCTACACCACACCAGGTGTAGCGTTGGGGACATAAAAATGTACTGAGAAATAGAAATGAGATAAGAGTCAGGAAGATGGGGTTGAGAGTGAGATGTTCCCGCTCAGTCTTGAAGAATGACATTGATATCATGCTAGCAGCATGAGTGGACAGCTAATGCCTTAGAGCTGAGGACATTCAGGTACAGTAGAGCTGTGATGATGAGAATGTGCTAAAGCTGAGGACATTCAGGTAGAGCTGTGATTATGAGGAAGAATGCTTTAATCTGCTGACAGATCCCCTTCTTTTTTTTGCATGGCCATCCCATACACGTCTCAGTTTTAGGGTCAGGGTTAGAGGATAGGCAAAAAGGGGAGATATCTGAGGTTAGGGTTAGATCAGGGGTGTCAAACTCCTTTCAGATCATGGGCCTGATTTGGCAAATGCTAATTCATGCACAGCTGTCATTGCCTTCCTTTAATTGTTCTTTCAACACGCTGTCTCAGTTTATGCTAGAACTACAGTGTCTCACTAAACTAATTTAATTGATTATGTAGATTAGGAGATTACTTTTATGACTAGTATTAGAGTCATAGGCTACAAGAAAGTTTTGATGAGAGACGAAAGCAAAATTATGCTGTTTTTGTTTTGGTATTCCACCCTTTCCATTATAAACCGACCATTAGCAGACACGGAGAGAGAAGAATACTAATTTATTATAACGTCTTTATCAGAGCTTGGTGATTTTAACCTGCTGCTTTAAGACTGTGTTGAGATGAACCTGTCAGTTGGTGGTTTTGTCTTGACAAGCAATCATCAGGTGCTGACTGGTGCAAACAGGGAGCATACAGTAATACTGAATTAACTTATGTCTACATGAATTCACATCTTCTGTCCGCTATTGCCCTGCCCTTCAATGTGAGTGCATCAGGAGATGATCTCCAGCATCCACAGAGACTAGATGATGTGTTCTCTCTCTCGGTCTCTCGGTCTCTCGCTCTCGCGCTCTCTCTCTCTCGCTCTCTGTCCATACACAAATATTATTGTCTCCGCCAGGCCGAAAGGCATGGCGAGAGAGTATGTTTTGCCCCCTGTCCGTCCGTGTGTCCGTCCGTGTGTCCGTCCGTCCGTCCTTCTGTCTGCGAGCAGCTAATCTCCGCCACCGTTGGCCCGGTCGCTGTGAAACTGCGTACACACACTCCCTGGATGCCACAGCAGAACATCTGCCCCACATTTTTCAGATCAGCCTGTCATAGCGCCACCATGAGGCAGACTTTTGCAAAACACATTTTTTGATATTACACCTACAGATTTTCTCCAAAAA
Source organism: Gymnoscopelus braueri (assembly GCF_963280865.1). Classification (NCBI taxonomy): domain Eukaryota; kingdom Metazoa; phylum Chordata; class Actinopteri; order Myctophiformes; family Myctophidae; genus Gymnoscopelus; species Gymnoscopelus braueri. The sequence goes on along the minus strand of NC_137626.1, from coordinate 25,963,981 downwards.
ACACACAAATCGGTAGACAGTATCTCTATAGCGGATCAACACGGATCTGTCCGATTTTCCATATTCCTCCCTGATTGGCTAAGATTGGCTTCCAAAGTTTGCAGGATTGGTTCATTTTAAACAAAATGCCTCAAATCACGAACGCAGCATGCAATTTCCGTGAAATTTTCCACGTAGATTCCCACTTGGCCCAGGAAGAAATGTCACTTGAAAACTTTCAAATCAGCCTCATGGTGGCGCTATAACAGGCCGATTCACGTTTTTAGCTATAACTGCACCGATCTGCGTGAAACTTTGCACACACACTCCTTAGAGGCCAAGGAAAAACCTTTGCCCTGCATTTTTCACATATGCCTTTTAGAGCGCCACCAGGAGGCTGAGTTTTGTAAAACACATTTTTGGCTCTTACTCCTTCAGATTCTGTAAATAAATCACGCAAATCGGTACACAGTATCTCTATAGTCATGTGATCATGATGGATCTGTCCGATATTTCATATTCCATCCTACTTGGCTAACATTGGCTTCCAAAGTTTAGTCTAGTGTGCGATTTCTGTGAAATTTTGCACACACATTCCCACTAGGCCTAAGAAGAAATGGCACCCTTTTCACATTGGCCTATTATAGCGCCACCAGGAGGCCATAATAACCTACCTGACCTGGCGGAGACTTGTGCTCCTAGGAGCACTTTTTTTATCTATCCGTCTAGATATGTCTCTCTGTCTCGATTGTGTTCCAGTTCCGATTTTGTCTGCTCATTTATTTGTTTCATCACTTCACATACCAATTTCACTTGTTTATCCTGTATGAGTTCTCTCATCTGAATGGATGAAATTATTATACCTACCAGATTGTATTTTCTGTGTACTAAAGAGCTATAGAGATGTTATTGAACAAACACTCTTCTTGCAACGATTTCTATGCACATAAGGAGCTATTTAAGATGTATTCTAACAACAAATATCACTTAAGCCACCTTAAGTGCTTGAATTGTAAAATAAGATAAACGATAAATGAAAAAAAGTGCAGACACTGGAATCAGGTGCCTTTTTAGGGTACAGAGTTGTCTACATGAATTATGGGTATCGGGGGGGGGGGGGGACTGTTGATATCGGCCCATCAGGCTTCCTGTTCTCCAAAATATCGGAATGGTATTGGCTTTGAAAAATCCATTTGACGCAGGCCTCCATGGGAACACTGACACAATTGTTCCTGTAATTAACAGCCTCTCTTATCTTTACTTGAAGTGGATGTCGTGTTTACCCATGTGCCAGAGCTGTACAACAAAAAGCCCATATAGCCACGGTCGATTCCTCTTTCTCCTCTCCCCTTTGAAATCAGACATACACAGTTGCACGGCCCTGAGGCGCACCACTGATTAGGTTTGAAGATAAACTGGGCTGTCCTACCTGCCTTGTCTCCCTTTTGTTTATCCTAGAAAATCATTCCACCCCTCTGTCCTCCCTCAATACTCTGGTTGTCTAATTTCTCCTCAGGCATTTGTCAACACAATTGTCTGTACATGAAGAATGCCTGTTTGTCTTTCTCCTGCATGAGATACAGTGTGCAACCTGAACCACTTTCAAACTGCTAGCCCTATTTTGGGACAAAAATGTCCCACAGTGTAAAATATTCACAATTTTCAAAAATAGCAATGAGTCGCAATGTTGTAGCCAGGACGCAAAAAAAATAAGATAATGAGGTACTGTGTGTGTGTGTGTGTGTGTGTGTGTGTGTGTGTATATATATATATATATATATATATATATATATATATATATATATATATAGGGGTTAACTAGTTGCGTTGCGAATCATTGGTGTGGACTGGGCTTTAAATTTAGGTGTGCCCAGAGCCATGGGTCATTTGCCAGTGTGCAAGCATAGACAGTAGTCAACAATATTGCTAATGCTTCCATATTGGCACACCTAAATCACAATGTATTATTGTGTGTGTGAGAATGTGCATGTGTTTGTGCGAGCATGTACTCCAGGGCTCAGCTCCTGACAGCCTTGTGATCTTCTGCAAAACACAGAGTATTTAGAGTCTGTATTCACATTCATAAAACTATAGACACAAGTAAAGAACATCTTCATAGGAAAGAAAAAGGAGAAACCAAACAATTCCGTGTCACAGTTCAAGTGGTGAACATCAAGAAGGGACTTTTATGAACTCTGCCTCAAACTGCCATGGCTGACGTTGAATCTAAAGCTAAAATAATTGAGTAACAATAACTCGTCAGAATTAATTCTTGTTTGTTTCAAATCGTCATAGAACCACAAGAGCTATTTCGAAGTTTATGTCAGCTGTGATTCATATCAAGTCACTGATCATAAAACTACTCAAGACTATCTCAGTTTAAACTTCTGTCTTTACTGTCACACTCTTTAGTGACTCTTCATTATATTCCTCAAAGCGTCTTGAGGAACAGTGTTTTCCGGCTGCAGCCTGCAGAAAAACACTGACACTGCTTCTAGAAACACTGCTTTCCCCCCCCTAATTAGTTTTGATGCCATATCCTCATTTGTCCTGTTTTGATGGCATGTCCTCATTTGTCCTCTGCTGGTGATGATAAGGAATGGCATCATACTGCGAAGTTATTTTGATCCTCGCTTCCATCTTCACCTTCTTCTAAATTAATTTGCTTCCAGTGTGGCTTTGGGGGATGATGCATCTTTTTAATGAGGTTTGGTTGCCTGAATGGTGAGATTAAAGGGTTATCTTTACTGCATGGTATTACTGCGCCCGACAACCAAAAAGACTTTGTCAAACAGAAGATAAACATGATGTTTTCATTATGGAAAGAAATGACACAAGAAAAGACATCTGTGGTTATGGGAAAAAAGAAGCACACGCAGAAAAATAAGATCTTTTTCATATCATACATTATCTCCTGACATGAGAGATGAGACTAGATACTGTATCGTCTGGAATTATGGATATGGTAATATTATGATATGGCAGTCTTTTCCTGGTTGGAATCACTTAAGCCTTATTTTGTACTATGTCAAAAATGTTCAAAAATAGTAGGGACAATTCAAAAGAAAATGCATATTATCTCACAATACGGTATTATCATCCCAATATCGATATTGTGATATTTGATTTTGTTCATATTGTCCAGCCCTGATAGAAGTGTAGACATATCTTCACCTCCCATTTTGTTCCCATTCTTTTTTGGTATCTGAAATGCTCTCTCTCTCTCACACACACACACACACACACACACACACACACACACACACACACACACACACACACACACACACACACACACACACACACACACACACACACACACACACACACACACACAGTCACACACACAGTCACACAGACACACACAGACGCATGCACACACACACACACACACACACACTCCCACAGTTGACAAAGGCGTGAAATTTGCGGTGATAAAGTGGTGAGAGGTTTGCTGCCCTACAGGCCCTGCTTTGTTGTTATCATTATCTGTCCAATGGTCCAGATTAGATACAGTCACAAATACCAGCACAACAGCAGGTTTCAGAGCCAGGCTTAACGAAATGACTAATCACTTCACTGGCTGGACACAAAACACGACAACAAACGCTGATTCATATTAGATCACAAAGCCAACTTCATTTAAAAAGAAAAAGAAAGAAAGGAAATTGGTCTGGAATGGCTTTGTGGTGCTAGTGAGATAGTGTGCGCTGTACACACTTTAAGACTTTTGTTTTTGTGAAATGGTTTTATCCTGCTGGTTGAAAGGAATACTGAAAAATGCCTGACAGATTCAAGGATCTCCATAAATTATTTAGTTGCCGTGGGTGTACAAAACCATGACTTTTCAGAAAATGGAAAAAAATAACCGATGTGTTCCAATGGATCCAATGTAGTTATTATTTAGTCACAAGCTCTTGTTAAGATTTTCCATTGGTTAAATGTTTATAAAACTCACAGAAAGACTAAAAATTCTCCACCATGTTAAGTGTATTTGAAGCCTGACGGTCCTCCACAGTTTATCTAAAAGTTGAAGAAATTTGCTGCAAGGGAGGTGAGAATTAAGTCCCTATTTTGGACATGTGAAAATAATTTAACATTTTCGAAAACTTTCAAAATGTTGCAAACATATCAAAAATAGCAGCTACAAGCTCACTATGCATGACACCACGACAGGTTGTGAGCTTGTAGAGCACTGTTTTTGCATCACACTTTCATACCACAAGTATGAAATGGGGCATTCATTTATGAAACAAATACAGATCAAATATGGAAATACAAGGTTTATGCCTGCCAGGGGCAATTGTAAGATGTCAATCCCCCTAAGGGTTAGATAAACACCAAAAAATATTATAATGAATACACCAGGGCAGTCAGATAATAATACAGTATCTCTGCAACATCTACTGTGTTAGTTCAACTCATTCAAGGTCATCGACAGATCTTATTTTTGCCTCCTGGCTCTGTCTTGGAATGTTCCAAGGAAAAACGACCCTTCTAACCCTCATTACATTTTATCTTTCCTATTTAATCCTAGCACTGCTTTCATGTCATTATAGTTAAATCATCTATCCACTCAGTGTAAATCACTTGAGGAAAAAGGCACCAGATAACTGGCTAAAATATACATTTAAATAATGTCTTTGTGGGGAGATGCAGAATAACATGATTGCGATCAACACAAAGGAACCCCATGCACGGTAGAATATGGGATGTTTTTTAATGGCGATCACACAGCTATCCATCTAGCTACATGGTATACACTCTGTCACTACGTCTGTCAGTTGGTCTGTTTGTCGCTCCAAAGTATTTGTAACTAAAGAGAGCTGGCTGCAGCTTATCCCAAATTAGCCTATGGGCTTGTTTAACCACTTTAAACCTGGTTTCCCTCATCATTGCTGAAAATCTTCTAGATTTTTCAAAAAAGCTACATGCTCACAACACAGCGCCTTGTGGTGTGGTGTGAGCTTGTAGATCTCTTTCTGTATTCGGCATTACAAAGTATAGGGCTTAAAGTTGCACTATGTATCTTTCCTCTTCTACCCCGGATTTGAACCCGGTTTGTGCTGAAATGCTGACATTCTTACCATCGAGCTAAAATAGAGCCTGCCTACTTGCTCAGGGGATACATTTTTGAGTCTTAACCTTCAGGTTAAAACCTGCGTGAGATATGACCTTTGACACGATTTAAATGTCTCAATAGAAGAGCACAGAGACCAAATACAAACACCACAATTGTATAAGTTACATTGTATTAACATACTCTACCATACAGATTGGACAGAATTACATTTTATTCATAAAAAAAAGTTACATAGTGCCGCTTTAAAGATGGAGTGCCATGATATTTTTCAACCCTAAAACCTGATCATAAGGTATTATTATTATGTAAGGATTTTTTTCAACAAAAAAAAGTGTACAGTAAGTGTTAAAATGTTGTTTTTATGTAGACACACCCACCAGTGCATTAAGTATACCTGGTTCTCACCTTAGCACCTCCTCCACCACCTTAGCACCACCCACCTGTCCTAGTCCCTCCTCCTCCTCATGCCCACACCTGTTGTGTTATGATAATGAGGGGGAGGGTGTGGGCTTTGTGATGTCACTAAAGCGCTGTTTCTCTATTGGCACATTTGACCCTCAAGGTTTCAGCCTCCAGGAAGAAACTCCAAATAGTCAGAGAAGACATAAAACACCATAAAAACACCACCGGGGGGCTTAATGAAGTTATATCAACCTCATAGACACATGAAAAACAGAAAAAGTGCAAAAACATGGCACCACCTCTTTAACACATTGATTGCCTAGAACGAGTTAACTCGTTTTTACTCGTTTTTTAAAATCCATCACTTGATTGCCTAGATCGAGTTAACTCGTTTTTAAGAAAAAAAAAATTTCATTTTTTTTTTTTTTTTTTTTAAACTTTTTTTTTAAATTATTTGACCCAAAGACCAAGGAGATATGATTAGTCGAAGATCTAGACTCCTATCCACTTCCTTGTTAACTTAAAACTTTAAAATTTTGTATCTCAGCTCCTGAGTACTTTTTTTTTTTCAATGAAAAATCTCTGGCAATAAACTGCAAAAAATCTGAAATAACTCAGGCAATCAATGTGTTAAGATGTAAAAAAAAACCATCTCCCATGTAGAAGCATTGTATTTTGTATTTATACATTTAATTTATACATTTAATTGTATTATTTTCTTTGCCAAGTATGTTTGCATATACAATTCATCCTCTGTTTTGAACTTAATCTAACTATTATTAGGAGCAGAATTTGCCCTCTGTATTTAACTCATCCTAACTATTAGGAGCCTGGGGACCAACTCCAGCTCCAATTGAAGACGATGCAGCATTAGTCACCACACTGCACTCGGGCCAGGCCATTGATCTCCAGTCACAAGGCACAGAAAGTAGAGACTTGGGTCAAACTATCCCCTTCTAAGAATAATTACTGTCATCAGTCATTTCAGAAGATCCCCAAGGGAGAACAAAACACCAAAATTACCTGTTCCGACCGGCAAGCAAGGCCATTTGAGAATGAGTCTATCAGGCTCAATTATTATTGCTAATGTGCACTTTGAAATGGACGAGAACAACATCTGCCTTCCTTGTCAGTCATGATGTCATCATTGTCAAGCAAACTTCCTTTCAGTGGTAATGTTGTATGTGATCTATGGGCAGACAATAAAAAAGGACATTGGTCGATGGGTTAAATTCAACTGACAATTATTGTATAACTTTATTTTAAGCTTTAGTTCCTTCACATACATGTATCATGACAGTGTAGTCAAGGCAACATTATGTCATCATTATTACAAATTATTTGGTTTATGGGCGGGCAGGCTGGTTGGCCGGCCATCGGACCTCCCAGTCACTAGACTCATAACATAACCCTGTCACATGCCCATACATCGGCATATACTGATGACATCAGGGACTGACAGATACGGAGATCTCCATATATGGGCATATCGGTCTGAGCGGAGGTGCGACGTATAGGTGTAGGTAGCTCTAGTAATAAACATTTACGTAAGTAAGTACTTTGTACCCTGACTCATATGTTTTAACCACTTAAAACCCTATACGTTCTTGACCGGAGTCCCCTATTCTAGGCCTCCTCCTGTTTTCGCAACACGGAATATCTTTGCCGTAAATGATCGCCCCACAATGGGGATGCTAGGGTTCAAGTGGTTAAGTTGGACTGCCTTTGTGTTTGAGTAACCACTTGCTCTTGTAACCTCAGAAAACAAACACAAAGACAAACGGTGGTGTGCTTCATTATCCCAGCATGCATCGGGCCACTAAAGAAAACCATTCGTTTTATGTTGAGAGGTGGTGTACGTGCTTTTGGATGCGAGCCGCTGAGAGCGTGTGTGTGGTTGTGATAAAGCGTGTGGTGCTGAACATGAAGCACAGTCTGGGCTCTGGCAGATGTTATGTTAGTCTAAGGCTGTTTAATAGGAAGACGTTTCTGTCCGTTATGGATTAGGATGACTCCAGAGTACCAACTGCTGAGGACAGCAGCTTAACTTGTGTGTGTCTGCAGGTGCAAATGGGCACAAAGTAAAATGTAAACGGAAAAAGATTGGTGTGGTGATGATAGTAGTGGAGGGTGGTCCTACCAGCTATCCTGCTGTAAAGGACCAACCACAGTTTTATCACCGTGATTCTCTGTCATGCGACCAATAAATGGTCCACCATGTTAAAGGGCAAGACCACTTTGGTAGAGGTTTGGGTTGTGTAGTTACCTTGCCATGATGTAACTCCAAAGGTGGACAATAAATCAAAGATAATTGCTCCATTGATTAGAAATTAATCATTCAAAATATGCTCCTCATTGACTTACATTGTACGGTGAAACAGCTCTCAAAGTCACTCTTTAAGCACGTAAACAAACACAAACAAAGTTGATTCAGACAATATAGAACATCACCAAACACTGAACTGTTTTTATTTTTTATAAAAATGTTAACTTCTTCTTGATTTTGCGAATATTTTTTTATTATTAACTCATTCACTGCCACTGACGTAAAAAACGTAATTTGTCCCGTTTACCAATCCTGCCACTGACGTAAAAAACGTAATTATTATTATTTATTTATTTTTTTTTTAGTTTTTTTTTCAAATTTGACCCAAAGACCAAGGAGATATGATTGTTTAAAGATCTACACTCCCATCCACTTCCTTGTTAACTTAAAACTTAAAAATTCTGTATCTCGGCTCCTGAGTACTTTTTTTTTTCAATGAAAAATCTCTGGCAGTGGGCAAACGCGGCCAGCAATAATTGTGGCAGTGAATTGAAAACCCCTGACTAGATCCGCGGATCCGGATCTTCAAATAGTAAAATCAGCAGGAAGTTGACATTTTTATAAATAAAAAATAACGTACAGGGTTTGATGATGTTCTATATTGTCTGAATCAGCTTTGTTTGTGTTCATTTAGGTGATAAAAAAGGGACTTTGAGAGCTGTTTTACAGAACAATGTAAGTCAATGAGGAGCATATTTTCAATTATCAATTTCTAATCAATGGAGAAATTATTTTTGATTTCTTGTCCACCTTGGAGTTGCATCATGGCAAGTTAACTACACAACCCAAACCTCTACCAAAGTGGTCTTGCCCTATAATTCTATTTGAGGCCTGACAGTCCTCCACAGTTTATCTAAAAGTTGAGGAAATTTGCTGCAAGGAAGGTGAGAATAAAATGAAAAGAGAACCGATCATCCGAGGCGGTGATTCAATATTCTTTCCAAAGAATTCACTGTGAAATGTAAATTTCTTCTGCATCAGTGGCTTGCCTGTGGAAGGATTTGACTTGATTTTTTACATTTCATTACCTAGCAGAGGTGTATGGGCAAAGATGATTTGGTTAAGGAAATGTGCTTTGAAGTGAGGGAGAAGCATGAGCAACAGTAAGGTGTCCATTCTCTATAAACTCTAGACACATGTACAGTAGAGAATCGCAGAATTCTCTATCAACTCTAGATATGTACAGTAGAGAATTGCACCATTCTCAACTCTAGTGTGTGAAAATCCCAGGAAAGAATGAACAGATTAGTGTGCCTAAAAGTGGCCTGTGAGTTTATATGGCATCTGTTCTGTGGCTTCTATTGCTGTTTCCATCCATTCAAACTAAACTGGATTTTTTTTTTTATTGTCTCCGTCAGGCCGAAAGGCATGGCGAGAGAGTATGTTTTCGCCCCTGTCCGTCCGTCCGTGTGTGTGTCCGTCCTGTCTGTGTGTTAGCAGCTAATCTTTGGCACCGCTGGCCCGGTCGCTCCGAAACTGTGCACACACACTCCCTGAATGCCAATTCAGAACCTCTGCCCCAATTTTTTCACATGGGCCTGTTATAGCGCCACCAGGAGGCCGATTTGTGCAAAACCAATTTTTTTACCTTACTCCTACAGATTTTATCCAAACGTCATGCAAATCGGTACACAGTATCTCTATAGTCATGTGATCAACACGAATCTGTCCGATTTCCCATATTCCATCCTCATTGCCTATGGTTGGCTTCCAAAGTTTGCAGGATTGGTCCGTTTTGAACAAAAAGCCTCAAACTATGCACGCAACTTGCGATTTCCGTGAATTTTCACACGCACATTCCCACTAGGCCGAGGAAGAAATGCCACCCTTTTCACATTATAGCGCCACCAGCAGGTCTAATTTAGCAAAACACATTTTTGGAACAAAATGCCTCAAATCATGAATGCAGTGTCTGATTGCCGTGAAAGACAAGAATAAATGGCACCCTTTTCACATTGGCCTATTATAGTGCCACCAGGAGGCCAGAATAACGTACCTGACCTGGCGGAGACCTGTGCTCCGAGGAGCACTTTTTCTAGTTTCTCATGTCCTCTCGCCTTGACAGCCTGTCTCTTTATCTATGCCTCCTACATGAACCACTTACAGCATTATTTCATACCCCGATTGTGTGCACCAACCTTGGGGGGGGGGGGGGGACCAAACGGCAGGGCGAAAGTGAAGTCAAAGTGACTGCTGAAGAACCGGTAAAACAGTGAAACGCATCGGCAGAACCCGCTTGTGAAGCGAGAATTTTCCGCTGCACCTCCCCCCCACCACTGGCCACTGTCTATGAATATGTGTGCAATGTATTCGTCAGTTTGTGTCTGTGCCTGCATGTGTGTGTATCTTTGAATTAAACGGGTTGTCTGATTGCTGTGTGAGGATTCATGTGGCATTGCTTTATGTCAGGGTGAAACCTATTGTTCGTCCTGCATCACCGGCCAATGGTGTTGCTGTTGGTTGGACTGCATGGTGTATATGTTGGGAGGTGAATTTATACTGTTGATTATCAGTGGTTTCTGCAAGTGATAATTTCTGTGTCACACATTCAAGTGTCATTGCCTCATTCAGTCACGTAATAATGATCATCTGGATTTTGGAGATTGGGCATCAATGATGGAGCGAATCAATAGGCTTTATCAAAATAAAACCAGGGATTGATTTTATTTTTCGATGTACCTTTAGTAGAAATGATAAATATACCATGATGAAACCATCAAAAGGGAAAATAAATCTGCCTCAGCCTCGCGTTGATAATAATGATGGGTGGTGTTGCGCATGCACGTGTGGATGTGCGTGTCTCAGGCCGCTGAAATAGAAGCCTTTTAGAGTGGATGTGCTTGCTGACTCTGTTCAAGAGAGACAGAAAGACTGTGGGCACATGCACGCGTGGTCGTCTCCACGCACTCGCCCACGTGTGTGTGCATGAGAGTGATTGATGTTCTGTTTTTAATCAGGTGGTAGAAAATGTTATTAGACAGCTCCTCTCTGACTCCCCGCGCCTGCAAATGACAAGAGCCCCGCTGCATTCTGGGATAGCAGGCTGTAATTAGTTCTAGGAACTCAGCTTGTTACCGAGTGAGGTAGAGGCAGGGAGGTGAAGAGAGGTGGAGAGGGAGAGAGGTGGAGGGGGAGGTAGAGGGAGGGAGGTGGATGGAAGGTAGGCCTGTCACAATTGTCATAATCGCCTAATCGCAATTATTTGAGATAATTGCAATTATCTTGCATAGTCGTCAGAATCGATCCATTCATATGTACACACTCATCTGTTGAAAGACTGCGAAAATAGAAGATCTGCAAGCTCACAATCACAAGTCACAACGTGTCACGATGCGACACGTTGTGAGGTTGTAGATTGGCTATTTCCGTTATTGTTGAAAATATTTGACAGTATAAAATTATTCAATGCATTCCCTGTTCTGGCCTATTTTGATTATGGGTACCTGTCACTGTCAGTCATTTCTGTGTATATTTATGGGCAATTTTTGTTTACAAAGCCTAAAAGGCCAATATACAGTAAATGTACCGTTATTTCTTTAAATTATATGTTCCAATGTTCAAAGCCAAATAAACAATTAAATCGTATAATCACAATTATTTACATGACAATTAATCATCTGATCTATGTTTTCATCTATGATTGTGGACAGCCCTAGTAGAGGGAGAGAGGACAGGGGTTGGAGGGAGGGAGGTGTCAGCAAGGTGGAGTGTTGTGTGAGATAGAAACTAGCAGAGAAAGAAATGTGAGTTGCTGGTATTGTAGCATGAAGGTGTAAATGTGATCTGATCAATGGGGTCAACAGCTTGAAGTGGCTTCTGAGTAGGAGCAGCCTTATTGATCGGCTCCACAACTTCCAGATTTTCAGACACAGTTGTGGTGCATCAGCGATTGCATGTCTAGTAGTTAGTCACTGTGGGCATATTTGTGTATATTGTGTTTGGTGTTAATCTGTTTACTGCATTTCCCATTTGAAGTATACTTTTTAAGTCCTCTGTGGATATGCCATAATAATAAAGAAAGGTATTTTTTACCTAAACAGAATGCTTTGAAGCTTTTCTTCAATAAGCTCAGAACTGTTCTTGAAGTTGTCTCTCTGAAGGCACATCTGTTGTGCTGCTGACTGACTGTCAAGTGAAAAACATAATCAAATATTCAATACCTTTCACTGTGTTTTGAGCCTTACCTTTATCAGCCTTTCCTCTCGTTATACATGTCTGTGTGTGTGTGTGTGTGAGATAGATACTTTATTCATCCCGAAGGAAATTCCAGCTGTGTATGCGCATGCGCACGCACAAATTGCTGCATCTCTCAATTCTGGCTGTCATCCTCGTCTGTAATTGAGTCTGAGCCAGCTGCTGTGTGTGTGTGTGTGTGTGTGTGTGTGTGTGTGTGTGTGTGTGTGTGTGTGTCTTGCCACGTGCCTCTATCATCTCTGTTCCTTGAAAAGCTAAATAAATAAATGATCAAAGTCCAGATTTTAATTCTCCATTTGCAGTGTACATGAATACAGAACAAGAATCTTCCTTACTGTTATCAAATGAGACATCTTCCAGTTGTCTACACAGTTGCATGTTGTGAATGCATTTCATAGTCCACTGCACTCATTTACCAGGCCAAAACCCTTGTGGCTAAATAAACAAACATTCATACAAAAGTAATGGTATACTAGATTCAGTCAATCAATTCCTTATTGTCAGGGTTTGATGACTCCATATGGAGAAGCTTGTTTGATTTCTCTTGTTCGAAACCTTCAGGGAGTCTCACTTTGAGTCAAAGGGAAATATTGACGTACGGTAATATGCATTTCCCTGCTTTGCATGTGAATGGCTTCAATTAATGAGTTTAACAACCCTCTCCACTTAATGTTTTTTACATAACTTGCTTTGTATTGCTGCCCTTGCAAGGACCCTCAGTTGACTTCATTCATTCCATTAACTCTTAAACCTAACCTTAAAGAAGCAGTGCCACAGTCTTATTTTTTAAGTGTTTTAAGTTTTAAAATGCTGTTTTTCTGTGGACACACCCTACAGTTCCTTAAGAATTCCAGGTACCTTAAGACCTCCCACTTCATACATATCTTATATATGCCGTTTTTTTTTCACAAGAGACTGAGGTAGGCTACTTTACCTTTTTATTTATTTATTTATTTATTTAGCACACACATTATGTATATTTTATATTGTTATTTGACATTTTCTTTGTCTCTACTCTTGAATTTGTAACAGCAAATTGTAGTTTGTACAGAAAATAAATGTTCTCTTTTAAACCTGTAAACTTGGACAGAAATTGGAGTTGACTTGTAGTCTCACCAGACCATTAAGGGCATGATGAATAAATGATCCAAAAATGCATCAGCAAATATTTCCTGTATCAGAAGAGACACATGGTTGGTTGTTTACACACTTCCACATGGCAAACATGTAAGGGTTAGTACTGACCGGGACTATATACGTACATAGGTACTGTAGTTCATCAACTACTCACCCCATGCTGAGTGATCCGCTCCGTTTCGGACCCAGTTTTCCTCGGTCCCGCTTCAAGCCGGGTCCAGTGATCCACAGCTCCGTTTCGGACCGGGTCCAGTATTGCTCGGCCCTGCTTCAGCCCCGGTCTAGTTATCCACGGGTCAGTTTCGGACCGGGTTCAGTTTTGATCGGCCCCGATTCGGGCCGGGTCCAGTTATCCACAGGTCCGTTTCGGACCGGGTCCAGTAATATAGAAATTTTCTTGGGTCTCTTCGGACCGGTCCAATTATCCACGGGTTCGTTTCAGTCTGGGTCCAGTGTTTTGACCCATGCTACTCTCTAACACAGGCCAAATGTGTGAGCCAATCATGTTTGCAGTGGCATTCAGCATTGATTGATTGATTGAAGTTTTTATTGACGAAATGTGCATATATACAGTAAAATGTAATTTTATGTGTAATGTAATTGTAATGTAAAATGGATCAAACACATAAAAGCTCGAGAGCTTATTTCCATTGCGGTCCTTTAGTTTGTCATAGCAGTTGTTGTTTCCACTGTATATCAGGAGGAGCACCCCTGATTTACCCACAATCCCCATGAGCTCTGCTGTTGTTACTGGGCTCAGAGGGAGGCACAGTCAGTGGGCTTGGAGCCTCTCAATGATGGGCAGGATGCAGGTGTGTCAGCCCCCCACGACAAGCCTCAATTTGAGCCTAATTGATCTGAATACTTCTGTGAACGGCCTGTCTCCAGGCATCAATACACACAAGGCCTCTCGCTGTCTGCGTGATGGAGCTGATTAGACTTTCTCCACTCAGTTCCCACGATGGTTTAATGACTGATCCAGCCCTCCGTTTGGCATCGTACCACCTTGCCAATGCTCTTGGTGACTGGCAAGGCAAGTCCAAGTTCAAAGATATCAGAGTGTGTCAATGCAGGTTTTAGGGAAGTCACACAGGGTTTTATCCTTTTTGTAACTCCCACATCTACAGGTAAAAAACACTTTTAGCAGCAATGTGCACAATATGGTTGTACTGTATATTCTATGGATTATAGACTGCAGTAAGGTGTACACTTATACATGGATAAACGTAAACAGTATATGTGCATTAGTGCAAGTAACAGTGGGAGCAAAAACTACAAGGAGTATTTACAGATTGAATGCAGTCTTGTTTTGTTTTTTTGTCCTTGTCCTTGTTCAGGGCTCTGACAGCCTCAGGGAAAAAACTCTTCCAAATTGCTTCTTCAGTGAATGTAATGCAAGTATTAAGAGTTTGACATACCCGCCCCCCATTCTTTTTGTTAAGACTTACTTGTACACTTGCTTTCAGTTCCTGCTTTACTCTCATATTTGTGTCTGCTTTATATCATTACTTAGTGATCCTTTTTCCATTTCTTTTGCTAAAAGCAAGTTTTATTTTTATTCAATACAACATTAATACTAAAAAGCCCTGCAATGTTTTGCCATGAAATGTAAAATGTTTCAAGCACTGTACATTTTACAAACTGAACTCTCCTTAACTTTCAAAAATCATTAAAGTATAAATCCTGTGGAAAGTTCATGGAGGCACTCAGGAGTCAGTTCTCACTTAAACCCTAAATATTCCTCTGCAACTCAGACCTGACATAAATGTGATACTTTTACTCATACAGTAGCTTGTCTTCTCCTACCTTGATTTTTCTGCAGGATTTCTCTCTCCTTCTTTCTGATGTTTCTTATGGTTTGAAACTTGTTCTCGATGCTCCCCTGTGGCTCTTTGATTTCCGCCGCTCCCTTTTTCTTCACAGTTCCCCCCGGCGGGCAGGCAGCTGGTGTTTGTGTGTCCTTGAATGTGGCGTTCAAATTGAGGTGCTTCATAATTTGTTCCTTTAACCACTTAAAAGGAGGACACTTAAACAACCTCACCCGTTTTCAACCTTATCTTCATATAATAGGCTCTGTGCATAACTATAGCCCGAGGTTTCTAGAAGGTGACATACATGTACCTGTTTCCTATTCCGGTTCATTTCATCACATAGCTTCATTTGATTGTCTCAGCAGCAGATTTGAATGGGAAACACACCTGAAGGTGTCAGGGAACGGGTATGCCACCTTCTGGAAACCTGAGGCTACAGATCATGCACAGAGCTGATTGGTCCTCTTTAACAACCACTTAAAGCCTCTTTGTCCGCTTTTTTTCCGTCTAGAACCAAATCTCTTCGCCAACGCAACAAGCTTGTAGATCTGCTATTTTTTGGCTAATGTTCCCCCCAGAATATAGATGCTGGGGTTCAAGTGGTTCATTCTCAGTATAAGATGACACCGTTTCGGTCTACTAGCTCTGCGTCTCAGAGCTGGGCTGTGGACAGTTCAAAGACCTGCCTGCCCTGTTACCCTATCCGCCAACCTATCTGTCTTTCCTTACTCCCCTAGCAAAGCCCCACCCCCTCCACTCCCTGCCCCTTAGCAGGTGAGAGATCAGATGGCTCTCTCCCAGCCCATGGACAGCTCCTGGCTGGCTGCAGCTGCATGATCCAGCCTGGAGGGAAGGGGAACTGTCCAGCTGGTCAGGTGCTGAAATCACCCAGGCCAGTGCTCATACCCACTGCTGACAAGACCAACAAAACTATGCTGTCCATGGTGCTGAAACCAAGCACTAAACCAGACACTGCAGCGTGAATTCACAAAGCACTGCTCTGCTGTGTTACTGACAGTAAGAGAGATGGAGGAGGGTGTTTTGTGCGTACAGTATGTGTGTGTTGGGGGGGAGGGCGGGGGCTGCAATTTCCATGAACTCTTGTTGGCTCATTTGTTGTCTGTCTGTCTGTCTCTCTCTCTCTCTCTCTCTCTCTTTCTCAAACACACATCGGTGCTCTCTCATGCTGACTTCCTCGCTGTTTTGCATGTACGTGTCTTTACTTTGAATGATAGAGGCAGAGAAGGAGAGACTTGAACCATGGAGAGACATGAAGATATGACAAGGTTGCGGGACTGTGACGGGAATATGGGACACGTTGTAGCATTTTGGAGGCAGATGAGTGGACTGGAGAAATCTGAAGAGAGGGGAGGATGGTGAAATGCAGAGAACAGAGGGGGTGGGGGGCAGGAAGAGGCCCCTGCTCGCTGTCTAGGCTGGTACATTGTCGCTCAGGACTCACTGACACGTGCAGCAATGTCACACACCTGTTTTGACTCTCTCTCTCTCTCTCTCTCTACTCTCTCTCCTCTCTCTCCCCTCTCTCTCTCTCCCCTCTCTCTCTCTCCTTATAGAGGACTATACGTGACAGTTGTTTTGAGTTTACAAGAGTGTGCATGTGTGTGAATGTGTATTCAAAGAGTGCATGTGAGAGAGCATGCAAGATATACTGCCAGCTCAGGATGGTCACCTGGGAATTGGAGGGTTCCTGGTTCAATCCAATTCAATTGCACATCAATTCGTTGAAACTTTGACCCCTTTTCCTGGGTAATGAGCAAACAAAACATTGCGTGTGTCGACAACAATGGGCGTGTTGTCACTAAATGGGCATGTGGACACCAGTAGGTGGGTCGACAACCTGTGACATGTGTCGTGTGTCCGCTTTCAGCCAGTCCGTTTACATTATAGCTAGCTAGGTATCCGTTAGCTAGCCTAACACGAATGTCGTTGTCAAGTACTACAATTTGTGCCATTTGGAAACGGGTGATAAACTATTCCATCCACCACAGCTTGCCAACTCGGGGTCTGTTCATTTCCTAGGTGAGATGTTTGGGGGGAGGGGAGGCATGCATGTGTCATTCACTTCCATTTCCTAGGTGAGATCTTTAATGGGGGGGGGGGGGTCATATGTGTTTCATTTCTAGGTGAGATCTTAAATGGGGGGTGCATATGTGTTTCTTTCATTTCCTATGCGAGGTCTTCAACGCTCTAGACCTATGCCTAGAAACACCACTATGAAAGAGTGTGAGTTTGGATGTACTGTATGTGTGTGCGTGACAGATTTGGTATATGTGTATGAGAGATAATTAGCATTTTCTTTGGTGTTACATGTACAAGTATGTGTGCTGCGAAGCGTCACTGGGAGGAGAGAACGAGAGCACTGACTGAGTACATTTAAATAGCAGAGTCTCAGCAGGAGTTTTATGTGTAACACAGCAGCTTCCTCCTGCTCTGTTTGGTCTCACAGTTAAAAACATCACGACATGCTGTCAAGGGGTGAGGTTTCAGTGTTATTTATTACGGCAGAAACGCTGCCGAGGAACGCAGAGTGACGGTAAAGTGTTGCACCCAAGAAGTGTTCAACTTCACACCAGCATTCAAGCTTTTGAGAGGTTGGAGAGAATGGAGTCAAAATATACAATACATTTAGATTTTAGGCATTTAGCTTTTTCAAAGTGACTTCTAGTGACTATGAGCATATAGCAAAGAGCAAATAAGTCAAATAGTAGAAAGTCAAATAATAGAAAAAGATATACTATAGGATACAATTCACAAGCATGACTCACTGTTTTTAAAATACTTGCAATTATTGCAATTTGTTCATCTTACATTTCATGTTGCAGTACACATATAGACATATTATATCTTATTGCAATTGTTTTGTTTTTCTTTTCTTTTTATATACACCCAGTGTTACAAACTAAATAAAAATACATTAAACAAAAAAAGCAACAACATAATTATACAAAGCCTGACATGAGTTCATATATCCATTATCAATATGTGTCATAATCATTTGACTTTCATAAAATGGAAAGAAACGACACCAAATATACCAATGCTGATAATGCTAAATTATAATACTGATAATCGTGATATTGATAATGAATAATCATTCAATCAATAATCTGGTCGGCATTACTATAGTGCCTTAATCCAAAGCGTATTACATTGTGCATTACATTCATTCCCCCATTCACACACACATTCGCACACTGACTGCTGGGGCAGCCATGCAAGGCACAAACCTGCTCGTAGGGAGCAATTATATGGGTGTCTTCAGTGTCTTACTCAAGGACACTTTCAACACTAAGCCAGGAGGGAATCAAACCAGGAAATGTCTGTGTCCCAGACGGCCATTCTACCGTATGAGCCACTGCTACCTTACTAGTGGCTGGCCTTCCACTGATAAATCTTGTCAATTATTTTTCTTCTTCTAATTAATCCGTTAAAACCGGGAATATATATACAAGCTCATAGTGTAGCACTGAGTGCCGCGCTATGAGCTTGTAGATCTGCTATTTTAGAAAATGTGTGCAAATCTTTGAATATATATTTTTAAAGCGAACATTTTTAACTCAAATCTTTGCTTCTGGGGGTCCCTGGAACAACATATTTTGAGATGGGGGTCCCGCGGCCAAATACATACAGTACATCATTTTGGGAGGCCCTTGACATGAAAAAAGTTTGAGAACCATTGAGTATAAGATAATGGTTAAAGTGGTTAAAATCTAAAATGACAGATGCTTTAGCGGTCTTAATGGGTTAAAGAAACACCCACCAAGGCAGGTTCTCTGTAGAGGGAATTGACTCCGTGCAGATCGGATGGAAAGTCCGGAATTTCACTTTGAGATCCATGCTTCTCAAACGTCGGTTTTAAGAAATGACCCGGTCGGCTTTTTATTCATCATATTTCACTAGTCTGCATTTAGTGTGGGCACGTTGGAATAGAGAGTGACAGATTAAACTCTGAGGGGAATGAAACCCTGGCTAGTGCAGCTTGTCACAGGTGTTAATATCTGTGCTGGAGTCGTTTGAACGGCGAACAGCTAAATGCATTTTATGTTCATTTATTTTCATCCACCCCCGCACTCTGTCATTTTGATGCAGGAATCACAAGCGGAGCCACTTGGCGTCCACGGAACATCCATCTGGGATGTATTTTTGTTATAAAAGAACATCAAAGCCAGCTAATCGGCTCAGCCTGTTAGATTTGACTCTGCCTGCCACTCCGCCAAAATGTGTCCGATTAACATAATCATTCAAAATATGACAATGACAGATTAGTGTTCTTCTTTAATTATTCAGAAGGTAGACTCTCTCTCCCGCCTGTACATGATAAACAGATGATCTTTGCAGCTGAGGTCAGATGTTTAATGCTCAATATCACACACACACACACACACACACACACACACACACACACACACACACACACACACACACACACACACACACACACACACACACACACACACACACACACACACACACACACACACACACACACACACACACACACACACACACACACACACACACACTCATACACACACACACACACACACACACACACACACACACACACACACACACTCATACACCCATACATGACTCTAATACGCAGACACATAAACACAGACACAAAAACAAATGCATACACACAATCATCCCCACATCTTATTAATGCACATGCAGACACAAACTACTATATGCACAGACATTCACGCGCGTGTGCACGCATGCGACGGGCCCCCACACAGGCAAGTGCTACGTAGAGTGTTAATGTAACTTTGAGAGAGTACAAGGGGAAACAAATGGACGGGTCTGTAATCTGAGAGGGTGCAAAATAAATGGAACCAAAGGACCCTTTCACAGTTAAATTATCTCTCAGGATTTGACAATGTAAGATGAGGCTCGACTGTGTGAAGGTTGAAGGGTAGACTTCATTAACTACTTAAATCCTACACAGTATACAGTACAGTATACTTTGTATATAGGTGTTTAAACTTGGCCCCCTCCTTTTTACCTCTACACCAAATCGCTTCCCCGAAAATAGCTTCTACAAACTTGCAACGCTTTGCGACTGCCATTTTCGATATTTTTCACGTATGTTTGCCTGACATGCCCGGAATAGGGACGCTAAGGCTCATGTTGTTAAAACCTAATTGTTTGTTTGAAAGTTTCATTGCAAGCCTCACTTCTCTCCCAGCTCACCACTTCACAGTGGAATCCAGCAGTTCAGCACTCACTGAGCCAAGCCACAAAACCTGCACAACTCCATACGGATGCAATAAAAAGATAAATGTATGACGACAGCCACAGCTCTCTGGCTTTCCCAGTGAAACACAAACCTCTTTAATCATTCTCATTTCATAAGGATTATTCTGGTACATTGTAGCATAAAGGAGTCCGACAATCTCTATCTCATACCCTTTAGAAATGATAACCCGTGCCGCCCAGCACCGCTTTTAAACCACAGTGTGCAATTATTAACATGAAGGCGCCCAATTACAGTTGGATCAGCCTGCAAAAGACGCCGATATTGAGGATTCTGCCATGTTGCTACCAGGCCACCTGGTGGCTGTGTTAGGCACTGCCCTACGTGCTTTGTCGTATGATGAATAGCGAAAATGTTAAATCTAGGGCCACATGTGTTGTGAGATTGTAGATCTGCAATTTTTTGCTATTTTTGAAAATCTTGGAAAATTTGCCCAGGGTTAAACTGGTTAAGAATGTGCATTAAGTACAAGATGTTATTTGTGCTGGCCATGCCTTCAATATGGACCAACCTGGTATTTACTATAGAACAATGGGATTTCACTTGCCAGTGAGATGCCAGTGAGATGTAACAATAATACTATACTCTATGAGCACAGTGGTTTACCTATACCCAATGCATTTAGCTATATACTGAATTGCTGAACTACCTATCTCCTTATTGTTTGAAATAAAAATCGTATTTTCAGATTCTCTCTCTCTCTCTACCCTTCTCGAAAAAGCCTGTTGGTTACAGCTGGGTTCGGTCTGACAATTTATGGTACAAGTGCCTGTTTATGTCCCAATACTGAACTGTAAGGATCAGTCTCTCATTCACTGCACTGCACACTGCTTCGAAAAACGTTCAAGTGGCAGGTGTATGCATGAGACAAGCACAACTGCGTCAGTTTCACTGGATTGCGCCCGCTTGTTTTGCTGCCAGTCTGTGCCTCCCTACCGGCCCGTTCACCTCTAATTGAAAATGAATTATTAGGCACGTCAGTTGCTCCCTTCTGAAAATAACTTCACTCCAAATCAATAGGCCATGGCCATCATCACGAGAAGCAGCTCGCCTCTCACTTTTTCTGTTGGAACTTGCTATAACAACTGATGTGTGTCTTCAGAAGTTGATTAGATGCAACATATATGACGACAAGCACCATATGACGGTTGGAACAATCTCGAAACATCCCCAACTTAAGATCTCTCTCTCTCTTACTCTCTCTCACCCTGTTGTGCTACAGTATGTGCTTTGAGCTGCCACCTGTTGTTTTTGTGCAGCCTTTTCTGTCAATCAATAATCATTATTCATTTTTCAGGTTAACCCAGCCTTGGGCTCAGTATTGTATGTTGCATGTCTCGGGTCCATCTTGGGTTTCATCGCCTTTGTGTCGGTTCGTTTGATTTTCAGACCCGTTGAGAACTCTACCCTGCATCTCTGTTAACTAGGGAATAGATAATAGATTCAGCATCCAAGGTTATAATGTTCTCTCTATGTCTCTCTCTCTCTCTGCATTTTAGTTTGATTTTTCCCTGCAAAGAGATCAATAATGTCAATAAATATAATCTGTAAAAAATGAGAAAAACTAAAAACTATTGGCAACCTATAAGCCCTTTCCATTGCATAGTCCCGGCTCGGCATGACGCGTCTCTACCCTCATACTGTTAATCCTGTACCTGGCCTGTAGACCCGTTCGCAACTTGGTGTGAGGGGAGTTTCTCACTTGAACTGAGTCAATGGGTACCTAGACATGAAAAATCAAAGAGGTGCTCGTCCGCCATAGTGCCACGAATGGCGCAATGGCCAAATCAAATATGGCCGCCATCGGCTATGAATAAAATCCAACTTTTTTGTTTCTGAGTGTATATACACATGCAATACCTCCATTTGGACTAATTATGGGGTGGGGAATTCATTTCTGATATTGTTATGACCATTGTGGGTGATTTTGACCTTAATTGACCTAATGTGACCTAATAGGGTGTTGAAATGAGCAAATAAAAGTGATATAGACCTACAAAATGATATACAAATAAAATCATAACACAAAATCAGATAAATTATCTCAAGGTGCACCATATGTGTGCATGCAGGTTAGTGTGATGGATTTTTCCATGGCAGAATATGATGCACGGAACTCCAGAAGCACGGCACCCACATCGGCGAGTGTCACACTTGCCTGCACACTTGCATACTGTGAGCAGACTTGGTGGTAAGGCCTTCAGACACTTTGATGGCAGGAGTGTGCCAAAGTGCTCCTCCCACCCATGTTCCATTGGTGCTAGTCTTGCCTCGGGTTCCTTGGCTGTCGAAAGCAGGTGGCAAGCCCTATGCACCAGAAAGGCACCTCTTTGGATGTGTCCTCTGATCACACTACTTGTGGGAGGGAGAGCATCAATTCCAGCACTGGCACTAGTATAATTTTCTACCCTGAGGTCATCAAATGTCTTGGCTGTTGTACTTGACCTGGCCCCTGCCCAGACACGTACCAAGTACTTCTCTGCCAACGCTGCGTCTTGTTCGGTAAAGGTGTCTGCCTCTCCAAAATTTGTCAGGTATTGCACTGGGTCAGAAGCCATAGCTGCATGTTTGGTCCCCACCTTGCTCATGCAGTCATCTCCAGTCAGGATATGTGCCTTGATCACTGTCTTGGCTAGTGGTGCTCCAAGACGAGAGACTGCTTGATGCAGTGGAAGCATGCACCGCTTCTCACCAGTGCCATACTGCTGCCAGATCTCCTTCATCCCCAGTGCTTGGAAGTATGGGGTGTAGTATAAAAGTAATGCAAAGGTGTCTGTGTCATTGGAGACTACGACAACTCTCTTGCACTTTTTCACACGAACAGCCCACTCCACATGCACCACCAGCCTGGTGTCAGCCTCCTCAATCCAGTTCAAGAGGTCAGGGATCTCTTTGACACCAGCCGCCTTTGCTGGGAGCACCTCATCATTAGAGACAACAGAGCTGACAATGATGGTAGCATTGCCACAGGCTTGATTGCACACCATATCCCGAACTAACAGCTGGAGATTCCGTTTGTTCAAGTTGCTGAGGGATGGGTGTGTCTCTGTTCATGTCAATGATGTCGATGCCTGTTGAGTCTGTACGCCGCATGCGCTCCCCTTCCTTTAGAGACCTCTCAATGTAGGAATCAAGCACGAGATGCATGAACTCTGGCTCTTGGCAGAGGGATAATGTTGAGCTGATGATGGCGTTGATGACAGCACCTAAAGTAGGGAATCGTCCTAGTGGCATCTGCCGCATCTTCGACATGAAGTCTACCACAATGTGAGTGGCAAGAGTAGACTTCGGACTCCATTGGGTGAGGTCAAGTCCAGGCTCAATCTCACTGACAAGTTTTGACTTGTTGACATGAGCCGGAAGGTTACATCATGGGTAAGTACCTGCCGGATGTTCATGCCCCGCTCCTTAGCAATGTCCACACTCCTATGTGCCTCAGCCATGTCTTTGGGTGAGACCAACTTCTGCTCTTTCATAATGGTTGTTGGTGTCTTCTGTCGTTGCTCGTTGAATTGAGGTAGCTTCCTCTTTGATATGGTTGTGCTAATTTTCTTGGTCTTCTCGACTAACCTCTCCTGCCTGTATGAACAGTAGACACGTTCCCCATTTCTGAGACAGTTGAGCAAGCGTGGAGCGACCCTTCTGTCAACAGCCTGCTTTGTGAGCAGATTGTGCAGTGGCACAGGCACATTGACCGTTATTGAGTATGGGTTCTGCCGCTCTAGCACGAAGTCCAGCAGCTTCGCCACATTCTGGTTGAATGTAAGGCGGCGAGTGGTGCTCAGTGCATGCTGGAGATGGCATTCTGTCTGTTTCATGGTGTGGTTGTTGGTGAGAAGGTTGAGGACATTGGTGATCGACCCAATCTCGTGGAACAAGTGTGTGTGGCTCCTGCTACATAGTGACCTCCAGGACCCTTCGACACTCGCTGAATGGTCTGCTCGACCTTCATGTCACCTCCTACAGCACAGAACCAGCCTTGGCGATCCTGAACAACCCACTGGCCTATATAAAAGCGCCGGTAGAGCTCAGGATGTGTGAACTCTAGCACCTTGATTTGTTCAAGATACCATGAGCCATGACGCAGGTAGTTTATGGCGTCACATTCTGCAAAGATCGGCATAGAGTCCTCGACAGTAGCAGCATGTAGATTCCAGTTTCCTTCTCTTTCAGAGACTACAGCATTCTTGATGACGGCCACCAACTCCAGCCAAACTCCAAAAAATTGGCAGAGCTCTGACTTGGCCTCACACTCCTTCTCAAACTCCAGAAAGTCCTGATTCAACTTCTCTACTTGTCCAATTAGGGCCTCAAACTGCTCTGGGCAATGTTGATTTGTAGCCAGCGTAGAGTGCAGTGCCTCTACCTGTGCTAGCACTGGATATGCAGCTTTGTCCTTGTTGTGCCAGAACATCTCCCACTGGAGTGACCTGATCACATCCTCCACAATCAGCATCCCAGTGAGAGCCCGGATATAATGGCTGCCGTTTAACACTGACTCTATCACACCAGGTCCAAACACGGCACACTCAACCAGTGTGTCATCCGGGCCAGAACCTCGAAGCAGTTTTCCCTGGCATCTGAGCAGAACACGAGTCCAATGGAAAGGGCCCATGCAGAGGAAGAGATCCTTGAACTGTTCTGTCTCGTGCAGCTAAATATCTACAGCTGGGGCGAACACGCCTTCATCGCACCATATCGCCATGGATACCTGATTTAATTGTCTACGAACACTCTGGAAGTTGGTGAGGCAATGCCTGACGGTAGCACGCTCAGTGATGGGTCTTGGTATGACAGGGAGGAAGCCAACACGCATTATCGGCACCACAGTAGATGAGACAAGTGTGTGCACAGCGGCCCATATAAGAGGGTCTCCTGCTGGTGCACCACAGCGGATCAAACTGATCAAGAATTCTCTCTTTGCAGATACACTTCGGGCAGTTGGCATGTTGAGTAATGTTGCTTGCTTGTTTTCAGGATGCAGCAACATGTCTGGTGGCAGGGCAGGTCGAACTACTGGCTTGGCATGGGGAGGTACAACAGCCAAGACATTTGATGACCTCAGGGTAGAAAATTATACTAGTGCCAGTGCTGGAATTGATGCTCTCCCTCCCACAAGTAGTGTGATCAGAGGACACATCCAAAGAGGTGCCTTTCTGGTGCATAGGGCTTGCCACCTGCTTTCGACAGCCAAGGAACCCGAGGCAAGACTAGCACCAATGGAACATGGGTGGGAGGAGCACTTTGGCACATTCCTGCCATCAAAGTGTCTGAAGGCCTTACCACCAAGTCTGCTCACAGTATGCAAGTGTGCAGGCAAGTGTGACACTCGCCGATGTGGGTGCCGTGCTGCTGGAGTTCCGTGCATCATATTCTGCCATGGAAAAATTGAAAATCCCTCCTGTAAAAATCCATCACACTAACCTGCATGCACACATATGGTGCACCTTGAGAGAATCTATCTGATTTTGTGTTATGATTTTATTTGTATATCATTTTGTAGGTCTATATCACTTTTATTTGCTCATTTCAACACCCTATTAGGTCACATTAGGTCAATTAAGGTCAAAATCACCCAAAATGGTCATAACAATATCAGAAATGAATTCCCCACCCCATAATTAGTCCAAATGGAGGTATTGCATGTGTATATACACTCAGAAACAAAAAAGTTGGATTTTATTCATGTCTAGGTACCCATTGACTCAGTTCAAGTGAGAAACTCCCCTCACACCAAGTTGCGAACGGGTCTACAGGCCAGGTACTGGATTATGTATTTTGCCTCTCCATTAGTACCTGGTGTAACACTGCTGACTACTGATTGGTCAGAAACACGTCCATGGACCATTCTTATACATTTAGCTCAATGCCATTGATGGACATACGTAGACTGAAAGCGCGCACATATACATTATACAAGGTTAACATTTAAAAGTAGGAACCAAGCACACAGCACCTAGAAGTAGAAGTAGTCAAAAGTTTGGATGTCACACTTTGAAAACAGCTCCTATTGTGTCTGTTAGTGAAGTCTCAAATATGATGCATACAATAGCAGCCAGAAGCAGCTGCTGTAGCCTACTACATACGTGTTAAGCAACAAACACACTACCGCCTACAGTCGCCTAAAGTGCAGCCCTGACGTTGATTCCCAACCAAGACAAACTAAAAGTAATAATGTTAATCACATTTTCATATTGCCTATTACTAATGCAATACAAAATAGATTTAGCGTTGTCGGTAAGTGAACACGACCTCGTTGGCACAGGTTGCTATAGTAGACAATTTATTTCGGAAACTGCTTGTAACTGAACTGATCACTATGGCGATCAATGCCATGTTAGGGAGATCGATAAGCATCGGCTTCCCCGATTGGCCAACCCAGCCCATCAGCTTTTCGGATCGGTCAAGCTTTGTGTGGTGTTTTTGCCGCCATGCCAATATAAGTGGTAGCTTTCAAAATAGAATACCATTCCTTTACGGGTAGAGTTTTGAGCAGTCTTCTGGCCTACAGGGTAATGCTGAATGTGTAATGTTGCATTGGACGGTGCATCTGAAAGGAGGAACAGAGAGAACCCATCATGCTGCCGTGGCAGTGGAGCACAAGGTGTATTCCTTTGGAGGGCACTCTTACATTAACATCCGTGATCAGATTGATGTGCACATCTTCAACACAGTGTCTTTGAGATGGGTGACACTGCACCCAGTAACGGCTGGAAGAGGAGACATTCCATCCATGCGCGAGGGCCACACAGCTGTGCTGATAGAATATATCATCTACATCTGGGGGGGGCTTAAAATCACTGGCGAGTACTGCATATTTCTATATGGATTTGATGTCAACACACACAGATGGTTCAAGCCCAGGGTTTCCGGGGCTATTCCAGAAGCGATGGAGAGCCACTCAAGTTGTTCCTTGGGGAAAGTCATGTATATCTTTGGAGGATTCAACATGCTGACTGGTTGCACTAATGACATCCACAAATTGGACACCGCCACAATGGTCTGGTCTTTAATTAATACCACAGGCACTCCAGCACTTTTTTCATCAGGACACTCTTCCACCATCATCGGTACAAATATGTTTGTATTTGGAGGCCAAGGGGACCAGATCGACGTCCACTACAACGACATCAGGGTGTTTGACACAGAGACCAGCTGCTGGTTGAGCACGCCTTCTGCACAGCTCCTTCCAAAAGAACGCGAGAGTCATTCAGCCTTTGCCTACAATGGAGAGCTGTACATTTTCGGTGGAGATGACATGGCCCAGACGTTCAATGATGTATGGAAATACAATCCAGAAACCTTCTCCTGGAAGAAAGTTGAGCCCAAGGGGATAGGCCCGCAAACATGGATGTCTTGGATGTGCTGTTGCATGGTTGAAGATCGTATCATCCTCCTTCGAGATTATAGATCCACACCCAGTAACCTGTACATCTTAGACTTAAATCCTAGTCTGAAGACGTTATGCAAGCTAGCAGTTATTCAGGATGGCCTGGAACAGTCTGGACTCCCACACGACATCAAGTGGGAACTGGCAGCTATGACTCTCAGCAAAAGAAAGAAGAGAAGAAAATATACAGTGTAGATGACAACGGCAGAGACCAACTTCGAGGCAAAGAACAGAAGAAAGGGAAAGCCTTGCAGTATCATGAAATTAAAAAATATTTTATTTTTGGTATTTTTTTGTGCGGGGGGGTCTGTGATGTAAAAATGGAATTAGAAATATTGTGAATTGTGAATCAGAAATTGTGAATTTCTGAAAATGTCCAATGTCCAATGGGCTTTGTTCTCCCCAATAGTGACGTTACTGTAGTGCTGCTTGTAATGATCCCACCCACCAGGCAGAGACATTTTCTTTCTTTTTTGTTGTATTGTACTTTTAAAAGTAGTTTTAATGCAATACACTTTTCACTTTTGCTCGAGTATAAAATTGTGAGAAAAAAACGTTTTGGGCCAAGTAAGGTCACCCCTTACTTGGCCCAAAACGTTTTTTTCCACCAAAAAAGTTATTCAATTATTAGATTTTGTCTACATTCTGCTTGTTGACTTTACTTATGGCATTGCTCTGCAAGAGTGTGTGTGTGTGTGTGTGTGTGTGTGTGCGTGCGTGTGCGTGTGCGCGTGTGTGTGTGTGTGTGAGAAAATTGGGCTGTGAGTGCCAGATGATAATTTGTTTAGGAAAATCTGCATTGAATCAACACTTGATTCAATGCAGGGCCTCGCCCTTGTTGGCACGCAACCATTTTGTGAACCGTGGAAGGTCTCTTTTCCAGTGTTTTGGTGCCCAGATAAGCTCCATTGTCTCCTCAGCCATGATTTCTACCACGCCATCTGCAGCAACAGTGTTTGGCAGACGATTTTATGTCATGTTTGACATGTGGGGTTCCTTCTGCAGCAAGGTCACTGAAGGTGACAGTTCAGCTTGCGGTTGCACTTTATATATACACAGCTCTACGGCTGAAAGTTTTATCAGTAAAAGAAAGGTGGATGCCAAGAGTTGTGTAGCTCTGTTCAAGAGGCGGTGACCATTTGAACTGAAGCCAAACAGAGGAATTGACAGGTAAAATCCATCCCACTGATTCCACAGCAACCAGTAGAACTGAAATACTGGATGATGATGATAAAAACATGCACAGTGCTTTTAGCTGTGACAGTGGATTACTCCATTGACTGACACCACTGATAATGCTCAATCTTGTGTACAGGCACATAAGAATGTTATTTATGTTTGGCTTCTTTAGACATTGCAGCAGCATAATTAAAAAACAACAAAAACAGCACATAAAAAGGAGGCTAAAATCAATCATATACAACATTACACAGCCTAACAACAGCAACAGCATACACAACAGTCATAATATATATATGCTACTTTAGTTGTAGTAGTTCTTTGCATTGTAGTGTGACAGATGTTTGGGACACATGCTAGAGGTATGGCATCTTTACAGTACACAAAGAAAGAAATGTATCACTGACAGCTGTGATGTGGGCTGTAAGCATGGAGGCAGCTTGATTGAAGTCTTTGCAACTGTGTGCTCACATGTAATGAGTTTTGATCACATATCCTAAAAGTAAGAAAGCAGAACAGATTGCATGAATGATCAGTGCTCTGCACTGGCTTCCAGTGAGTTGAGGAATTGATTTTGAATTCTGGTGATCATCTTTAAATCACTCAGTGGTTTACAAAATAGATCTCTAACTCTGAGTTAAAGCAAAATGTGGTGAGGCAGTGGTTTAATTATTATGCCATATATTTGGAATAAACTTTAAGAGGATCTGAGACTTGCACCAACTATGACTACCGTTAAAGCCAAGCTAAAAGCATATAATGTTCACTAACTTTATAAAAAACTAAAACCCATCTTACACTCGTTTAGTTTCTGATCTTATTTTATTTTTGTATTTGTATGAAATGCCCTTTTCCCTTTAAATGCCCTTTTTGTGCATTATGTACAGCACCTTTGAAGTGTATGAAATGTGCTATACAAGTAATCTGGCCTTACCTTGAAGTCACAGCTCCTGACCGAGACAGAGAGACGGCTGCTCTGTTGGAGAGTGGTTCATGGGGCCGGCGCCTCACTCTTTCAGCTCAGCGGTTTCTCTTCCATTTGATACATGTAACACTGCATCTAACTCACACTCAGCCCAGCTGTAATGGCACATCACAGAACCCAATAAATTATTGTCTATCCTTTAATGTGCTTCCCCGTGAGTTAGAAAGGTTACCTTTTTATCCCCAAAGATCACACATTATTGCTCCTCTAAGTTCTTTTTCTACTGCCACACGCCATATTCCAACATTAAACTGGCAGCAGATTTATTAAAAGCCTTTTTAAGTATCAGGAGTCATTTGAGGAGACAGTCATACCTTCAGCACTCTGTTCTCTCCAGGGCTCCAGACCAACTTTTTAGTAGGTTGTACTGGTGCACCTAACTTTTCCATTTAACCACTTAAACCCTATACGAGGTTGAGCTCAGTCCCTCAGGGCTCTATATTAGTGACTTTTCTGTTCTTGCTCTACATTAAATATCTTTGCTGAAAATAGCCGATCGACAAGCTCAGTGAGCTATTTTTACTTCTTTTGCGCGACACTCTATGACGAAGTAGGACATCAAATGACGAAAAAACATACAAAGTTGACATTTGGAGATACAAGGTTTACGGCCAACAGCAGCGATATAATTTTGGTGCGTGCACACACACACACACACACACACACACACACACACACACACACACACACACACACACACACACACACACACACACACACACACACACACACACACACACACACACACACACACACACACACACACATACATAGACTGACCTGCTAATGATGTGTTCACACTGGCAGCTACAAAGATACAGGCTACCATTCATTTTCAATGAAAGCCAGTGACATGAAAGCTGGCTTCAACTTCAGATACAAAGCTACAAATATGCTGTGTAGCTTTGTATCTTTTGTGTATCCAGTGTGAATGCAGCATAAATGTAAGGTGCACCAATTAAAATGTTTTGTCGCACTGGACAGATGTTTGAGTGCATGTGCGCCCCAAATGGGTGCACCCTGGAACCCTGCTCTCACACTACTGCCATCATTTGTAGTTCTAACACACACACACACACACACACACACACACACACACACACACACACACACACACACACACACACACACACACACACACACACACACACACACACACACACACACACACACACACACACACACAGAGAGAGAGTATATAT
Source organism: Gymnoscopelus braueri (assembly GCF_963280865.1). Classification (NCBI taxonomy): domain Eukaryota; kingdom Metazoa; phylum Chordata; class Actinopteri; order Myctophiformes; family Myctophidae; genus Gymnoscopelus; species Gymnoscopelus braueri. The sequence goes on along the minus strand of NC_137626.1, from coordinate 25,933,012 downwards.
ATATAGGTAGGAACGTACTGTACAACAGGACCAGCCACATATAGGAACCGGGCGGTGCCACACTGTCATCGAGATACCCAACAGTAATAATTTGTATCACCTCTTCCTTCTGGAAATTGCTCCATCAGATGGGGTTTTGTGGCATCTTTATCACATGTTGGCAAAGGCATAAAGCAATCTATCATGCTAGAATAAGGGCTCTTATTGCACCATTTGACATTGATGTCAAAGAGGAGAGAGGGATGGAATTGGAACGAGCTTGGCAGGCATCCCTGTCCTCCGTAGATTGAAGTTTGCCCTGTCCTGATGGAACTGCTGGCTCTGGGTAGGACAGACTCCAGAGACTACAGAGAGCCCTGATTACCTGATGAACATCAGTCATACAGTCAAACTAAAGTCATACATCTGCTCCTCCCAGTCAAGACAGGCAGGCAACCAGCAACGCTGTCTGGCTGGAAAAAAAGACAAACGAGAAAAAGTGCTCCTCGGAGCACTGGTCTCCGCCAGGTCAGGTAGGTTATTGTGGCCACCTGGTGGCGCTATAACAGGCCCATGTGAAGAATTTGAGCCAGAGGTTCTGAATTGGCATCCAGGGAGTGTGTGTGCACAGTTTCGCAGCGACCGGGCCAACGGTGCCGGAGATTAGCTGGTAACACACGGACAGGACACACACACGGACACACACACGGACGGACGGACGGAGGGTAAAACATACTCTCTCGCCATGCCTTTCGGCCTGGCGGAGACAATAAGTCAAAATATCTTACCATTTAGCTGGCTGTCATCTAACGGTTATCCTCTTTCTCTTATACCAACGACAAATGCCATTTTATCCACTTGACATTTAGCCCTCCTATTCTGGGCCGAACATTTGGTAAACACAGCAGATCTACAAGCTCTCAACGTGTCGAAAAGGAGCGGACCTACATAGAGCCATGGGGGACTCCGGTCAAGAGGGTTCCGTGTGGTTAATTGTGTTCCTACTAAGAGTCAACCTGACAGACCCACTCAAGCAGTGGGCTACAAATCACAGCATACTGCAGCGCATTGCACCATGCCTTGCCTGTTTTGATGCAAATTGTATCTGTACAGTACGTACTGTACACTTTTCTTTGATTTCTGCTCTCCAAACAACCCAATAAGAGGCCAGAGGTCTGAACATGTTTCGCTTGAACCACATAAAATCTTTAAGAAAAATCCAGCTGCCGAGTGCAGCTCCATTCTTTACCGAATACAGTTCAGTGAAAGTTTGCAAGCCTTTAAGCTCTCCGCTGTGAAATGCAAACCTATTTGCTGTCTTGGTTGCATGCTCAACTTTGCACAAATAAGCATCTCACACACACGGCACACACTGACATGTTTCTAACCTAAAGTATATACTGAAAATAGCACCGGGTGCTATTTTTAGTATTTCATAGCTCAGTGGTTCTCAACCTTTTCTGGAATCATGCAGGCCGGGACCTCCTGAAACTCTCAAAAGCGTTTGCGGGCCCACCCATATGACCACTTACCAAAGTGGTCGGATGGGTGTGCCGCATGCATTTTAAGAGCATGTTTATTTTTATGTTTATCAATTGATTTTGTTCTGGCTTTTATTCCGGGTGATTAGATATTTTTTATATTAATTTATTATATTATCATTAAAATCTTTTTTTGGAACAGGTTTGGAATCCCTGTCATGGCTTAATATTGCATATTCCTAAACATCCTGCTGTACATCACTGAGATATCCTGAATGCACTCACATTTTGCACACGACAACAACCGAATCCAAAACGATTTTTGTCCGCAGAGAACTTGTTTGGTTTTGGCTAGCTAAAAAACAAAACAAAGGGACTTCTTTTGAAGTATTCTGCCGGCTTTATTTTGCAAAGCTCTATCACGGAATTCATGCTGCTTCCTCTGCTGAGGGTAGGGAGCTGTATGCCATCTTTCCAATCCAGGTGCTGTATTGATTGATTGCACAGTTGGAGTGTGATCCTCTGTGGAGTGTTTTCCTGTGTTCTTAGAGACAGGAGGTAGATTGCAAGGGGCCTCGCTTTGTGAGGGTGTCACACTTTAACAATAGGATAGGAGAGATGTTTGATTGGACATGCCAATTTGTGACAGCTGCACTCCAAACTCTTGAACGTAAAAATGATTCACAGATAGAAAACCTAAGGTAGACAGAGAGACTTGAAAGTAGTTGGAGAAAGGTGTGTGTGTGTGTGTGTGCGTGTGCGTGTGCGTGTGTGTGTGTGTGTGTGTGCACAGTCTCCCAGCTTTTGTTGTTAAAACTGGGTGGAAACAGAGATTTTAAAAATAATATTGGACCGCTGATAGGCTGGCAAAAAAGCATTTAGAAGTTCTCAGAAGATTGGTAGACGTTAGTGATGAGCGGGCCGACCCGTAATCCGCGTGTCCCACGGGTCGACCCGCGGCGCGGGTGGTCGAGTCAGGATTTCAGAGGCAATTATGCGGGCTGCGGGTGAGCGGGTCAGCCGCTCTCTCACGCAAAAAAAACAAACAAAAAACCCTATTTTGAACAACATGCTTGATTATTTAGCCCATGACAATGTTGTGCTACTGTAGACATTTAAAGCGACTTTGGGTACTTAAAAGAGCGCTATATAAATCTGAGCTATTATGATGATGATTATCTTTTTTTTCCCACAGCGGGTCGCGGGCGGGTTGAGCCATAGATTTATATATGGGTTCGCGGGGCGGGTTGAGGCGGGTTGGGTTCCGTGGCGGGGCGGGGCGGGTCATGAAAAAACCCGACCCGCACATCACTAGTAGACATATAGTATTCTTATCATCTGGAAACTCAAGATTTTTTTTTAGGCTGACTGATTTTAGTAGCAACCTCTGGAATGAATTAGTCTGCCGGTTTGTGCACAAACCAATGCCTAAAAAGATTTACCCAATTCAAAGTTTAGGAAATATTATATTATTTGTTCACACAATGTACAGTATACTGTATGTATCGATGCACCATTATGCCACCTATGATTATACTACACTGTAACTATTAATGAAATTGCAACATGATATTGAACAAACTATTTCATGTTTCATAGTAAGCCAAATGTTTATAAAAAAACTTTCTTCTTTGGACAATTGGTCTCACCACTCACTTTTCTATCATAATTTATAACTGTCTAACTGAACTGCCTCATCTTGTGTGGCTATGGGTAGTCAAGGCCTCCCTCTATCTCTAGATCCACAAAATACTCCTGCTAGTGTAGGGTTGAATCCTGACAGAGCCCTTTGGCCTGTACCTCCCTGTGCAGTGCAGAGGAGGTACAGGTAAAGAAGAGACATGTCCCATTCAAAAGTGATGAATATTTATCCAAATTGAAGCAGCTTGCCAGACAGGCTGGGTCCGTCCATGCAGAGAGCAGGAGGGTTCCTTTAGTGCTGGGATTAATTGGTCATTTGTTACACTGATGGCACATTGAGGGTTCTTCATTGATTTCTCCATTGACATGTAGGTGAGCAGTGGATAAGCCCTGAGTTATACGTATAGTCGCACGCAAGTCGTGCTGTGAGCTTGTAGATCGGCTGTTTTTCGGGGGTATAACACCAGCGAGCAAATAAGTATAAATTGCAATTAAGCTGAGAAGCTGGACAGAGCTAAGCGCCTGTCATTTTCCTGCTGCAGATGCCACAAAGGACAAACTCAAAGTCAGACGGCTCCTGGCGGGCCAAGTCGACCGCCATGCTACCGCACACACATACACAGACACATACATACCGTTCTCACAACTCTCTGAGGCACTTCAAAAATGGCACTTTCTTGCCGTTAAATGCTGAGCTGGGCTGCTTTATTGAATTACTATATAATTAGTCACAGGATGAGCCTGGTTCCCTGACAGGACCATGTCAATCAATTGATTTACCCATATTAGATTAGACCATGGGGGTTGTCATGACATTAATGTGAAAAATGGGGCATTGGATCGGAGGATGGAAAATCTATTTCAACCAAACAGACTCGGTGTCAAATGAAGAACTCTGGCATGTTAAAGTGATAAAGTGGTAGAATTTTAATCGACAAAGGAAATTTGTGACAGTCATTGGACAAACCTCAATCTGGCTTTATAAATACAAATCTCCAGAAGTGGCCCTTAAAAGTGATTAACACACAAACCACTGAGTTTATTTTATTTTTATTTCTTTATTTCATAGAGAAGCAGTGCCACCATTTTGGTACTTTATTTTTTTTTCATTCGTCTAAGAAGTCAACATTACTCCACTAGACCATCTGACGTGGTTGAAATGAAATAAAAAAGATTGACTCCTCTGTGTATTTTTGGTTTCACATTGTAAGTTGCAAGCTTCTCTGCCAAACGGGCAAATCCAACAGACTGGACTCCTGATATATCAGGACCATGGGGCGGCAGTGGCTCAGGAGGTAGAGCGGCCGCTTGGGAATCGGAAGGTTCCCAGTTCGATCCCGGCCTCCTCCAGAGCTGGTGTCGAAGTGTCCTTGAGCAAAACGCTGAACCCCTAATTGCACCCGATGAGCAGGTTGGTGCCTTGCATGGTTTCCTCCGCCATCGGTGTATGAATGTGTGTGTGAATGGGTGAATGTAACGCAATCATTGTAAGTGCCTTGGATAAAGGCGCTATATACAGTACAGTACTGTAAATGCACCATTTACCATTTACGCATGTAAATCTCATCACATTGACTAAATCCCATCACTCAAAATAAACAAAGTGTCAGTGTCAGTCCTGATGTGAATGCACCTCAGCAACCAGGAAATCTTAAGTGAAGATTATGGAACTTCTTGATGTTTTATGTAAATCTATGCATGTAAAAAGCTATTTTGCAGATAATGTCTTACTGTAGTTACACTAGCATTGCTGTTGTGAAGCGTTTTCTCCTAATAGGAGAAGTGTTTAAAAAGATTTTGCTTTGTATTTGGTAAAGGAGACAGATGGGTAGGGAGAGAAGTGCTTTGGTGAGACTACAAGTGGGCGGTAAAAATCCAGTATTTGTGATGAGCTGTTGGATATGTACAGTATGTCCACATAAATACAGGTTTGTGGAAGAATAAAAAACAAGTTATATAAACTTTGCCTTGTGTGAATCACCCACGCCAACCCAATTGCCTTAAACATCACATACGATATGTGATGTGAAGTTCTAAATCATGAAAATTGCCTGAAACTGTAGCCTGAGATTAACACTAAAATGTATCATAGCTTCAGCTACCTCCAATCTGACCTTCTCTTTCTCTTCTCATGAACATCTCGTCTCACTGTTTGGGTGGTGTGCTGGGATAATCATGCTTAATAGTGCTTGCCAACGTGTTGTCACCACGGGGGGGCGTGGCATAGTAGCTGCAGACATAGTGGTGGGGGTCAATGTTAAGTCAACCTGTTTATACCCCACCAAGATGTCCGCGCTACCAAATTACACTTGTTGACGTCCCCTTCAGGATTTTTTGGTATGCACTATAGACAGCAGTCATGATAAAACCTCACACTGTAGCCTCAACTGCTGCAGAGTTCTGAAATGGCACAGAGAATCCCCATACACAGCTTTAGTCCCTTATTCTGTCAGACATTTAAAGATCAAGCATTTCTGTGCAATTACAGTATAATGAGTACAATCAGTGTGGATGTGGGAGATCAAAACAATTGTCAATGATTTCTGGGAAGTAAAGGTCTATTGTCTTTTTTAAACAAATTAATGGTGATTTTTGGATTTGTTGATTTATTAACTATATATATATATATATATATATATATATATATACGGTATATAGAAAAATCTTGTTTATTCGATTACTCGATTCAAAAGTAATCCTTGAATAAAGTTAATTAATGAACCAAGATGCTGTAATCTTATTTTAGTAAATTTCCTTTACAATCACAAGCAAGTGGGGTGATTAAGTAAAATACAATACAATTGTTATGAAATTGCTCCAATGGCTGCAATGAGACTATTTTAAATGTTTTTTCTTTTGTTCCAAGTACAGTACTGTATGTGGGATACACAAGCAAAAAGCTTCTCTCCTAGAGTAGAGTTTATTTTAGGAACCTGGAGTGTGGGCCAAGCCTGGGAACGTTTGTGATTCTGTAAGTGCCAGTAGGCTTCTAAGCTACTAGCTACTAGTCTTTTTTTTTGGAAGAAAACAAGACACGGTCTAACAGCCGTGTGGCTCCCATGTGGATGTCTGACATCATGTCATGCAAGCCTTTTGTTTGATTTCTGCATATTTGTAACGAGACATTGTGTTATAAAAAGTAAATGAGATATATTCTTAGTTAGCATACTGGCAATGTGCTCAAGAAATGACTCTTTAACACACACACACACACACACACACACACACACACACACACACACACACACACACACACACACACACACACACACACACACACACACACACACACACACACACAAGGGCTGTCATCTGAGCTCAGAAATTACACTTGAATTTCAGTCCTAAACTCGAAAATGTGCTCCTCGGAGCACAGGTCTCCGCCAGGTCAGGTAGGTTATTGTGGCCTCCTTGTGGCGCTATAATACGAAAATATGTGAAAATGGTGCCATTTCTTCTTAGACCTTTAAATCGGCCAGTGCATTCATGATTTGAGGCATTTTGTGCAATAAATGTGTTTTGCTAAAGAAGACCTGCTGGTGGCGCTATAACAGGCCTAGTGGGTATGTGCGTGTGAAATTTCACGGAAATCGCATGCAGCGTTCATGATTTGAGGCATTTTGTTCAAAACGGACCAATCCTGCAAACTTTGGAAGCCAACCTTAGCCAAAGAGGATGGAATATCCAAAAAATAGCATTTGATTATACTCGGTTATTAGTATTAGAATTTGCTTAGAAAATTATCTGGTCAGTGACCCTGTCTTTCACCTTCTCTGTCTGGGTGGTGTGCTGGGATAATCATGCTTAATAGACAACAATCATGAAAAAAAACTCACAAATAAATAGCTTCGACTGCTGCAGAGTTCTCATCAAATGTTTTCAGATTAGATTTATTCTTGTGAAGATGGCACTGAGAATCCTCATGCCTGAGTTATACTTGGTATAACTCAGACTTCAGCTATGCATGCTCACTAATGACTAATGACACTGGCAGGCCTTGATCATTTACAAGCCAGACTGGAAGGTTTGGTTTGCAGATGCTCATTTTATTAAACATTGACGGCATTAGGGACTAAATCTGTCTGGCTGACATTTAAAGATCAAGCAGTTTTAGCAAATATAATGAGTACGATCATTGTGGGGGGAGATCAAAACAATCTTTGCCAATGATTTCTGGGAAGTGCACTATTAGACCCACTGCAGTGGCTGGTCAGGGCATTTCATGATGAACCAAGATGCTGTAATCATATTTGAGTTATTTTGCTTCAAAATTATAAGCAAGTGGGGAGATGAAGTTAAATACAATAAGATTATTATGGAATTGCCTCAAGTAAGTCTATTTTCAATGTTTTTCTTTTGTTCCAGGTATGGTGGATACTGGATACAAAAGAAAAAAGCTTCTCTCCTAGAGCAGAGTTTATTTTGGGAACATGGAGTACCAGCCAGGTCTGGGAGCGTTTGTGATAAGTGCCAGTAGGTTTCTAAGCTACTGTCTTTTTTTTTTTTTTTTAAAGCTTAGCTCCCCTACCTCTCTACAATAGAGTATTGAAAGATTATAAGAATGAATGTTGTCGGTTCATGAGTGGTTCATGGGTCTCATATCCTGTGACTAAGACTGAGCCCTGCTATGAGAATTCTTATGGGATGGGTATGAACTCCTTTATAAAGAATACTAAATCACACATGCACTTAGATGTTTCTAGGAAGATAGAGCCCACAGCATTGCCTCTCAAAACATTGTGACTTCAAGTCGCTTGAAGAAATGAGCACGACACTTCAAATTCCTTGACGAAGGCCATTTTGGCCAAAACATTGGTCAATAAAACCAATCAAAATACGTTTGGAGCCAAATGTGTGGTTACTTTATCTTTATTTCACAACACAACACTTCAAAACACTTTAAATGTCCATTAAATAGCAGCATGAATAATGGATGGAGTGGAGCAGCCAGTGAGTCTGCTCAGTGAAGCCAGAAAATAATTACACAGGAGGCGCTCCTGACCTCTGTTCTCCTCATAGAAGCATGTCAATCATCTGTGGACAAAACCATCACCAGGATCACTTGAAGTCTTGCAATATTTTCTCTGCAGCTCTCTCTCTCTCTCTGTATTTTTCTTATTCTCTGTCGCTCTCTCTATATATCTTTGGCTCGACATTGTGTAATTTTCTCTATGTTGCTATCTTATCGTGTACTATCAGTCAGTTTGTTTTTTTCCTATCCACCATCCAATATTTCTTTCATTTTAGGCTTTGAAACAGAGTAAGAGTTTTATGGGAGAAGATTTAACAGTTTTAAAGTCTGATTTATGTTGCACTCTTCATCATTCTTTGAGTCCATCTAGTCTGCGTTTCGGTACGTTTTCCCTTGAGTCTGGCAATTGATGCTCGGCCCATCTGGGACCTGCATGGGGGGGGGGGGGGGGGGGGGGCGATTACGGTAAAGTCTAGGGCTGAAATGATCGATTATGTTCTTCGCTGATTAACCACTCAAACAACAGTATCGTGCAAAAATAGCAAAAAAAATGCCGATCTACAAGCTCACAATGCATCTGCGGCGCATTATACATTATTCATTCCGTTGCTCATAACACATTCAGACTCTCTCTTTTAATCTCTACCCGAATAACAAATGAAACGATCTCCCGTGCACAACCGTGCATGTAACAGAAGGGCCGCACTTAAAGGAGTAGTTCACCCAAAAAAATCACTTATTTACCATCAATTACACACCCCATGAAGCATTGAATTCATTTTTTTTAGTTTTTGTCACATTCCTGAGCCAATAATTTGATGACCGGCGGAAAGATGCTAATGTATGCAGTAGGAGACTCAAAGGAGTCTCTTTGAGTCTTTGAGTCATACACCCGGTCAATCAAATAAGTAATTTTTTCAGTGAACTATTCCTTTAAAGACTGCACCACCTGTCTGATTTGATGTTTTGAGCGGCCTTCCTCTTAACCTGAACACTGCCGCTCCCCGTGCAACGAGCCAGTGAGTCTTTTCAAAGGAGCGTGTAGCGTGTAATGGACACACCAGGCCCGGACCTCTCCTCCATATGCTGCACCTTCCACACCAGCTTTATGATCTAACCCCGCCGGACCTCCGCCTGATGCTGGGTTAACTCCCTCTCACAGGGGGTAATTATACTGGGCTCCACGCTACATTGATTTGTGGCGGTGGTCTTCACCACACATATTTACCGCTTTAATTGCGGTGCCTGTTAGTCCCCAATTAACATACTGTTTGTTCTATATCTGGCATGGAGGAGATATGTCCATAATTATTATCAACATTGCAGCAAGAGGTCAGAATACCAGGAGACTATATGTACGGTTCTTAATATTTGCACGAGATTGAAGGCTTTTGTGTGTGTACGGTTTGTGTGTTGCGTACACGTGCAATGTGTGTGTACATTTAAACATGTTTGCATTTGTGTGAGTGTATACACAGTATGCCTTGACTGTGTGCGTGTCTGTGTGTGCATTCATGCGTTTGTGTGTATCTAGGGACCAGTAGTGGACTTTCCTCTATTTCATCTATTTAAAAAACGGGCCCGGCAAGGGGCCCCCGACAGACTATATAGGCTTTGTCATTGATTTATTTCCCCTACAGCTGTATGAATTACGCCTATACTGACCTAATCTGTAACTGCAAACAGAAATATGGACCTAGGGAGCTTTGACGTCACCCATTGTTTTCTACAGACCCGTTCCTAACCTAATTTCAGAAAAAATCCGCCATATTTGGATTTCCGGTCCTGAAATGGGCAGGGGGGGGGGGAGTCTTCACTCAGTAGAACCAGTGAAACCTACTGCTACTTTATCATCAATGTTCAAATGTATGGGACCATAATGTACAAAAAAACATATCATAATTGAAAGAAGACTTTAAACTTGCGACTGAATGCATAAAGTATGTTTACTAAGCTAATAAAATCAAGTGTACATTTCAGGTCAAATACCCATTGCGTTTAATGGCATGAAATGTTTCCTGCAACTGGTAGGAGGGGAAATAATGACACCCTCTTTGCCATTAAATAGAACTGCAGTGTTTTCAGTACTTCCTAACCTAATTTCCAGCGGCAATTGAATTATTATTCCAATACGATATCAGCCTGGGAATGACAATCATCTAGGGAAAACGAGTACCCCCCTTCCCCGAGTCTCCGTCGGCGTGTGACCTCATGCAACACCCACTGAGGATAAGCTACTGCTCAGCTGTTACTGATATGTTTGAATAATTCTTGTCAATCAATATTTTTGTATGAAATAATTCATTCATTTAATAATTCAGTCATTTCATTCTCCAAAGTGAATTTTACTAAGTCATCCATTGCTGATAATGAACAGTAAAATCCAGACTAGAGTGTTGTTTAAAGGTCTGTTAGTGGTGCCAAAAGAAATATTGTCACACATTTAACATGAGGAGTACTCATTTATCCTATTATTTATTAAGGAAACCTCAGTCAGTCAGTCTAATCCTCATGTTTCTCCCTCAATGGGTTGAGCAATTGATCTGAACATGCACACGGGCATTGACCATTGGCACATGAAGACCCTGATAATGCCCGTTTTTCAAAAACGCTAATAAACAGCTTAAATTTGTCGAAGATTCAGAGTTCGGGCCATGGGATCTCTAGCCGCTGGCTACACACACACACACACACGGAAAGAACGGCAGAACAGGCAGACGCTACAAACTTATAAAGGACTTTCATTTAGGGCCTGTGTCCACACACAGCGTTCTAAAAGCAGGAGGGTGCTTTGGATATCATCTCCATGGCACTACTAGCATGCAGATTGACAGGTGCAATGCTCGAATCGACGTTGTGTTATTAGCACACATAGCTTAGCTCAAACAGAGTCAACATGAACTTCTCATGGTTGTGGGTGCCAACGATTCCACGTCGGGTCGTAAATGATCGGGTTGTCACACACACCACACGCCAACAGGATGAAATCACCAGTGCTCCGAGCCCTGTCCAAAACTTCAACTATGCATACCGAGCGCATTGCCAAAAAGTCTGCATATAATTTGGCTGCGCACATTGCCGGGTATGGACTAGTTAACTTAATCTTAATCTAGCTCATGTAAGTTAATCGGATATAATATCTGTTTAATATTTTTTTATTTCTTATATTCAATGAATCGACACAAAACATTCGAATAGATTTTTTATAATCGACTAAACTGATTAGTCTGATTAACCACTTAAGCCCTGTATTATACTTTGTTGTACAACAGTGGCGCGTCATTTCTTTTTTTTTTAAGTCGATATATCAGCTCAACAGGTCGCAATGCAGCACGTTGTGAGCTTGTAGATCTCCTATTTTCACTTTTGGTTTATCATTCATTAATCGTAATCGAGCCAAATGTTTGAAATAATCGTGATATTGATTTGAAGTCGTATCGCCCAGCCCTACCTCCAGGCAAGTCTCTCGCTGCCAGAGATCGAGGTGGAGTCAGGGGCATGGCGGGTGAGATTGTGATTACAATATGCTTCACCATTAAATGAAACTTGGCTTCAGGTTGACCTAATTAGGTTGGGTATAAATCAAAGGACCCCACGGGTGGCTGCCTTCAGCGGGCATGAGCTATAGCAGTGACCCACAGGAGAAGCCAGGGCAACCATCATCCTTCCTCACATCAAGGTTAGCACTACAAGGGGTGGGGTGGGGGGTCTGATGTTGTGTACTGTATATACCAGCACAGACAATAGCAGATCTGCAAGGTCACAATGTGGCACATTGTGTGTGTTCATCATACCGATAGATTTACTTCAAAATGCAATATCGGTAAAATCTGTATTGGCAAAGTAATCCAGATATTTGTGGCCAATATTTGTTTAATAATATTACTAGTTCAATGTGAAGCTGGAAAAGTATTTTCTGATGATTAAATACTGCAGATTCAGTGTTTTCTGATGATGCTCTCAAAAGGGCCTACTTGTAGAAAAAAAGAAGTAACAAGTTGGAAATATTTTAAGTACAAATAAATGTTGATTGAACTAATGTGTGCATCAGTAGGCCTAATAAATCGGGTACTAAAAATGCACTTTGTAGAAGTCTGCATCGGCACCCAGAAACACAGTTACTGTATAACAGGTGTATGGTAAACCTTACTTAGAAACTTGTATTGCAGTATATATCGGTATCAGTATCGATTTGACCATGCAATTAATCGGTTATTGGATATCAGCCAAATGTTCAATATCGTTCATCCCTAACACCACTCTGTGTTTCACTGTTCTGTGATACTGTCTTTAATGAATAAGACCAGCTACATGTTGACGTCAAGCTATAGTCTCGCATTGCCAGATTATCAGAGATCTCCGCCTACTCATACATCTGGTGACAAATAAATTCAACTTATGGGCTAAAACTAGGTGGAATGTGCTGTTAACAGCTAGCATGGACACGCATAGAGATGTGAATAATAATTATACTTAATATATTTTCATATGTATTTATAATAAACTTTACATTTGAAACAAATCTCAAAGTGCTACAGAGTAAACATTTGCATAAAAACATCACACACTATAAAAAGATAAAACAAATATGAAAAGCACATGAAGGCATGAAGCGTAAGAGGTAAAACCAGTGTAGCAAGAAAAATAATAATTCTTAAGTCTTCTTAGGTCTTTAGTCCCCTCTAAAAAACATCATTCATGTTGCACTACACTGCATGTTATCTTAATATCTTCCCTTATTGATTGAGGCTTCTCTCGTGTGCTCTCTCCACCTTTGACATGCGAGCGTTCTCTCCATGTTTGACACTTCATTTGCACATACATGCCTGGATGCACAGCACAAGCATGCAGACACTCAGTCTCTAACACACAAACGCTTTGGCCTGACAAATAACAGTACGCTTGTACTGCCAAAACAGTCATTGCGGTGTAGAAAATTACAACATTAAGAATTGTTAATGCACAAAGATTTGATTTGAAAAAGCAATGAACCGTGATTGGTTTAATTCTGTTGTAAATCCACATGAAAGACAGAACAATCTGTGTTAAATACATTAGCAACAAAGTTAATGGTGATTAACAAACAGAAAACAAGGTAAATGTGTGTCTCTCTCTCTCTCTTAGTGTTTTCATCTCTCCATCTGTTGCTGTCTGTCTGTCTGTCTTTCTCTCTCTCTCCCTCCTCTCTCTCTCTCCCTCCTCTCATCTTCTCATCTTTCACTTAACTGAAACTCTTCAGTTTCCTTGTTCCATTGTGTTCTGCTTGTAGCAGACGGGCTTACTTAACTGTATCTCCCGGAATAAATTTCATAGACTTATAATTAATTTAGCACTGCGGAATGTATTTATTAGCCTACACATCTCATGTGGCTAATTAGCAACTTCACCTCCCGATAGAGCGGCTAACTAGATCATTGGCCGTGCTAATATGGGATTTGTCACATGGATTAAGTACAGTGGTTCCACTGGAACGGGATTGTCCCATGATGATGATGGTTCCTGAGCTATAAGTTATATAGCTATAAGCTAAAATCGTATTTGAATAGGACACATACAGTACACACACACACACACACACACACACACACACACACACACACACACACACACACACACACACACACACACACACACACACACACACACACACACACACACACACACACACACAGGTAAACACGCTACACACTCCAACAGACAAGACGTACACGCAGACCATTTAACCCTGAGCACAAAGCTGAAGCACTTCATCTCGAATCAGATGTCAAAGCGCCGTGAGGCGTTGTGAACAGAATGTTAGCACACACACACTCCTGCTTCTATAATGCCCTGAGAATATTCCGCCCGACCAGAGACACTGTGTATCTACATAGATGTACTGTATACAGAAGATAGGGGAGAGAGAAAGAATGTATAGATTTGAATAATTCATAGGCTTGAGTGTACCTGGTTGCCTCAACAATGCATACATGTATTCCAAACCACTCAAAGTGTTGGGGTGGGGTTTTAACCCATTCAATCCGGGAACGGTTTTTTTTAAAAATGTTTTTACTTATGTTGCTAATGCTATATATACTAGTGGTTCTCAATCTTTTTCATGTCAAGGACCACCCAAAATGATATGTTAAAAGTGCATATATATATTCAAAGATTTGCACACATTTTCATGTTTTTTTCCACAAAAAGATTGCGGATCTACAAGCTCATAGCGCGGCACTCAGTGCCGTGCCATGAGCTTGCATATCTGCTATTTTTGAATAGCCAAAGAAATCGAAGAATAACACAGATTCTTTCCCGGTATAAATGGGTTAAAGTCTAGGCACGCTTCCCTAATAACCAACACAGGGTGTGGCTTTGTTTTCCCATTGCAAACAATCTTTTTTGTCCATTTCAGCGTTCAGCTTGCTGTTTAGTTTCCCCACAGAGAGCCTACCAGTCACTGAAATGCAGCGAGGAAGGGAATATTAAACCTGAGATCTGTGGAAGCCGAGTGGAAGAACAACTTTCTACCTCTCTGCAAAGATGGAGTCCCTGCTTCCTCTGCAAAGATATTTGTGAATATGAGCTTGAGGCAGTAATACTCGTCAACCAGTGGGTGTCCTAACCCTGACACCAGGGCCTACATTTCTCAATGGAAATGTACGGAGACCACCTTCCAAGTTCCAACCACTGCAGATGTGCATACAGATTGGCCAAAACCATGTTTTTCTTTGTAAGTTATTTGGTGTACAGGGAAAACAGGAGGGTGCCCCCGAGGGGACCTCGGTCAACAAAGTATAGGGTTTAAGTGGTAAAAGGTTTATGTAGACAGTCAGCTCCTGAAGAATAGCCGAAGGATTTGTCTCCTGTCCGTTCGCCTGTTGTCAAAATATTCAAATACAGTACATATGCTGTATTTTTCCTCCCACATATTTTGCACACCAGTATTTGGCAGCTGAAAGTGTCTTTTCTGCTGTGCAACTTAATGAACTGTTTCACTGCATGTTGTGGTAAAGGGTGTGTGTGTGTGTGTGTGTGTGTGTGTGTGTGTGTGTGTGTGTGTGTGTGTGTGTGTGTGTGTGTGTGTGTGTGTGTGTGTGTGTGTGTGTGCTTGTGAACATGTGTTTGTGTATGCAAAACATTTTTTTTCGCTGTGCCGCAGCTACCGCTATGAAGTGTCCGCTGTGCGTTCAATGATGATGATTTATTTTATTTGTTTTGAAATTCACTGGAGGATAAGCCCCTTGAGATGCAGCATCTCGTTTTCTAGAGGGTCCTCTACGGAACTGCTTGGATCTTGTTTATGTTTACCGGGTATTGCCCCCAAAAAGTGTATCCCGGCCATGCAGACTCTAATTAAAGTCAGTTCAAAGTCATATTTTTGCAGGAGAATACGATTTGGCTATAAAAACACTGCGCTTGCATCTCAGCTGGGCAGCAGCACGAATCGCAAAGAAAGAGCTCGAAAATGTATTGAAGCTGGTTCAACTTTTCTGTGTCCCTGCTACTCCAGATAGGAGGATGAATGTGCGTCCAGATTTGCCGATTTCTTATTTTTTGTATGACCATAGCGTTAAACACGCAGCTCAGAGCTGCTGGGAGTCCCAGAGCCCAGGGCTTTTGCCAGCTGCTGCACTGATCCTCCTCCACAGGGGTTCAGGGAGGCAGTGCTGTTGATTAGGCTTTCACGCACCAGTCTGATGCAGTGATGTTGTCAGTGTAGCGTGTATACAGTACATACACAGTAAAAAAAATAGTGTTATTTTTTTAACTCCCAGAAGTGCAAATGGATCCTTACGGGTCTGTTTGATTCCATTTGTGGGAGTTAAAGTAACACTGAGGATTTCACTTTGTATACAGTATGTGTGCCGTTTGCTTTTAATTGGAATTTCAAATTGCGTTAGTACCGGGTGAAGTGTTACATGTGTGCACTGTAAACTGACCATCGAGGGCTTGATCAATTACCTCCTTGTGCGACAGGCGCGGCTAAGCTCCTGACTAACTGTGTTGGAGCCCACTTTCCGTTAAGCTTAAGTCCCGGATTATATTGAGTCACTGGAAAGTAACGAAAGGTTATCTGAAACAAACATCTCACTGTGAGTCCACTACCTGGCACTCAGTGGTCAGAGGGAGAAGATAAAAACGTTCCATTCCTCTATTTTCGCCTTCTGGGAAATTCTGTGTTCTCCCGTCATGACACTTTTTTCTTTTTTTCGCTAGCCATGCTTAAAGAGTTCCACACCACAGGCCCAGAAGCACCTGATACAGTCCCTAATCAGTTTGAGTCCAAGCGTCCTGGGATATTAACCCCCGTCAGTGAGCCCAACTTGTCAGAACAGGCTCACTCTCCTCCTACCAGCCCTGAACTTCCACTCAATCCTGCTGTTCCTACAGCCAGGTGCCCTAATTTTTCCATCTACAGTGGAGGATGCATGAATAATCAACCACAGTACTAGTCAGTACTAATCTGTTACTCCACCGCTAGATTTGTGGAGATCCCTACTGTTTCTCGGATGCTAAAGTTCTGGACATTATATCCCTGCTGTTGAGCTCCACCAAACTGCCCAAATTATAATTTTTTTTAAGGAAAGGTGAAGAGTTATGACTAAAAATAAACAGCATCAATAATCCAGGTCGAGGTACTTCAGGGTAGGTTTGAAAAATGTAAAGGCCCTTTAACTCATTGAGCTAGAATCATAAATAAAAAAATACACCAACGAGTGTCAGCTCATGCCTTCTTCAGGGTCAGTAGCCCATTGAATTAAAGGTACTTTACATAGATTTCAGTGCAGCCTTTGATACTGCGGATCATGCTGTAATCCTTTGGGTGCATTGCGTGTTTGTCGAACGAATTTGAAGGAATTTCTGAATTTTCGATCGTTACATTTGAATGTCCTATACCTTCCCCCCCCCCTTTTTTTTAAGAACGACAACTAGTGCCTATTCAAAGACGTCAGTTCTCTCTTTCTCTCTCTCTCCCTCTCTCTCTCTCTCTCTCTCTCTCTCTCTCTCTCTCTCTCTCTCTCGTTTATCTTAAAGACAGGAGGAGTCCCTTTTGCTCTCCACATTGTGACAGCAGTGTTTTGGCAAAATCTTTGGTGATGGGCCCCTCCTGTGTTGCATGGAGCTGTGTTAGCGAGAGTTTCCCGCTTGTGGAGCTCAACTAATGAGCCAGGTGCAAGTAGGGGTAAAATGCCAGATTTATACTTGGTTGCGTGCAGGTGTAACACACTGAAAATAGGCGATCTAGGATATAATCTCACAACACATTTGTTAGTGATACCAACTGGCAGTGTTGCAGAGCATTTGTTGAATGCAAGAAGCTTTCGAAAGTGTGATCCAGTTAATTCTGTTCACTGCTCTAAACAGATAGTGGAGAGATCACACATTAATTTGGGGAGATTCCATCACAGCTTGGCTGATAATGTCAGAACAGTACATTGGCACTTCTTTTTTTAAGATATATTTTGGGCCTTTTCTGTCTATATTTATAGTTTCATAGTAGAGATGGACAGGAAACGGATGTAGAGCGATGGAAAGAGACATGCAGCAAAGACCGTCGGGAATGGGACTTGAACCCGCGGTGTGCTGTCAGGCTGCTTATGAGCCTAGGCCAACATTGGCACTTCTAATGCACATAAGTGAAGCACTGTTGTCTTGTATCTCAGTCATGTATTGCAGCTATTTTACTGACTGACACGTGGTGATGTAAACGTGTGCCTGCACACACACACACACACACACACACACACACACACACACACACACACACACACACACACACACACACACACACACACACACACACACACACACACACACACACACACACACACACACACACACACAGGTCTATGTAGCAGGGTGTTGCTTGCTCTATGGGGGGTCCAATTACCGGGACTGTGATTGGTTAGTTAAGTTAGAGAGCACTGGAGCTGCTCAGTATCCCTGAAATAATCTCATTCCTCTGGGACACACGCACGCACGCACACGCGCACGCACGCACGCACGCGCGCGCACACACTGGCAGCAATTCTTAAAAGACAAGCTTATTTAAAGCTTACAGTATGCACTTGCTCACTGAACATTGCCACCCTGGTGTGTGCGTGTGTATGTGTGTGTGTGTCTAATTCACCATGTCTGTGAGAATTGTGAGAAATCCAAGAAAAACTTACGTAAGTAGAGTAAAAAGGTATAGTAAGTCATAATAGATCTACATGTTTCTTCAGTAACAGAAAATACTGGAGAGAGATCTCCACAAAGAGTTGGTTCTTAAGAACGTCCTCTTTGTCGGGTTCTCTCTCCTGATAAAATTGGTATCCCAACATGAACATTTATTTTCTTTTCACTCAGAGACTGGGAGACCCATGTTACAGAACAAACACTCTGTAGCAGTGATTGCTATTGGAATATAGAGCTTTTTACACTTATTTGAACGATATCATATCATTTACACCCCCTTAAGCTAAAAGCATGGTTGGAGCAGCCAAGAAAAGCTCTTGTGTATATAGGAGAATGGAGAGAGGAGAGAAAAAGCACTGTGTTTATATACCACCTCCTTCCTCTGGGACGGTCAGAGTTGGAGAGAGGGGAAAATGAGCGCTTGGTTTATATGTATATCTCCTCTTTCCTGTGGGACATCATAGTTGAAGAGAGGAGAAAAGGAGCGCTGGGTTTATGAATCTTCTCCTTCCTCTGGGACGGTCAGAGGTGGAGAGAGGAGGAAAGGAGCGCTGGGACCGTGTATCTTCTTCTTCTCTCTGGGACGGTCAGTGTCCCCAATCGGGGTCATTAAATAAAAGCCTTCCCCAGGCCGGTACACATACCAGCCTGCCCTCCCCCTGGCCAAGCAGATTAAATCATGCATGTGTGAGTGTGTGCTCGTGTATTCCTGGATGGGATTGTAATTACACCCCTCTTCAGAACAGAGGGTTTGTTTTGTCAGAGTTCTTCTTCACCTCTACCTTTTAGTGACTTTTAGGTGCTAGTTAGGTACTAGTGTCATGAGCCAACTTCCAGGAGGTACAAACACCTCTGTAATTCCTCTCTGAGTGACCATGCATAAACACAACCTGTCCCAAGAAAAGGCAAAACCTCTGCACCTCCGGGACAAAAAAAAAAGAGTATTAAAACCAATTACTGAGTGGGCGGGGTCAGGCGTTCGGTCTCAAATCTGAGTTCTGAGGCAGTATAAAACACTTTGGTCCTCTCCAAACGTTCTTAATTTTCGGAAGCCCTTCAGTAACTGAAACAAGTTGTTGGTTGTTTGGACGATAGGCTCTATGCACCGCAGCCATATTGGAAAGAAATTGGGCCTCTTCCATACTTCCTGCACAGGTGTTACCAATGCTACTAATGAAGGCTCTGTTCCATTCTGGGCAAACAGAGTCACGGTGCTGATATTGTGCATGTTGGCTCACTGGTGCTCACCCTGCTACACCAGTGGGTCTCAAAGTGTGGTCCAGGGACCCTTATGGTTCCTTGAGGGGGTTTCAAATGGCCCCTTACGGGTGTGTAACTATGAGAGTGTACAAATGGAACCAAATGGACCCTTATGGGGTCCATTTGGTTCCAAAAAAAAAAAAAAAAAACTGGGGTTCCACTGTGCTACACTAAATGGAACAGAGCCTTAATTAGTATCATTGGTAAAACCTGCGAAGGAAGTAAGGAAGAGGCCCAATTTCTTTGCAATATGGCTGCTGTGCATAGAGCCTATGTAGCCGCTTTTAGTGGAGGTGGAGGGCCTGCTGTGAGTGCTGTCCATGGTGGGTGCTGTCCATAGTGCTGAAGAGCCTTATTGTGCATTCACACCAGTAGCAACTTTGTTGCCAAGTGCTGCTGTGTCGCAATCACCTAGAAGATCTTATTGAACTGTTGCTTGCAGCCAGCTTGTACGTGTTTCTAATGTAGTTCCTGCTGGCACAATGGCAGCTTGTCTGGAAGCTATCTCTATTTCACCTACTGTATATAGTACAACAGAACAAAATCTGTTTCTGATAACATTTTTGAGAAACTAGTAATATTTTCACCGCTGTGTGTAGCTTGTACATCGACATGTACATTTTGTTGTTGTTATTTGCTCTTTTTCAAACGTTTTGAAAGTGAAACTGAAAAGTGTGTTGGTTTTATAAATATTGAACCAATGAAACGTTTTAACAAGAGCTTGTTGTAACTACATTGGAGCCATTATAAAACTGGTTCTTTTTTTCTATTTCCTGAAAAGTCACAGTTTTGGACACGCAAGGTTTCCACCCGACAGCAATGATATAATACTGTAACCTCTCTATTTTTGTATTTGTACAATATATTTACACCATCTTCATTGTTGAATTGTATGTTTGTATTTTCTTAAAGGAAGGCCTTTTGCTATATTGTCATTAAAGCAGCACTGACACTTTTTTAATAACTATATAGCATATTATGTCCCACAAAATGATAAAGTCACATTTTTAAGCAATAACAAACATCCTTCTATACATTTATAGACTCAGGGGGGGCCTGCTAGGGGCCTTACTGTATTACTACTGTATGTACTGTATAGGGGAGACAATGAGTTTCATCCGGGAATTCCAGCTGCGTGTCGCACAGGTAGGAATGTCATATACACACAAGAGAAGATTCCCTACTTAACGATTGTTTCACCTGGGGACCGCCCACCCCCCCACATACTGCGTCAGTCACACACTCTTGTGTGTGACTGATGCAGTATGTGAGGGGCGGGCGGTATGATGCACGTTCTCGTTTGGAGAGTGGGTGGGCAGCGCGGCGAAAATAGCAGACCTACAGGCTGGTCGCGGGTGGTCGTGCGAGTTTGAAACAAACAAGCAAACGTAACTCACCTTCTATCTATGTATGAACATGAGCCACGTGTGTCTGTGTAAAACTCATGAACGCTCACTGCACAGTGCAGTGCACGAGCAGACGGGCACGGAGCTCACCAAAGCTTCATTCACTGCTAGTTCCTGCAAAGCCACGCCCATTCAGACAAAATATTCTAACATAGATCTCCTACTGCTAGCACGACTGAGCAGGGACTCCGAGAATCTTAGGCAATGAAGGCAAAGACATTGGCTGCCATGTTATTTGTGTCCAAGGTGGCCACTGATACCCAACATAGTGGGGCTTTAATGGATAGATTGTGGTCTAGTGTCAGAGCTTCAGAACTGTTACCAGGGCTTCCTGTCTATTCTTGTAAGTATGCATGAGCCAGACCCTCTGCTTGTGCTGACACAACACTAAAATAATGCGTGGGGGAAAGGGCTGGATATGCAAGGCTACCCACTTAAATGATGCCATAGATGAAAAGGATTGTGAGAGTCAGTTTGGAGGCAAAGGCAGCAGGTGACTGGAAATATCAGGAACCCTCCTGCTGCGCACAGGCATTGATGATGGGGAACCCAACATATGGTTGCATTTCTGCCTCGCTCAAGTCTTTCCACCAGCCACTGCTTATTTTGAAAAGAACATGAATACCATGGGAGGATAACTGACCGCCTGTATAACTGTATAAACTCACAACCAATCACACATCCATCCATCCATCCACCCATCCATCCATCCATATCACACAACACACATTCATCCATCCCCTTCACACAGCTTACTATTATTTATGTGAAGTGGATTAATATAAATCCATCCTCGTCCCACAGCCAACATTCAATGAATGTTGGCTATGTGACAAGGATGGGTGCATGAATCATCCACCATTCTTGTCAAATAGCCAACTGAGCCATACACACCACACCCCTCATCTCGTGTGTGTGTGTGTGTGTGTGTGTGTGTGTGTGTGTGTGTGTGTGTGTGTGTGTGTGTGTGTGTGTGTGTGTGTGTGTGTGTGTGTGTGTGTGTGTGTGTGTGTGTGTGTGTGTGTGTGTGTGTGTGTGTGTGTGTGTGTGTGTGTGTGTGTGTGTGTGTGTGTTGGGGGGGGGGGGGTGCTGGTCGGGGTGCAACCCAGGGAAGTGTGTCTAAATCTAATGTAAATACCATTCACTAACACAAGGACTCTGATGGTTTGATCTGATTCAGTGTGATGTGGCCGTCCTGCAGAGCCCTAAACTATGTGCTAATATGGTATTAGCTGACTTAGCTAGCTGAGGCATGTCGAGCTGTGGACCCACTTGGAGTGATTAACTGTCACACAAGGGCAAACTACTGTACAAGACAACCAGGAATGATCTCAAAGGGAACGTGTATGAGCACACACGGAGAGTTCCCACATTGCACGCCCCAGTAAAGAAGGTACACACAGTCACACACCTGAAGATATCACAGAGAATATTGAGTAGATTGAGTAGCTCTTTTTACTTGCTGTGTTTTTGTAGCTCACCCTTTAATCTATGAATTCAGTAAATCAAGACAGTTTAAAGAAAAACAAGACATTAAATATTCTAAACATCACTTGGATTTACCCAACAGAAGTTTAAGATACAGAACTATTTATTATGTGAAGTGAGTCTTAAACAACATGCAGACAAATTTATCTTCCATTGGAGCAAAATTACATTCTGTTTCCAGTGCTTTGTTTATATCCCTCATACAGGTACTCTTTCATAATATTCCCCTGTATAATGTTCCACAGTGCGTTTTAAACCCACAATAACTTTTAACAGCTGACTTTGTACATTCAATACGCCCAATGACACAAAACAATGTGTTTGACATTATATGTGTACACTACACACCCACACATACATGATCTCACACCAGAAGAATGGGATTTACTGTAGGTTCAAAATCTGCAAAAGTGTTAATTATTACAGTGCTACATATTTACAGGCTCATTACGTGGGTGGGTATTTCCTTAATGTCTGCAGTGGTTGATTCTTTCTTAGACTTCTTGAACTACTATATCCCAGACCTCCTCCTACAAGTCAGTACATCCCAGACTTTCTACAACAATCTCAGGTCTGCACATCCATTGCGTTGTGAGCTTGTAGTTCGGCTATTTTGGGGATTTGGTGTGTAGAGGGAAAAAGGAGGTGGCCTTTAGCGTAGACCCTTGGGGG
This sequence comes from Gymnoscopelus braueri, assembly GCF_963280865.1. Taxonomy (NCBI): domain Eukaryota; kingdom Metazoa; phylum Chordata; class Actinopteri; order Myctophiformes; family Myctophidae; genus Gymnoscopelus; species Gymnoscopelus braueri. The sequence goes on along the minus strand of NC_137626.1, from coordinate 25,909,952 downwards.
GAGATTCCAGTCAGTGGTTAAAACAGGCCTTCAAAGACCCACCCCATTTTACATTTAAAATGGTAGTACTTTTAAGGAAATGTGTGTAATAAATGAAATACAGTTTTATTGGTCTCTTTTGGGAATGTGTCTCTGGTGCTGTAACAAACCATTTTACCCCCTTTATCTATGAAACCTTCATTTATAAAACAAAATGTCCAAAACGGCACCAAAGGCAAAGTCGTGATTTAGCAGCAAAGTGGTTCCAGAAGTCGGCAGCATTTAATATCATAACTACTGTAACAGTAGTTCCTTCAGACATTTATCCAGTATTGATATTCTGTACAGTTATAGTCTATACTTAGGCCTTGAGCTTGTGGCTTATAAGTCTATTTCCAGGGTAATATCGTAATTCTAACTCCAGCTCTACTGTGCACACAGATGCATTAGTGTCTGACTGTGGGTTTTATGTATTACAGCCTGGTGTAAAAACCCTTGAAACACCTTCCTATTATCATACAGAATTACATGCAATATTATCGTGCCGCTTCAATTTTGAGACTGCAGACTAACACATCTATTACTCGTTACCCATAACGCTCAGTATGCATTTGGACACTGTGTGTGCGGGCGCGTGTGAGAGAGAGAGAGCAAGAAAACGGGAGAGATGGAGAGCAATAATAGAAACGGGGGAGGAGAGCGAAAGTCACCCATTGTCCCGAGTGATGATCCAGTGAAGTGTTCACAGCCCATTTCCCAGATGTGAACTTTGATGCACAGGAGCCTCCCCTGCAGCTCGGAACACAAAAGACCCCAAGTTCAGATTTCATTAGATAAGGCTCTCTCAGGGAAATTGCAGCACAGTTTAGCACAAAGCCGTGATCTTATTGCTCTTTTTTTACTTCGTCTGTCACGGGCGTGTTGATAACGGCAGCCTGTGCAGTGTGTCGTTAAGACTCGACATAACTGATGGTCTGTTCTTCTGAAGAACAGAGTCGGGATCTATTCTTGGTGGGCGCATTGATCGACACATGGCAATTACTTTAGGAGTAAAGTAAGAGAACAAAGGAGAGAGCCAAAAGCCAGGACTGCACAGTAAAATCCTGAGTGTTAATTTATCCATTCGTAACTCTGAGAATGTACAAATGTCCATTTTGTACATTCTCAGTCCATTTTGTACATTCTCAGAGTGAAATGAAAACTGATGATTTTACTGTGTGGTTAGAGAAGGATCAGCGACACGTTTCTAATCCTCCCCTCACACTTGAAGTGGAACGCAGAGAGAACGGATGAAGCCGGGGAGGAAGAGGAAGTCATTATTGTTCATGTGAGCGCAGCTGATGGGAACGTCTGTTCCTCCTCCAACCTTTTTCCAGCTCCAGCAGTCACCCAGAAACAACCACCCCGTGGTCGGGGACCGCTTGATGACCTGTATGTCCCTCCATCCTTTAATCCTGCAGTCCAAGACCCCTGTAGAGGAGGAGAGAGGATTTGTCTGGGAGCATCTGCTTTCCACTGCTGGCTCATGTCTTGTGCATGTCATTCCGAAGCCAAGTTGTTGTGGAGAGCGCTCGTTTTATTTTACCCTACGTCCTGTGTATGTACATGGTTTTACAACAAATGTATAACTTTTTTTTTATCACAGGCATGGCCTTGAGGCTTGTGAGGTGCACTCGAGTCAGTCGTTAGGCGAGCGGGTGACCGAAGCGGCGAGCACGCTGTCCGAGTTGGCAAGCTTTAGTAGATGGAATACGTTATCATGTGAACCGAACGAGTGCTCTCTCTCTCAATCACAGAGATGGGGCATGTTGTTTGGCATGATGTTTGTTATGGTTTGGGCTTTGGAATAGCATACACACGTACAGAACTTGTAACAGACTGCAAATGATGTGGTGTGTATACCAGTGTGAGAACTGGTCCGTCCTTGTAGGGTTGTCGACTTTACAGGAGAGCTAAAAAACTATATCATTTGAATTTGGTAAATACTGATTTAGAATCTCCCAATTGTGTAAATATTAATAATGCATAAATGTAATAAGGTTTAGTCGTCAATTATTTCACAGAGGACATTGGTATTTATTTCACAGAGGACATTGTTATTAAATCACGCGGTAACGTAACATACAAGTTACATTTGTGTAGACATTTTTCCAAACAAGGAAATACTGTACATGTTTTTATTTTAAAGATTTATTAGGCTTTTATGCCTTTATGGATAGGACAGTAAGCTGACAGGGAATGGGGAGAGAGAGATGGGGAGTGACATGCAGCAAAGGCCGTCGGGATCGGCACTCGAACCCGCGACACGCTGGGCATTGAGCTAGCCGCATGTCTAAAGGTTTTCTTTCACACATTTTGTACACACTCAGAGTTACAAATGGGTAAATTTACTTTATTTACTGTGTACTTTAACTAAAAAAAAATGTTCTCTTTCTATGGTAATCGATTATTCGATCCTAATGGTGTGAATCCATTTTAACAAAAGGGTGGGGAAAGCTATAATTCTCTTCTTTCCCTTGAGTGGCAATTGTGAGTCATTACCGTTTTTATATGGCTTCATTCGCCTTGGAACACAGTTGCTTAGGATGGGGGTTTCTGAACCCTTGGCTAAGGACTCCCAAGGTGCCCCATCCTTTTACGACCCCCCACAAAACAAAGACTGCATGTACCACACTTTAATGGTGAAAAAAATAAAATGCTTGCTGTGCTACTTAACCTGCACCTTGATTTACTCTCGCCTCAGTCACTATCCCTCTCTGTCTAATGGCTTCTCCACACGCTTAACTCATTTCTTTTATAGTGCCCTAATTGAGTGCTCTTAATAAGGATAATAGGGAAATAAAATGAAGAGGGGGAGGGGGGTGTAAATAATACTATAATCATAAATATTTAGAAGAGCAGGCAGATAATCATGCTCAACCGTGCACGCACACACATCTTCTTTCGGCTATTTCCCAGGGGTCACCACAGCAGATCGTTCGGTTACGCTGTAACCTTTGTTCTCTGAGTGAAGAGACTATCTCTCCACCCAACATATTTCATATGTGTGGGGCCATTCGCCATACATATGAAATATGTTGGGTGGAGAGATAGTCTCGATACGATAGAGAACATCTGTTTCCATCTGCTTCTGTTCTCTTGCCTGGCAGCTCCATCTTCAGCATCCTTTTCCCAATATAATCCTCATCTCTCCTTTGCACATGCCCAAACCATCTCAACCTTGCCTCTCTTGTTTTATCCCCAAACTTTCTAACCTGGGCTGATCCTCTAGTAATATAGTCATTTCTGATCCTGTCAATCCTTGTCACTCCTAAAGAGAATCGTAGCATTCTCAATTTTGCCAAATCACGCACACACACACATAATGTAGCCAATTCCAGCGTTGTTGTACCATCATGGTTAATGGTAAATACATACATGTATGTACAACAAATACAGCAGTGTCAGTATTGTGCACACACAGCCATAAGTATTCCACAGTCCACAAACAGTGTACCAGTACAGAAGAGAGAGAGAGTAGAGAGGTAGAGAGGATTGGATTGGATAGAGTCGATAGGTTAGGACAACAGAGAGTGAGAGTAGTACAACAAAAGAAGTTTATCCTTGGATTGCAGGTTTCTATCACATCTCTTCTGGTCTCATTTTGTCTCGTTTGGTCTGATTTATTTCCTCTTTTAGAGGGAATCAAATCCACAGAGGAGTCAGATCTCATTTCCATCTCAGTGCTCGTCTTCTCTCTCCAAGCCCTCCGGAGGCTCATAATCAAAATGAGTCTTTGATGTGCGGGTCTAACATTTGTTTTGTTTTTGATCTAATTATATTAGAGACAGGCCAGTCGCACTGGAAGAAAAGTGATTGCATGTCTCTGCGGATGGAACAACAGATTGCAACAATGCAATTAGTGTTTCATGAGAATCAGACAAACTCCTGTTAGGCAAAGAAAATAAAAAAAACACCTTTGACACACCGATTGTTTAGCATGAGCCTAACAAGAAACAACACAGTCTACTATGGTCCTAGTTTTCTGCAGTCATTTGTTCGGGGCTCCCGTTGACAATAGAACAAAAGCAAAGAGAATGAAGACAAAAAAATAACAAACAGCCCTTTTGAATTTCATCTCACAAGACTGAGGGCAAATCCCAGGAACTGACCCCCAGGAAGCGACCCACAAATAATTTAGTCGTTACTCGTTTGGACTGAGATGATATACATGATGAAAAATGCATTTGATAAATAATTTCTGGGATAAACGCCTTTCTCTCTGGGGAAATAATGAATGTATGTCGACTCCAGGCTTCCACCAATTATTAATGAAGTCAAAAAGGGGTGAATGCCTCAAAGGGTTTATTGAACCAGTGTCCACGTTATGACCCTCAGACAAGATTGCAGACTTTTATCACTATCCGTCCCTTAGCTTTCCCCTCTCCAAATATTTTTTTCTGTCCTCATCTGTCCTCAATCTGTAACTGTAACAACTTTTTTTTTTTTCTCCAAGCGGTGTCCTTTCCTAAGCACACATCGCATCTTGCCTGGGGGGGTCTGCACAAGGCTTGAGTTTGAACAGAGGACTCAGAGTGACCAAGCGACACGTTTGACAGTGGATCCTACAGTAGTTAATCAGAATCACATTGAAAACGGTCCTATTCATGTACTGCACACTCATATTTGATCTGTGTTATGCACAAGATACAAACGGACATGGTGCAGGACCAATATGTTTCAGGGGATTTGAGAAATTTGGAATAAAAGCAAGTGCTTATTATTCTTGTCCTCAGCCGTACACGGTTCACATACAGTTGCCTGCCAGTAGCCAGCTGTGCAAGCGTGGGATTCACACAAATAACACAATAAAGCAAAGAAAACAGGAACACCAAAATATTGTGGTTGTCAGAGACATTTACTGGCATCAGGTTATCTGCAGCCTTCAGTATTATGCTTTTGTGGATGTTATGAATGTGTTTGTTTGCAGATTGTGAAATCAAGTGTGAATGAAAGCAGCCAAACACACATAGCCATGATGCAAAAGAAAGCATTATTTAAATAAAAGCTACAGATGATTTGATGTGACAGGTCTTCTTCAATACCCTAAAGAAAACTTGTCATGTCGAAACGCGAGACATCGGTAGCTTTTATGTAAATGATTTTTTTTTTGCATCACGAGTGTACGACTGCTTTCACTCACATTGTATCGTTACCATAGTCGGAACCTCTCCAACACTGCTGTGCGTTTCTCCCCTTATCCTAGTCTTGTGTTGCCAGACAATTGGATATCTCATCTCCGCTTATATCTGGTGACATCTAAATTCATTGTAGTTGCAAAAACTGTGTGGAAACAATTTTGAGATTAGAAAAAACCCTGCTGCAAAGACTTTAGGGCAGTCCTTAGGGCAGTGACGGGACTGTTTTTCAAAGCAGTAGGCCTAGGTTTGTTAGCGGCCGTCCTGTGCTGTCCGTACTGCACACTGAATTACAGAACAAAAATAGCAAGCTTGTAGATCGGCTATTTTCACTATATATATTTCAATAATCATTAATTAACCGTAATCGAGTCAAAAGTTTGAAATAATCGTGATATTGATTTGAAGTCATATAGCCCAGCCTACTTGACAGTGAAATAATTCAACTCGCAGCTGCTGCATCTCACCATGGTAGGCTGGGTCTCTGTAAACGTTGCCAAGACAATGACCCAATGGGAATCCCCCCCACCACTCCCCCACAAACCTTCAGCATCTTGAACAAGCCACTTGGCACTCTGCAGTTTCCTCTCTGATGTTTTGTTGAATCCTGGATCCGGGGGTTTGGTTTGCTGGGGGGGCTGTGCTTTTGACACCCCCCCCTCCCCTTTCTGGTCATTAATTTCTCTGTTTCTGGTCAGACTTAATTAAATACATGCATTTCCTTTTGGGAAATGTAGACTGTCTAATATTTGATAAGTGTTTGATAATATCACAATTAGCAATTTAATTAAAAAAAAAGCAATTTAAAAGAGAACCTGTAAGAAAGAAAACATAATTTTTCTATTCAAAAATAATTAGAATGGCTGATCTACAAGCTCACAACGTGTCGCATTGCAGCGTAATGTGAGCTTGTAGATCAGAGATGTTCACTGTTTGTCAGACGAAAAAGTATATAGGGCTTAAAGAAAAAGCCCCCTCCTCCGTTTTTCTTTATTTTTTAAACAGATCGAACCCTAAATCGCGGATCATTGATTCGAGCAGTGTGGGTGTGTGAACAAGCCATGGCTTCTTTGTGAGCTGAGATAGTGTCTGTGGTTGCCAAACTTGCTCTTCCATTGCGATAGAAACCACTATCTCTTTGACTGCATGAAAGGATGAGAAGGGAAGGAGAGAGGCGGGCTACGTAAATTGAAACCAGAGATGGTAGCCCTGTAGATTGATTGATTGATTGATTGAATACTTTATGAACAGTTTGCAAAAAAGCACAGAGGTACAGTTCCATACAAAAGGATGCTAAAAGGATAAACCCAAGAAAGCACTATGGCTTGTTTCCATTGGGGTCCTGTTGATGACTAGACTCTAGTCTGACATCAAATGTTGAACAGATATTTTTCACTCTAGGCTGCTGTGCATTATTACTAAGTAACATCCGTAACTTTTATTTTCACGGGCGGCGCCTAAGCAGTGAGCCGTCTATAATACCGTTTGTCTGTATGTTGTTGGACAAGTTCCCAGTGCACTCTGGGTAAGTGGGTGGACATTGGTGTGTGCGTGTGTGCGTGTATTTTTATAGCAAGCTCTTCAAGTACAGTACTGTATATCGTCATCCTTTCCAACCACAGACCTTTGGATCCTGTGAATGCTTACAGAGTGCAGGCTGCTCACAGGTTGAAAAACATAGTCCATAACACAGAGAGGAGCATTTTCTTTTCTACTCGTATGCTAGTATCAGCTACTACTACTGAAAGCTTTCATTTCCTTCTTGCCCTCTGAAAATAGCTTGGCTGTTAAGAAAAGTTATTTGAACGAGAAACATCCAGTACAGTAAATGTGGTGAAAGTTGGTGTGGAGACTCATCTGGGTCTGTAATATACACTGTAAAGTCCTGAGTGTGGAATGAATTCTGAGGATTGTACAGTTTATTTGACCAGACTACAGCCGTCAGACCACTATACCCATCTAACCTTGTTCTACTAGTAAAGTATATATTTGTTCTGTAATACCCTGTAAACCGCTTCTTTCTGGCAGCAGGTACTTCAGAGAGACAGTAACAAACTTTCATTTTGCTATCACGTCTACAGACAATTTAATGGCTCTAACAAGGATGTGCATTCACCTGATGAGCATTGCATTGGGATGGTCTCTCTCTCTCTCTCTCTCTCTCTCTCTCTCTCTCTCTCTCTCTCTCTCTCTCTCTCTCTCTCTCTCTCTCTCTCTCTCTCTCTCTCTCTCTCTCTCTCTGTTCTTTAAGATGTACCTATTTGTCCTCATTTGACTGCCTACTCATGTTTTTGATCAGACAAATGAAAGGGCTGGCTTTGGTGTGTGTGTGTGTGTGTGTGTGTGTGTGTGTGTGTGTGTGTGCATAGTTAGAGGGATCTCTACAGGTCATCTTTATTAAACCTGATGATAGTTGAAGTTCAGGGTGTCATTTCTTAGTGCTTTACATAGTACCCTCTCTACAATCGTACACTGTACTGCACCAAGGTCTGAACACAGGGCTTTCAGAACAGGTGTAAGACTAGACATTGGTACATTAAAAGGGTTCACAATGAATTTGTGAAATTTGAAATAGCTTCTGCTCTTGACTGACCGTGGACCCCCCCAAAAAAAAACACATTTGGGGGGAACCTACACAGATAGTATAGTAGATAGCACAATGTAGCATAATGTAATCAGAATCAGCTTTATTGTCTGTCACATCACAGATGAAAACTGTATGTATCTATCATATATCATATTTTGATCTTTTGGGACAATTTTGACCAAACGTCAACATGTGCCTTGAAGGGGGGGGGGGGGGGGGGGCAAAAAAGTATTTCGGGGAATACATGATTTACATTCACCCATTCACACAGTGATGGGGGAGGCAGACATGCAAGGCACCAGCCTGCTCATTGGTAGCAGTTAGGGGTGCAGTGTCTTGCTCAAGGACACTTGAACATGATGCCAGGAAGAGCCAGGGACGTAACTAGGTCCCAGATGGCTGCTCTGCTTCCTGAGCCGCTGCCGCAGGCTCATCCAGTGCAATGCTGTAGCATGGTGCGGCTGCAATACCACAATCATTTTGTTCCTTAATATCGTTCCCAATTACCTCAATCCTCCTCATTAATGTGGAATCTTGAGGCTGCAGTGCATTCATTTGCTTTATTTCTGCCTCCTTGTTGGTGAAGTCACAGTATATTATTCCTGAAGTCAAAAGGCACCGCATTTGTGAAGGGATTTTTATATGGAGCTAAAGTTGCCTCAGTTGATGTCTCGCCAACAGAGACTGTTCTTTCCATAATTGTTTGCTGCCCAGGCAGGGCCTGTATCAGCTGCTACTTGGTGGGCACATGTTGTACTTGCTGTGAAGTGGTGTTCAAGGTTGGAGCACTTACAATTGGCACTAGTCTTACGACAAATTAGGCGCAAGAGAGTAAATCCTCAATAATGCATTGTACACATACTTATAAGGCATTATCTGCTTATAAAGCTATAGTTGTAGTTATAAGTAAAGTAATTCTTGGAGATGTAGGCAGAAATGTTTTCATGTTCTTCTTGCATAGGTTGTAATGCTATTATTATTATTATTATTATTATTATTATTATCATTATATCTTTTAGTAAGAGCAGCTGTTCCTGTTTTAAAGTTTCAGACTGAACACGGAACATGGAAGGGTTGTTGTTCATAAATCAAAATGAGAACAAGCGCAGTAATTAAATGAGATCCTGTGTAGCTCAGTGAATAAAGCGTTAAAATCCACTGCCAGTGTTAAGGTCCAATAGTTTTTCAACAGTGTACCTATTGCTAAAAGATTCTCGGATTCACCTCCAGTCTCATCATCTTGACACCATGTGAACCAACCAAAAATACATTTGCTATCGGACATAGGACAACCATCCTTAACGGACTACACTATTCATTCATCTGTCGAGTTGGGCAACATCAGACCAAGCATCGACAATGGACGTGGCAGGCTTTCCTGTCACGTGGCATGTTGACAAGCACAACGTGACTTATGATTTCAAGCCTGTCGATATGCAACACACGGGGCTCGTTTCGACATGCATGCCCTGTTTTACTTGTTTTTATTGGCGTGTCAACCAATTACGAGTTGGGAGTGGGAACGCACGTCTGCATTCCATTGTCACGTGAAGCAAAACTATCGGGGAAATGTCTGAGGCGACAGTAGATTTTTCCAAACCCTGTCACCATAATACGACCTGGGAGTGAGAGTGTGTGGGTCTGACAGAGACCTGTCCAGCCCTGAGACAGCTGGCAAACACTCCTGGAGGAGCAATAACGATACCAAATGATACTTGTGTAAAGTCCTCTACTACACTCCAACATGAGGCAGCACAAAATTAGGCTCAAAAGATGTCATGAGGGATCGCTTGTCTGCTGCTGCAGGGCTTGAGACACCATGTATTATGCAAAACATCAATGTAAAGTAATTGTCAACAAACCTTTGTGGTTTGTGTGTGTGCGTGCTGTGCACATTTTTCTTTTATCTGTGTTTTTGTGCATTTGTGTGTTATTAACCTATTGCCACTGAGTACACCTCAGTGCACGGAACACGCTGACGTCACCAAATTTAGAGGGACGCCCCTCTGCACTCGGATTGGTTAGGAGATAACAAGGTTCACTCCCACTCCTAAACCACCGTTCCTGCAAGGTTCCCCCAGGCTTTTTTTCTTTTGAAACAAAAGAAAAAGGTATGGGTTTCCGAGGCTAGGTGTAGACCAAACTGGTCTACACCACACTGCAAATGTCCTCAAACAGCCTTTTCTAATCTACTTGTACTGTGTGCCAGTGTTTTTTGAATCAGCAGAGGCGAGTCAACTTAAGTTAAACAAATCACAATCTTTACAGTGCTTGATCATGGCTCATTTAAGTCCTCTCCAAGAAACCAGGTAGTCATTTGAGCCTACACGTTTGTGATCGATGCTGGCGCTTTTTCTTTCTATGAACATTAAGCTGCATATGAGGCTATTATGCATGCGACAAGCGCCTCACGGTGTGAGAGCATAGTCAATTTAGATAAATGAGGACGGAAATGCCGAACAACACCTGTTCAAATCTCCCCCAACTGCAATGAACCGTAATTAAGGGTACTAAATATGGAGGACGGGTCACACCAAGCTACCTGCAGATGTTAAGCTGGTGTTAGGATGACTCACTGGAGAGTGGGGTTGGACGACGTGTGTGTGTGTGTGTGTGTGTGTGTGTGTGTGTGTGTGTGTGTGTGTGTGTGTGTGTGTGTGTGTGTGTGTGTGTGTGTGTGTGTGTGTGTGTGTGTGTGTGTGTGTGTGTGTGTGTGTGTGTGTGTGTGTGTGTGTGTGTGTGTGTGTGTGTGTGTGTGTGTGTGTGTGTGTGCCGTTATAATTGTACAAAAGTGTGGTGCCCCAGTTTATGCTGGGGAGAATTTAGTTAATTTTCTAGAGAGTTCAACCATTCCGTGATAATGGGGTCAAAAGAATGACCCCTGTATACTGTATTAATGCACAACAAATAAGAAGGCACAATAATCTTATGAACTGAATTTCTGTTTTTTATTTAACTTTTTAATAATTTTTCTATTATTTATTTTCATTTCCCCCTACTTTCCAATTGGCACCTCCTGGCGGCTCCCACCTTGAAAACCTGTGGTTTTAGATGCGGCATCCGAGCCAGTGGGCCATTTATAATGTCAAGCACTGTTAGCATTTGCACAGGTTATTTAAGGGCTTATAGCTGACAGGTGGTCAAGGCAAGGTAGAAATAAATGTTTGATTGATGATGCTTGATGAGGTCAAAGAAGCATCTCGCAACTCTATGTTTATTTACAAATCCACCCACGTCTCTCCACCACTGCTCTCATTGGGACCGAAGGTTAGCCAACAGATTGTGACTGTTTGTGTCTGGGACATTTCTATTAGTATTCCAATACAGGAACAACTCTCTCTAAAATCTAAAATATACAAACCAAAGGACAGAGACTGTGTCACAAAAAGAGACTAAATTTGGCTCACTTTGACATTGTCTGTAGGACTTTATTGTTTATCATGATGTTGGTTTGAACTTGTGATACCAGCAGTCACAAACTCTCAGCTTTCCATTCAATGTATTCTGGCTTCAGCACACCTTGAGTTTGTCTCTTTTGTTTGCCAAAAAACATTTTGGTGACTTTCCCAGCATGGCCTACAGTGAGCTCTAGTCTAGATAGCTGCTCACATTAAATGATAGTCATATTTGCTGACAAACCCTACGCAACTCAGGGGTGATTCGTCTTCTAGTACCATTGTGACATCTTATCATTGCTTTATACCTTCTTATTTTTATACGTTTGTTTTGATCAGCCAGAGTCACTGGAGATTGTAAGAAGGTTTTAGGGTTCAGCGTAATTTTGACACCAGAAATGGTGTAACTTGTGGATGTGTGTGAGTGTGCATGCCATGCGAGTGTAGCACATGATGGATAGAAGAGTCGAGTTGTGCTGCTGGTACAGACGTGGGATTAGCATTGCAGCTAGTGGCTAAATCGGTACCCACAGGTCATATTAGCAGCGTGTAAAGCCCCTTATACTGCACTTTGAAGTGAGCTTACATCCCTGTCTTTTATCCTGCCAGGACAGTGAAAGCATGGCATTGAAGCTCTTCGTGTGTGTGAGAGAGAGAACATATATATATATATATATATATATATATATATATAATATGTGATGAAAGGATTTATGAAAGGTGACAGGCAGTGGAGGATCTCAGTACAAAGGAGGAGGATGAATGAACTTTTTACCGTTGTACCTTGAGGCCATGTCAGGACAAGACCATGGATTCAAGAACTGTCACGTTCTGCTCCTCTGCCCCCTCTGGCCACATTGTCCAAGCCTTGGAGTGCCTCTTTGTTACCTTCTACCCCTCCTGTCTTTTCCATAGAAACTTACAGTATTCCCTTGCTTTTAGTGGCTCTCTTTGATCTTTGGGTGCATTTGGAAATGAGCACAACAATGGCGTAGAAAGTCATTCCAAAATGCGATGGTTGCTTATCTGGTACTCTAGACAGTATTCAACGTGCATCTCTACAGTATATGTAACAACAAAACAGGTTATAATTTGTATAGTTTATAAATGCGATGAATTAATATTCATTTGAATTCATTTTAAAAGATGAAAATGGCAACATTTATTTGAGTATCTACTCTGGCCATTTGTAAATTAACAGATATCAGAGTGCTACAACTCAAACACGAGAGCGCTCTGAAATCGGAGCAGATTCTCTGGGCATATTTCCTCTGTTCTCTCAAGGAATGTATTTTAAAAGGAAGAGTCGCCGACGTCATTTTCTCTATCATGCAATTCCAGCCGGCTGACACTTTGTTTTCTGCTGTGTTGCTTTTCGATGTGTACGCTGTATAATTTTATAGAGGTATCTAAAGAGCACAAAGTATGTTTCTGAACGGCCAAAGTATCACAAGACTGTCAACCACTTCCTGTCTGGCAACCAAATCTCGCAATACCTCCGAGACAATACCTGCCGCTGTTTAGATGCCTCAATACAATGATGTACTGTGCACATCGAAAAGCAAGTGATTAGAAAACAACCTGTGATATGTCTTCTTTTATATTCCTGAACTGATTCTATGACAAAGGTCGCAATCGTTCAGAAATAATGTTTGTTCATGAGCTGGTACAGCCGGCTCCATTCACTGCAATGTATTTAATCGAACTTCCGGTGCGAGGTTTGCCACCCATGAGTGTCATGGCGCATCCCCGGCGTCCAGCACGTCTCTTCCTTTCAAAAGGTTCCATGTGTTCTCTCTCTCTCTCCCATCCAGCCACTCCCACAGTCCATTTTACTTGCCTCAGCGCTACCTACACACCTGTCTCCACTCCCTCATCAGCCCTGAGGTTCTGTGCCCAGCTCACCTGTTGTGTTGTCACTTCCCTCATCAGCCTGCCGCTATAGAACTGGACTCATTCCCCACTGTCTCTGCCAGGTTGCAAAAATGTGTTCTGTTTTGGCTCCCCAGCCTTCTGTTCTTATACTGCTTTGTGTGCCTGCCTGGGTTCCATCCAGGCACAGGCTTCTCTTGTGCCAGCTTTGTGTTTAGACCTCGTTGCCTTGTTTTGGGATTTTGAATTTGGCTGCTCCTTTAGACTTGTTTACCCTTGTCATAAAACCTGGAGTATGAACTGCTCTGCCTCTGGTCGTCTGTGTTTGGCTTCTACTCTCCACACTCAAGGAGATTTTTTCCATAGTTTTGTTTTCATTCATTAAATGTTCTGGCAAGCCATGCTGTTAAACTGGCGAACTTTACTGTTAAATGATGTTAACTGTTAGGCAAAATAAAAGATGTAGTCTGGCCTTTGGTTAATTTAGAATACAGACTATCAAAAACATAATTAAACTGGGAAGATTGCACACACTCTGGCTGATGACGCATATACTGTTTTGGCTATTGCATTCTCTTTTTTGTATGCATGTATGCCAGCTAATGAGGATCTAAATAAAATGGTACTTTTCCATTGACTTGACTACCATTAAAAAAACGTATTAAACTTATTAACTTATTCTCTTGATACCATTATTACATTTTCATAGCCTTTAGAGAGATGTGATTATTATTTTTAGGCTATGTCATTTTTCTTTATAATGAGATTCCCAATGTTTCTATCAATCTGCGCAGATTCCTGTATTTAACCAGGCCTACTGTAAAATTATGAGTGTTAAACTGTGAGTGTAAAAATGGGACACCTTATTGTATACTGTATCATGAGCTCATAGCGTGGCTAAAGCACCCATCAGTTATGACACATTTGGTTTGACTCATGCTATAAAGTCACAGCTTGTTTGAAATAATGGTCCACTGTGCAGAACACGATGTATTGAGACAAACCATTAACTTATAAAAGGAACCGTTTATTCAGTACTAACAACTCTCTCTCTCTTTCTCTCTCTCTCTGTCTCTCTGTCTCTCCGTCTCTCTCTCTGTCTCTCTCTCTCTATGTCCGTTCAATTGATGAAACCACCCTGCCGCTTTGTCGGGTCGATGGTCACACTCCTGTTGTCACCAACATCATCAGGTAAGAGAACTGAGATGTTAAAGGAGCACTTAGCGCATCTCTTTTTACAAGCTTTATTTAGCTTATTTCCATGTATTATTCATAGGTCTGTCATGTCTATATTACTACGTCTCAGTCAGTGATGATGGAAGAAGTACTCACATGTTTTACTTAAGTATAAATACTGCAATAGCCGATCTACAAGCTCACAATGCGTCGAAAATTTGTAAATTTGAAAATTGTAAATACGAAGAAAGTTAAAAATACCAAAAAAGGACTTGAGTACATGTGCTTAGTTTCTTTACACCACGGGTCTCAGTAGAACTACAGTGAACAATAGTTACTAATGGGCCCCTACGACCTGTACGTGCTTGAGGTGGGACCTTGCTCTCCTCAGTACTGAGATCATGAATAAGAGAACGTGTGATTTGCACACATCCATTCTGTGCTTGTGAATTATAATCCTGACTGCGGGGTGGAGTGGATGGAGCAGCGTTAAAACATGGATATCTGTGATCCAAACGTCTCTGTAACACAGCCAAAGCTGGATCCAAAGTGCCGCCAAATGTGGGGTCCTTGAGGAGTTAAGGGTCTGAGAGTGTACAAATTGAACCCATTTTTATACACTCTCCGAGTTAAAGTAAAACAGAGGATTTGTATCAAACTGGGGGTCCTTGAAATTAAAAAGGTTGAGAATCAATCACTGCTCTGTGCTGTATAATGTGCATTCAACCAGTCATCAGCAGTAGGTCACCTCCCACATAAGTAGATAATGTCCTTGTGATGTTAGACGCACATGCTGCTGACAATGTCAGCACCCACATAAGCATAGAAACTTCAGGTTTTTGAATAAATAGACCTGGAAGTACTCTTGGAGGCTCTCTGAGTTTTGTCCACTCAGCCATTGCAACATTAAACAAACTGCCTCGCTGACAGGGGGGAACTAAAATATGAAATATGTAGAACAATATATGTTGTGTATATATACTGTATTTACAAATTATGCCAAATACTATACAGTTGGGTTTCTATGATAGCAGAGGTACAGTATGTAACTGGTAAGATAAGGGACAGCTAAATGCAAGCCAGTCGCAGAGTGAATGAGTCATACAGATAGCGTGAGTCAGAGCAAATTGTGCTGAAGTGAAAATCTATACATATATGGTCATGTGCAAATTGAGCAGGAGATCACTTCAGAGCCCGGGGGCCGGGGTAGACTAGGATCCTCCATGTCCTTGTGGTGAAGAATAGGAGAAGCACTGCTGCTGACAAGGTCAACACCCACATAAGTAGATTCTTTTGCTTGTCACAACAGCATCTGAACCCTTTAGGTTTATTTATCACCCTCTTAGACATCGGTGGCTCGCCACCAGAGCCTTATTGGCTTGTCGAGGGCTTAGTCTGATCTCTTGATACCTCGTGAAGAACAGTGCAGGGCAGCTGGGAGATTGAATAATTGATCCCGTTTGCTGTTAGTTCACAAGATCACGGGCGACATGATGATCAATTTGACACGAGGAGCAGATTTAATGTAGTAGACCTTGAGGGGTGGAGCTGTACTACTAGCCTAAAGGTCGTGTGTGTGTGTGTGTGTGTGTGTGTGTGTGTGTGTGTGTGTGTGTGTGTGTGTGTGTGTGTGTGTGTGTGTGTGTGTGTGTGTGTGTGTGTGTGTGTGTGTGTGTGTGTGTGTGTGTGTGTGTGTGTGTGTGTGTGTGTGTGTGTGTGTGTGTGTGTGTGTGTGTGTGTGTGTAACTAAACCATTTAGTTGATAGACTCACAAGTCAGTCTCTATGTGCTTCGCTCAATAGAGAGTGAGGACAATCTCTCAGCTTTCTTTGCTATAACCGTGTGGTTGCGTTTAAAAAATCGAACTGAATTGACGAACCAATGCAAACACTTTTGGGTGGTCCTTCATATTGGGGCGGTGTGTCATGTAAGCGTAGCTTTGTTAGACGCCATTGTCGCGGTTGTTGTTACAGTATCGCTTTGCTGAGATCTTCAATCACGCAAGCTATTTGCCTGGATTCTGGAGGCAAACTGATGAAGAGGAAATGGGGAGAGAGAGAGAGAGAGACAGAACAGAGGATGATGACAAACTGGCATTCTGACATAGACAACAACTGGACTGGTGCAGATACGGGAGCCCCAGTCCTTATCCAGAGGGGTGTGTGTGTGTGTGTGTGTGTGTGTGTGTGTGAATGTGTGTTTGGAGGTGATATGTGCATCTATGTGTATCTGTCAGCATGTTTTGAAATGTGAAGTGACGGTTGAGCAGCGGTCGATAAGCTAACGGTAGATAAGTGCGCTGGGAGTTCATTCAATAACACGGAGCTGCTTAAGAAGCCACATTGATCTTCTTTCAGCTCCAGTCACTTGTAAGCAGCTCAGCAGATCTAAATGACAACATCGATATTATGAGCTCAGGCTTCATTTATACAGTACTTCATATAAGATCTACTGCAGTGGTTCTCAAACTTTTAAATGTCAAGGGCCCCCATAACTGCAAATAATAATAGCCCCAGTTTGCAAATGGAACCAAATGGACCCGTACCCTCTCAGAGTTACAGACCTCTAAGGGTCCATTTGAGAGGGTCCCTGGACCACCCTTTGGGAACCACTGATCTACTACTGTATAAGTAAGTTGTGAGCAACAAAATGCAAATCTGGCTTTAGTGTACAATGGGTGAAATGGTCCAAATATGGCCCTGTGAACCGTTTAATCCATCTATGCTGCATTTACTATAATCCTGTTTTGAATGTACTGTTGGTAGATTTCTTTCCAAACAATTCTCCTTGAGGGAGGAGCATAAGTGCAATGGTAGTTGCGCTGTGAAATGTGTGACTTTTAAGATGCCTACATATTTAGACATACTGTACTGTCCTGTCTTTTCATTTTCATTTTATTCCATTCTAATCATATTAAGTCAAGATAAGCGCTGCATGATTATGGTTAAAATCCTAATCCTGTTGGGTTTTTTTAAAATATATTTTTGGGGCTTTTTCTGCCTTTTATTTGAGAGGAAAGTAGGCTGACTGGAAATGGGGAGAGAGATGGGGGGGATGACACACAGCAAAGGCCGTCGGGATCGGGAGTCGAACCCGCGACACGCTGTAAGACTAGATTACCAGCCCATGTGGTATGCGCCTGGACCGCTAGGTCAGCGGGCGCCCCCCTGTTGGTTTTGCTTAGTATTGTAAGCATGATTATTGGCAGTGGTTTGTACGGCTGATTTCTGGTGATTTTATTAACTTCTCTGTTGTTCATTAAGTGTGCCTGCTATGCAATAGCAGTGGCACACTTGTTGCATTCCGCCATACTTATTAATCCAAGTTTAGTTATCGCAACAAAAGTTCGTCCGTCCGTAAGTGCCGCACGGTTTACACTACCGCCGCAATACATACATCAAAACGTGCGGCCTGGTCGGGAATCGTGTGCTCGAAAACGAATTTCCGTCACGCGTTACCATGGCGACGTTATTAGCAAAAAACTGCGAAACTCCGCCCCTTTTGGCCGCACGTACCGCGCAAAACGCTACTCCTCCCACACGGTTTACTCGTTAGTGTCAATGTATACATCAAAACGTGCGGGACGACCGGGCCACTTACCGCATTACTTTTTTCACCGTTTCGCGTTACCACGGCGACGTAATTGGCAAAACCACGTAGCCACGCCCCCTTTTAAGTCCAAAATTCAGACTTTTTCTACAAAACCAGCCTTCATCATCATCATCCTCATCTAGGTGACCTTTGTTATGAACCTTTTACATTGAAGTGGACCAGGATCTCTTCTCCTCTCATCGGCCACACAGCCAACTGGTTATCAAAGAGTTTGGCTGTTGGGGGTCCGGGGACCCCCAACCACGTAGCCACGTAGCCGGTTTTGAAAAGTGCCCGAAATGCTCCGAAACTTCGCCTACCCCCCTAAATAGGGGTCTGCAAACAAATGTGTATTTTTCAGTTTTTGCGTCAGACCTTCAGAATTGGGTGAAACAAGCACTTGAAACCATTCGATTAATTGTTTCTATATATTTGTTTTTTATTATATTTTTTTCAGGCATTTCCTTAAATGCTCATTTTTACATTCAATTTTTCAGTTTTTTAATTTTCCTTTTTTGACTTTTGGTTTATTTTTAATTATTTTTTTAATCATTATTTTGCTGCTTTGTTTCTCTATTTTTTTGGCAGCCCAAGGGGACCAAAATGCTACTCCTCCCACACGGTTGACACGGCCCCGCCAATGTGTACATCAAAACGTGCGCAACGACCGGGCCAACCATGCTATTACTTTTTTCGCCGTTACGCGTTACCACGGCAAAGTTATAGGCAAAGCCCCTCAGCCAACGCAGGCACACTTAAATTTTCGTAGGAAATTTGTTTCTAGTTGTGCTTGTTATCAGTACCATCCTGCAAATGTGGACAAATGGTAAACTAATGGCCTCTGATCTTATCTCTGTGAGCACAGAGGGATGGGGAAATGGGTTGTACAATGTTCTTCTGGTTCTATTCAGATTTGTGTGAGGAGATGAGGATAAGGTGCAACATCTGACCAAATAAGGTATTCAAATTAACTGCCAGGTTTCACAATTACATAACTGTGAAACACAACATTATCGTTTGTTGATTTTTTAAAATTAATTGTTAATGCTAATAATAACTTTCATGAACCCAAGGACGCTTTACATAAAAAAGTATGAACAACCAACAAACAAACAAACAAACAAACAAACGACTATTTGCCATAAGCCTGAGAGAATGTGTGTCTTTTCAAGGCAGCCTTAAAAGAGTGCAGTGTTGTAGCATGGCGAATATCCATTGGGAGAGAGTTCCACAGGGTGGGGGCTGCCACACTGAAGGCTCTTTCCCCAAAGGTTCGCTTGGTGTTTGGGGGTTTGTTAGCTTTTTTGGGGGGGGGCTGGCATACATTTTATAGCACACGTTGGTGCTGGTATGGCTCCAGGAGCTCCAGAGGTACACGTACATTAGAAAACTGGTTCTCAAAAGGCGGCTTTCCATATACATGGACTTACCTAGCCCCACCCCACACCGCCCACCACAGCGACGGTTTCCACTACAATGAAGTGGGTAGAGTGGTGTGTAAGTGGTACTAAACTGGTGCCTAAAAAGTACCCAGTCTTGGGTAGGTCTGAGCTGGGCTAAGCGGGGCTAAAGCTGTGATAAAGCTGATTGGTCGGCTCACAGCTGTGTCTGTCCACTCAGGTGTCTGTAAAATGTAAACACTACGGTAGCAGTGTTGCCATGTCCACTTATTATAAGCAACATTGGGCTTATTTTTCTGTAAAGTTGCTTGTAAATATTGGTAGTACTTTTACTCCACTACAATTATCTGAAAACGTATTAGTTACTAGTTACTAGTTACTTTTCAGATATAAATGATTACATTATAAAACATACATTAAGCCCTATTTTATACCTAGGCTATTTGAAAATAGCCGATCTACAAGCTCAAACATTTTAGTACTTACTTTTGGTACCTTAAGTACATTTTGATACCAATAGTTTTTGTACTTTTACTCAAGTAATTCCAGACTTTCACTTGTAGAGTGCTTCTACATTGCAGTATTGATACTTTTACTTAAGTAAAACATTTGAGTACTTTTTCCACCACTGCTTGTTTCTAAAATGTAGTTGATTATTTGGGGCTTGTTTCATATGTTGTTGAAACCAGTGGTTCTTAAACATTTTCATGTCAAGGACCCCCAAATTAATATGTATTTGTCAACATTATATATGTATATATATTTTTTAAATAGCAGATGCACACACTCACAATGCGTCGCATCGCTACGCGTTGTGAGTTTGTAGATCTGCTATTTTCAAATAGCCGTAGATAGTCGCTTCTTTTGGGATTGTTTTCATAGACCTGATTGCTTATTTTTTTCTGCTAAACCTGGCAACAATGAATGTGCGACGATACACGCTAATAATGTTTTTTATATAAGTGATGGCAACGTGTTTAAACACCACACAGGTCTTCCCAACAATAGCGAAGATTAAAGTCAGGGTGAACATGGCCAAATAATAACTTAAGAGCCAAACTAGCTCTGAGGAAGCACGCTAGCATTTAGGCTAACCCTGTAGCCTGAGGCTAAGTTGGTGTGTTAAAGAAAGGGGCGTTGATTTCCTTCGGGAGGGGAGGGGAGGGTGGGGATTTTGCGAGTGGGGACTTTTGTGCAATGGAAACGCAAGACATTTTGAAGCGGTGCGGTGCGGTTCTGGACTGTACTGGACAGTGTCGTGCTTATGCTGTGATGGAAAAGCGGCTAAAGTGGTCCTTGATGGAGTTCCAGGGGGTCCCCTACAAAATGAGGAACAGTTTAAACACTTCTAATAGGGGTCCGCTGCCAAATACATATCAATTTGTGGGGTCCTTGACATGGAAATGTTTGGGAACCACTGCATAAGAGCATCAAAGATTCTCTCAAAATGAAGCAGGGAGAAAACGGAGCCAGTAATTGGTGTGGTGCAGAGGGAAGACAAACAGACTTGTTTGATCAATAAAGAGAGAAGCAAAGAACAATAGGAGGGGGTGTGGGGGGAATAAAGTGCTGGACAGAGTAAGAGAAGAGGTGTGTGTGTGTGTGTGTGTGTGTGTGTGTGTGTGTGTGTGTGTGTGTGTGTGTGTGTGTGTGAGTGTGAGTGAGAGAGACAACGGGGTGCTGTTCTTAACTGAAAAAATGAGCCTCCATTCGCAGCTATCGGGCCTGATCAATAGCCTGGAGATTTGCAGTGTGTGTGTGAATGCACATGACTTTGCATGTGAATGCACTTGTGTGTGTGTGTGAGCATATCATATGCATGGCATGTGGTTGCTTGCATGTATGTGCCAGGGACAATTCCTTTGTTGCAGTTCTTTGCTGTGTGTTTGTATGGTGGAATACATTTCTCCTTCTCTTACTGTCATTGCATTGTGTTGTGGGTGGTTTACACAGGGTTTGATTTGCCGGAGGTTGGAAGGGGGGAATCCATGCCTCTGCTTTTGATATACCCCCTCTGGTTATTCATTTTCATCACCAGTGGTGATATGTTTTATCCCTGCTTCTGGTCAGACTGCATTAAATATATGCATTTACTTTTGGGAAATGTAGACTGATATTTTAGTCTGATATTGATAACATTTTGATAATACAACGGGCCCCCGACACTATGATTCAGACATATCGGTTGGATCGGCGGTGTGAGGGCTGCGTAGTGATGATAGTAGTAGTATATCAACGCTGTTGGGTCGAAACCTTGTATGTCCAAAACCGTTCCTTTTTTATTATTATTTATAAAACATACTACTACTACATTTTCACTACTTTTGTGCGACACTTTTGTATGTTGAAGTAGGGCATTAAGGTACCAAAAAACATATATGGAGAAACAAGGTTTCTGCCCGACAGTGACGAATCTGACGATAACGACATGTATTTATTTTTCAAAAAAAATGAAAATAAGTGATTATGAATTGTTCCTTCTTTTTTTTCACAATTCAAACCCTGGTGGTTTATAAAGCACAGCTGTGTGCTGATCAGTGTCAGCAGATGTTAGCTGGGATGTGTAGCTTTGATGAGAGGCTCGCCCCAAACCTGATGAGATTTCAGGTAAACAAGAGCCCTTCATAACCCCCTTCACAGACTGACTGATCTGGACCGACACGGACTGACACACCAACGGACAAGGCCATGCCTTTGGCCTGGCGGAGACAATTAAATTAACTGGTCTGCCACCCTGCAGATGGATATGTATCGTTTCTGTTCGTCCAAAACACATATTTTATCATCCCCAAATGCCTACTCTTGTGAGCTTAGACACGTACTGTAACCATCACATTCATCTAACGTGGGAATAGTAACTTGACGGTTCTTGACCGTTAAGGAGAGCCTATGCCGCAATTTATGTGAACGTTTTACCTAGCAATGTATTAGTATCACAGTGGAAAGGGCACTTTCAACTGTTGCTCCATGTTCTGCTCCATTAAACCCCTAAATCCCCCTGAACCATCCCATTCAATGTTCCTAATAGCCTAATAATAATGACAGGCACAGCAGAGCACGGAATAAATAACGTATCTGGGTTAAATATGTTCACTGAAATAAATTAATGGATTTTGGTAAACTCGGGGAGAGAGATGGGGGGGATGACACACAGCAAAGGCCGTCGGGATCGGGAGTCGAACCCGCGACACGCTGTAAGACTAGATTACCAGCCCATGTGGTATGCGCCTGGACCGCTAGGTCAGCGGGCGCCCCCCTGTTGGTTTTGCTTAGTATTGTAAGCATGATTATTGGCAGTGGTTTGTACGGCTGATTTCTGGTGATTTTATTAACTTCTCTGTTGTTCATTAAGTGTGCCTGCTATGCAATAGCAGTGGCACACTTGTTGCATTCCGCCATACTTATTAATCCAAGTTTAGTTATCGCAACAAAAGTTCGTCCGTCCGTAAGTGCCGCACGGTTTACACTACCGCCGCAATACATACATCAAAACGTGCGGCCTGGTCGGGAATCGTGTGCTCGAAAACGAATTTCCGTCACGCGTTACCATGGCGACGTTATTAGCAAAAAACTGCGAAACTCCGCCCCTTTTGGCCGCACGTACCGCGCAAAACGCTACTCCTCCCACACGGTTTACTCGTTAGTGTCAATGTATACATCAAAACGTGCGGGACGACCGGGCCACTTACCGCATTACTTTTTTCACCGTTTCGCGTTACCACGGCGACGTAATTGGCAAAACCAAAAAAACAGCCAAATGGTAAACTAATGGCCTCTGATCTTATCTCTGTGAGCACAGAGGGATGGGGAAATGGGTTGTACAATGTTCTTCTGGTTCTATTCAGATTTGTGTGAGGAGATGAGGATAAGGTGCAACATCTGACCAAATAAGGTATTCAAATTAACTGCCAGGTTTCACAATTACATAACTGTGAAACACAACATTATCGTTTGTTGATTTTTTAAAATTAATTGTTAATGCTAATAATAACTTTCATGAACCCAAGGACGCTTTACATAAAAAAGTATGAACAACCAACAAACAAACAAACAAACAAACAAACGACTATTTGCCATAAGCCTGAGAGAATGTGTGTCTTTTCAAGGCAGCCTTAAAAGAGTGCAGTGTTGTAGCATGGCGAATATCCATTGGGAGAGAGTTCCACAGGGTGGGGGCTGCCACACTGAAGGCTCTTTCCCCAAAGGTTCGCTTGGTGTTTGGGGGTTTGTTAGCTTTTTTGGGGGGGGGCTGGCATACATTTTATAGCACACGTTGGTGCTGGTATGGCTCCAGGAGCTCCAGAGGTACACGTACATTAGAAAACTGGTTCTCAAAAGGCGGCTTTCCATATACATGGACTTACCTAGCCCCACCCCACACCGCCCACCACAGCGACGGTTTCCACTACAATGAAGTGGGTAGAGTGGTGTGTAAGTGGTACTAAACTGGTGCCTAAAAAGTACCCAGTCTTGGGTAGGTCTGAGCTGGGCTAAGCGGGGCTAAAGCTGTGATAAAGCTGATTGGTCGGCTCACAGCTGTGTCTGTCCACTCAGGTGTCTGTAAAATGTAAACACTACGGTAGCAGTGTTGCCATGTCCACTTATTATAAGCAACATTGGGCTTATTTTTCTGTAAAGTTGCTTGTAAATATTGGTAGTACTTTTACTCCACTACAATTATCTGAAAACGTATTAGTTACTAGTTACTAGTTACTTTTCAGATATAAATGATTACATTATAAAACATACATTAAGCCCTATTTTATACCTAGGCTATTTGAAAATAGCCGATCTACAAGCTCAAACATTTTAGTACTTACTTTTGGTACCTTAAGTACATTTTGATACCAATAGTTTTTGTACTTTTACTCAAGTAATTCCAGACTTTCACTTGTAGAGTGCTTCTACATTGCAGTATTGATACTTTTACTTAAGTAAAACATTTGAGTACTTTTTCCACCACTGCTTGTTTCTAAAATGTAGTTGATTATTTGGGGCTTGTTTCATATGTTGTTGAAACCAGTGGTTCTTAAACATTTTCATGTCAAGGACCCCCAAATTAATATGTATTTGTCAACATTATATATGTATATATTTTTTTTAAATAGCAGATGCACACACTCACAATGCGTCGCATCGCTACGCGTTGTGAGTTTGTAGATCTGCTATTTTCAAATAGCCGTAGATAGTCGCTTCTTTTGGGATTGTTTTCATAGACCTGATTGCTTATTTTTTTCTGCTAAACCTGGCAACAATGAATGTGCGACGATACACGCTAATAATGTTTTTTATATAAGTGATGGCAACGTGTTTAAACACCACACAGGTCTTCCCAACAATAGCGAAGATTAAAGTCAGGGTGAACATGGCCAAATAATAACTTAAGAGCCAAACTAGCTCTGAGGAAGCACGCTAGCATTTAGGCTAACCCTGTAGCCTGAGGCTAAGTTGGTGTGTTAAAGAAAGGGGCGTTGATTTCCTTCGGGAGGGGAGGGGAGGGTGGGGATTTTGCGAGTGGGGACTTTTGTGCAATGGAAACGCAAGACATTTTGAAGCGGTGCGGTGCGGTTCTGGACTGTACTGGACAGTGTCGTGCTTATGCTGTGATGGAAAAGCGGCTAAAGTGGTCCTTGATGGAGTTCCAGGGGGTCCCCTACAAAATGAGGAACAGTTTAAACACTTCTAATAGGGGTCCGCTGCCAAATACATATCAATTTGTGGGGTCCTTGACATGGAAATGTTTGGGAACCACTGCATAAGAGCATCAAAGATTCTCTCAAAATGAAGCAGGGAGAAAACGGAGCCAGTAATTGGTGTGGTGCAGAGGGAAGACAAACAGACTTGTTTGATCAATAAAGAGAGAAGCAAAGAACAATAGGAGGGGG
Organism: Gymnoscopelus braueri; assembly: GCF_963280865.1. Taxonomy (NCBI): domain Eukaryota; kingdom Metazoa; phylum Chordata; class Actinopteri; order Myctophiformes; family Myctophidae; genus Gymnoscopelus; species Gymnoscopelus braueri. The sequence goes on along the minus strand of NC_137626.1, from coordinate 25,884,890 downwards.
TGTGGGGGGAATAAAGTGCTGGACAGAGTAAGAGAAGAGGTGTGTGTGTGTGTGTGTGTGTGTGTGTGTGTGTGTGTGTGTGTGTGTGTGTGTGTGTGTGTGTGTGTGTGTGTGTGTGTGTGTGTGTGTGTGTGAGTGTGAGTGAGAGAGACAACGGGGTGCTGTTCTTAACTGAAAAAATGAGCCTCCATTCGCAGCTATCAGGCCTGATCAATAGCCTGGAGATTTGCAGTGTGTGTGTGAATGCACATGACTTTGCATGTGAATGCACTTGTGTGTGTGTGTGAGCATATCATATGCATGGCATGTGGTTGCTTGCATGTATGTGCCAGGGACAATTCCTTTGTTGCAGTTCTTTGCTGTGTGTTTGTATGGTGGAATACATTTCTCCTTCTCTTACTGTCATTGCATTGTGTTGTGGGTGGTTTACACAGGGTTTGATTTGCCGGAGGTTGGAAGGGGGGAATCCATGCCTCTGCTTTTGATATACCCCCTCTGGTTATTCATTTTCATCACCAGTGGTGATATGTTTTATCCCTGCTTCTGGTCAGACTGCATTAAATATATGCATTTACTTTTGGGAAATGTAGACTGATATTTTAGTCTGATATTGATAACATTTTGATAATACAACGGGCCCCCGACACTATGATTCAGACATATCGGTTGGATCGGCGGTGTGAGGGCTGCGTAGTGATGATAGTAGTAGTATATCAACGCTGTTGGGTCGAAACCTTGTATGTCCAAAACCGTTCCTTTTTTATTATTATTTATAAAACATACTACTACTACATTTTCACTACTTTTGTGCGACACTTTTGTATGTTGAAGTAGGGCATTAAGGTACCAAAAAACATATATGGAGAAACAAGGTTTCTGCCCGACAGTGACGAATCTGACGATAACGACATGTATTTATTTTTCAAAAAAAATGAAAATAAGTGATTATGAATTGTTCCTTCTTTTTTTTCACAATTCAAACCCTGGTGGTTTATAAAGCACAGCTGTGTGCTGATCAGTGTCAGCAGATGTTAGCTGGGATGTGTAGCTTTGATGAGAGGCTCGCCCCAAACCTGATGAGATTTCAGGTAAACAAGAGCCCTTCATAACCCCCTTCACAGACTGACTGATCTGGATAATCCTCTGCCCGCTGTTTCTCACTCTCCCACATGGGTCTCCCCATACACCCAAAGAGGATACACACAGACAAAAGTTCACACACATTAGTACATACTTTTACATGCACACAGTGACACTCTTATACGTACAGTAAATAGTATAAACGCACAAGTTTTGTCACAATGATTAATTTCTTTATTGGATTATCTTCTACTGCTCTGGAAAGCTTCTTTCTCTTGTTGTCGGAGTCAGAGTGATGAGGTCTGAGGTTGCTCCATTTTAAACTGTAGTTGAAGAAGTAGTCAGATATTATTTTATTAGTAATTAATATCCCCCCTTTGGTCATTAATTTTTTATCTCCGGTGGGTCTAGTGAAAAAAAGACACCATTTAGATTCAACAGTCGATATAGTGTTCTTTTCTTGATTCTGTATCAGTGTGAAACAGCCGCTGATGCTGGCCCGTTGTTAGGTCAGTACTGTTCCGTGTGTCTCTCTGGATGCTGGCCAAGCTGACTCTTATAAATGTTTATATCGTTGCTGTTGGGCAGAAACCTTGTATCTCCATATTTCCACATTTTTTTCACAAATTAATTCCCTACTTCGCCGTACAAGAGTGTCGCGCAAAAGTAGCGAAAAAAGCCAATCTGCAAGCTCACAACATGTCGCAACGTGACACATGGTAATCCATTGCATAGTTCTGGCCAGTTGAATGTGGCTTGTTTTTGCCAAAAAACAACAGGAACAGAGATGAAGCCATTTTTCCACAACGAATAAACAGGAAGTAAACAAGCTGTAGTTCTAGCAGAATCTGACAAGAAATCTCGTCGGTGGCAGGCAAAGAGTTAACGAGATTGTGACTACGTTATAATTACATTGATTGGACCCATTGGAACACATGATATTTTTTTTCCATTTCCTGAAAAGTAACACTTTTGGAAATACAAGGTTTCCACAGCGATGATATATCAGTTTGCTGTCTCTGAGTGGTCCTGATGGATGATGGTGACCTTTGTCTTCTGATAGCCAGCGATGACCACTGTATATCAGTCATCCCTTGCAATCAATATGACCATAAAGAGGACTTGAGGCACTTGGGCATGTGCACACATTTATTGCACATGTGCCAACTGCTACATGTTACAGAATTTGACCCTCTGCTACTGTGCTACTGTATGGGGAACATCATAAATCCTACTGTTTTGTGGTCCCATCAGTTTTCCTAGGAATGTTTAAAGCTGTAAGTGTCATGTCCTACTTGAAATTTGAAAATGAAAATAGAGGTCGCACAGCTTGTAGCCACGATGCATAGATAGTAGGAAACCACTACTTGGAATTTGAACCGAACTTCTACCACACTTCCAAGGCAAATGCCTGATTGGCCAGGGGAGATAGTGCACTTGTGAGCTACAGGCAGTGCTACTGTCCATGCATGTGTGGGCGTGCGTGTAGCTCTGATATTGCTCCACTGGTCTAAACATCCTCTGAGAAGTGTTATAACGTAACTGCTTCCAGACTTAGTGAAGTCCAATAATGTTTACTTTTTCGTGCGGGATGGGGAGGGGTCTAAAGTGAGTGCGAGGGGCGGGGGGCGAGTTTTTTTTTGGAAGAGTTGCTACCCCGGGATAAACAGGGACGCGTCTTGGCTGCCAGAAACATCGAAAGTGAGCTTGTAGATCTGCTCTTAAAGAGCCGACCCAACCCCTCCCCCGTCCCTGTCACAAGTTAGTCACACTCGCCTGGCACACAAGCAGTTTAGAATAGACATGACATGTCATAACACTAAACAATGATAAATGTTTAATATGGTAACTTAACTTAAAAATTCATGTCACACAATATGCACTCATACAACTTCCAACAAAAATAGTTGTTTTGTAAACAATTAAAAAGTATATTAGTAATAATAATAATCGCGGTTATGAACTCGACACCGCGGTATGCATTACACAACCGCGGTATTGCGGTTATTGCCCCCAGCCCTAGAATGGTCAAAATAATGCATTAAAATAAGTTCTGGATAGCAGCTAGCCCTATATTTATTTGTGTTCCCAAGAGCTCTCTATACTAGGCCCCCTCCTGTTTTCGCTGTACACTAAATATCTTCGGCGAAAATAGCCAATGTACAAGCTCACAACGTGCCACGTTGCAATGCATTGTGAGCTTGTATACAGTATGTGCTATTTTTGACGAAGCTTAGGCCCAGAATATGGATTCTAGGGTTCAAGTGGTAAAATCATGCATCCAATGAAAAGTCGATGGAATTAGCCGTGCGGCAGTGTTCAGTTACAGTGAGAGAACTGTTTTTTCTCCTTTCTACGTGTAAGCATTTTGTTGTACACCAAATTCTGAATACTCCCCTTGGCAGCGGTAGTATCCAAACTACCATCTAGGATTGACTTAAAATCCATTAATTTATTTCAGTGAACATATTTAACCCAGATACGTTATTTATTCCGTGCTCTGCTGTGCCTGTCATTATTATTAGGCTATTAGGAACATTGAATGGGATGGTTCAGGGGGATTTAGGGGTTTAATGGAGCAGAACATGGAGCAACAGTTGAAAGTGCCCTTTCCACTGTGATACTAATACATTGCTAGGTAAAACGTTCACATAAATTGCGGCATAGGCTCTCCTTAACGGTCAAGAACCGTCAAGTTACTATTCCCACGTTAGATGAATGTGATGGTTACAGTACGTGTCTAAGCTCACAAGAGTAGGCATTTGGGGATGATAAAATATGTGTTTTGGACGAACAGAAACGATACATATCCATCTGCAGGGTGGCAGACCAGTTAATTTAATTGTCTCCGCCAGGCCAAAGGCATGGCCTTGTCCGTTGGTGTGTCAGTCCGTGTCGGTCCGTCCGTCTGTCTGTGAGCAGCTAATATCCGGCACCATTGGACCGATTGCCATGAAACTTTGCACACACACTCCCTGGAGGCCAAATGCCCCAAATCTTTCACATCGGCATGTTATAGCGCCAACAGGAGGCACACAAAAAAACAAATATTACTCCTACAGATTAGGTCCAAACATAACACCAATCTATACACATTATCTCTATAGTCATGTCATCAAGACGGATCTGTCCGATTTTTCATATTCCATTCTGATTGCCTAAGATCAACTTCCAAAGTTTGCAGGAGTGGCCCGTTTTGAACAAAATGCCTGAAATCATGAACGCAACGTCCGGACATTGCTGGCTTGCAATAAACTACCTACCCTGGTGGAGACCTTCTAGTTGAACTCTCTGCTCCGGTCCAGTCATCATCCCTTCTCTCTCTCGCACGCACGCACGCACGCACGCACGCACGCACGCACGCACGCACGCACGCACGCACGCACGCACGCACGCACGCACGCACGCACGCACGCACGCACGCACGCACGCACGCACGCACGCACGCACGCACGCACGCACGCACGCACGCACGCACGCACGCACGCACGCACGCACGCACGCACGCACGCACGCACGCACGCACGCACGCACACACACACACACACACACACACACACACACACACACACACACACACACACACACACACACACACACACACACACACACACACACACACACACACACACACACACACACACACACAATGTCCAATCTGTACCCAAAACACACAAGCACGAACGCACACTTTTTTCTCTCTCCCCATGCTCTCCCCAGAGCTTTTCCAGCTAATCTCTTACACCAACATTGTTTTTGTGAAGCATTTTGTTCACAGAACAAGAGTTTGTTCACAGAGCTCACGTCTCTTAAGGCTGTGAAACACCAAGCCAACGGGCCATTGATAAGCTCATTGAAAATCGTTCGCAGAATGTCCAGTGTCTACACGGCCATCAGTGGTAGTGAGGCCTCTGTGTGTTGGTCGCTCACCCGAGACTGGACCCTTCATCACCCGTCGATAACAGAAGGTGGGGCGGAGAGGGGGGTACAGTTCTCTGGTTGGCTGTTTAGCCGTGTTCAGTCAGAGCAAATCATTTTCCCCTCTCTTAGTCTCTTCTGCTTCTGATGCAGGAAGGAAGCTTGGATAAGCCACAGCCAGTGCCCGTCACACATTTGAACTAGACAATACCATATTCTTAATTCCTAACCCGAGCACATAGGACAACCAGAGTAGAGTAAATGTTCCCAATGCAGCTTGAGCTTCTGGTTCTCTCAAGAATGCAGAATCTCCTGGCATGGAGAATTATTAGCTCTTATTTCCTCTCACGCAGGCGCACCACAGCGCCATTAGCTAACCATCTGTGCGATGTGTACAAAGCGTGCACACAGCATTACATGAGTAATGCGCACACATGTACAGTACAACCGTCTGACCTGACTGATCTACCGACGTTTCTCTGTAGTACTCACAGACATACGCTTTTTATTCACACTCACGTGGCAGGATAACAATGCAGGTAATCTAACAACTACCGGGAGACACGAGATTGACGGTACGAAATCTTTTCCACGGGATGCCAAAATTGTATATACCTGTAAATTACAGGCATTTCATTAGTGAGAAAGGGGTTTTATTTGTCCGTAGTCATAATTCATGATTCAGATAGGCAATAGGAGGTTTGATTTTTGCACTAAATTGAATGTTATTTTGAGTGATCCATACTACTGTATAGTATGGGGAGACATTTTGTTTAATTATTTTTTTTTTTTTTACTGGCCTTGTCTTGGACATAACATGGTGCACAGATCCAATTTTTATCCCATGGGAGTGCAATATTGGATTTGAAACTAAGTTTACAAATTTAAACTATGTCGTACAGGAGTGACAAAAGATGTCACGGTTTGCTGTGACAATTAGGATGATACATTTTTGTATCATGTAGCAAACAATATTGATTAAATTCAAAGCACATTTGTAATTAGAACTCCGGCCAACACGAACTGTGGTGATGTTGATATGGAAGTTGTTATCCTGCCACCACAACGTCAGGGCTCTCACTTCCTCCCTGTAGGTCGTCCCATCATTGTCAGTAATCCAATAACGGTGGTGTCGTCCACAAACTTTATAAAGGACTTTGAGCAGTAATTCCCAAGGCTTGTCGAGCGGATATAGGCTACTCTCTATGCCTTCCATCCTGAGACTGTAGCAAACGGATCACGCTGGAATTATCACTCCATTCAATCACTTGGAAAGCCCAATCATCTCTCCATCAGGCCACCACAGAAAAGATTGAGGTTGTTCAAGGGGAATAAATTGCCTTTATTGTCGTAATCATACATCTGAGCACAAGACATTCTCTGGTTCACAATGAAGGCAGTGTTTGGGTGGGAGATGGAAAGAGTGGGAGCGGGGAGGGGGGAGTAGTTAATGAAGCACATTTCAGTGCACAAATGATAGACACCACATGCTTGAAATGGACACTGCAGATGCTCATCACAGCAATCTGTAGCGTTTGGATGTAATTTGTGTCCTTCTGTTCATTTCATGGTTTCGGAGAAAATGGCTCATGATCGGACAGAAATAAATACATACTCAAAATGTTCACATTCCCGGGGGAGCACATCACGGCTGAACACTTTATTCACAAGTGGTTCGTGAATAAATGTCTGTAGTATAAAGAGATTTATTCTGAAATGAGAGATTATACATTTTGAACTTCTGTTATTACAAAGTAATGCGTAGTATAATGCTACTGTATAATGAATTATGGTAAGAACACATACTCTCTCTTAAACCAGGGCCTTAAGAGTGTAGGTCATAAGAATTTACCACCTAATGTATATCAGCATTATGGATGCGATGACACCTCCTTTTTTTAATGAACCACTGTAGCATTTTCCCTAAACTGAGTGGGTAGTTGTAATGTAGTGCTCAAGGGCACTTTGACAGTCCAACCTATGATGGTTGACTGCTGGCAGCCCACGAATCCTTAATAGGTCATTTCACAGTATTGAGAGAACAGATTCAGCATATGGCAGCTAATATTGTGTGTGTGTGTGTGTGTGTGTGTGTGTGTGTGTGTGTGTGTGTGTGTGTGTGTGTGTGTGTGTGTGTGTGTGTGTGTGTGTGTGTGTGTGTGTGTGTGTGTGTGTGTGTGTGCGCGCGCGGGTGTGTGCATTACTCATTCGACTTGCGCATCATATTTCCTCCTCAATGAATAACCTTTGGTGACCTTGAGTTTATCTCAACTTCAGCAGCATCATGTGTCTCTCCTCTTGTTAAAGGTGCAAATATCACCATCCAGTGCTGCTCTTGTGTAATCCTCTTAGAAATCGGCCTCATGAATAATCATTGGCTGCTCAGCGATGTGTAAAATGAGAGAGTGTGGTGTGAGGACACTGTTCTCCCCGAGGTCACCATGTCCCAGGACGGTGTAATTGTTTACAGCACTGCAACATATTGTGAGCATGATGTATTTCAGCCCCCACTCAGTTTCTTTGTCCAGCAAAGACTACATCCCATTACTGTGTGATTATATCATAATAAACATTAATGCAGCCTGCTTTGGAAAGCAATTTGCTGATCTTAAAAAAACAAATCAAAGTGTGTGTGGTTCACTCAAAGATTTTGCAGTCCCTTATTGAATTCTTCCAGCTATTAACAGGCCCTTTTTGCTACACAGGCACACACAGCACAGCACTGTTTTTCAAGAAATAAAAATGTAACATTTCCTTCTCATCAAGCAACTCCTCCATCATTCAGATTTCTTGTGTTAGTGCGGCACTTAGCCAACAGACAAGTATATCTGTCATCAAAACAAAGTCAGAAAAAAACGTATGGTGTTTCATCCCCAAGCTTCATAAAAATGTATTCTTATTGGCCATTACCCAGAAACATTTAATGTGTGAGATGATGTTATCTTCACTGCTAATGGTATCATTAGAGATAAACAGTGCATGAACTGGAGATAAGAGGCTTTTTCATGGAAAAACTCTGTTTATCCATTTTCTTTTTTAAAAGCATCAGAGCCAAGTCTCTGTAAGAGAAATTAGAAGGCTTTTATGTGCTTTTCTTTTTCTATCCTCTTGAAATTACAACTTTCACATTTTCCTGTAGGCGATGATGACAGCATGATACTTAGTATCTCATGCAAAGTAGTCGGAAATAATAAAATTGGCTGTAATGACTGTGAAACAGGTGTTATTAGGAGGGGAAGAGCGGAAATATTTCTGGGTTGTTAGATTTTTGGCTGCTTTCGGAAACAGTTCAATTAGCAGCACCATGGACAAGATTCATCATATTCTGCTAAAGGACCCACATTTTACTAGAATAATGTACACTCAGCCATGCACCCAAAAGTATTCATCATTGCCACTTTCAATTCATTTTCAGTAGCCGAATGTCGATTGTGTTAGAAGTACTTGTCAGAGAATTAATTAAGGAGGGACAACTAGATTGGGGGGCTGGGGGCTGGGTAGGGGGTGGGGGGTAGATTTGAGTGTCCTATAACAACAAATTGTTACAACGTGCTTTCTCAAGAGACTAGCTGTAGCCATGTTAGTTGTGAAGGTTAACAATACACTGGCACAGGTTAGCAAACCACAACAAACTGGTGCAGCCAATCAAAGTAATGCACACACCTTGAAGGAGAACTCAACAATGACTGGATTATGTCTGTCTACTCTCACTTTTTTGTGTTGCACTTTTCTTTTTTTTCTTTTTTCTTTTATTTAGAGTAGCCAATTATTTTTTACCCCTTTTTCTCCCCAATTTAGTCGTTATGCCAATGATTCCTCCCCACACACATTTCTGTGTTGTCACTGCTGTCGTATCCTACTGACTCACCTGCCAGTGAGGAGCCCCCACCAGGAGGACGTAAAGCCTTTGTCCTACTCCTCCCGCCCAACACTCCCCATGCTGACAGATGCCGCCCCAGCCCGTAGGAATACGTGCAATGACCAATATCACCTTCCCCGCCCGGCTTCCCTCCCCCGAACACGGGCCAATTGTGTTGGTGTAGACTGTAGACGCTCGACAAAGCCGAATGCACCACGGTGGATTCGAACCCACAACCTCCGTGGTGGCGGGCAGTGACTTTACCACTGTGCCACCCAAGTGCTGTGTAACACTTTTCGAAAACAAACTTAAAATGTGCTTCACAAAACTATATAAAATTGCAGCAGAAGACAAGAACCATAACATAGAAGAGATAAAACAATAAAATAGTCAATAACATAAGAGAGAGAGAGAGAGAGAGAGAGAGAGAGATGAGAGAGAGAGAGAGAGAGAGAGAAGAGAGAGAGAGAGAGGAGAGAGAGAGAGAGAGAGAGAGAGAGGAGAGAGAGAGAGAGAGAGGAGAGAGAGAGAGAGAGAGAGAGAGAGAGAGAGAGAGAGAGAGAGAGAGAGAGAGAGAGAGAGAGAGAGAGAGAGAATATTGCAGAGACACTTAGTAAATACAATAGTAAAACACCTTTACAACATCATTCTAATCAAAACACCACTACAACAACATTCTAATCAAAACACCTTTGCAACATAATGCTATTCAAAACACCACTACATCATAATACTAATCAAATCAAACCACTTCTACAACATAATACTAATCAAAGCATCGCTACAAGCACATAATGCTTGATATACATTTTGCAATCAGACCTTGACCAGTGAAGACCTCTTGCCTGTGTGATCGTTCCTTCTCCAGTGTTCTGAAGTCCTCACGTACCACCTGTTGATATTTTGCAGGGGCTGGATATGCAATAGTTCTCTTATTATGACGGGGCATCAATGTTCTTCCATCAACAACACAATGTGAAAAAAAACATGCGGCAAAGAAAATCTTGCTATTAGTCACGGCCATGAAGCAGACAGTCGCCCCATGCTATATCACAGACAAAAGATAATTGTAACTGGAGAAAAACTGAGCTGAATGTTTAGATGTTTCGAAACTAAATCATTAGTAATGGAAATGTGTGCCTCTTGTGTAGACCTATTATGTACTTGAGGAAGACCATTTGATCTAAGCAAATGCTGTAGTAAATGTACACCAAGTATGATTCCACACCAATTGAAACAAAACCTTACAGTATAATACACCAGCTCAGACACAGTCATGTTCAAAGTGAAGGCCACTGGCCCACCTTTCATCAACAAGTTTTTATGCACAGTTTGGATTTTGGAGAGAAAATTTATGAATGCCACTTATGTTCATGGACATTCTATAGCCTACAGTACACTTTAAGATAAGATCTTAAGATCAACCCATCATAGTAATCTTTTCATGGATGACTTTGAATGTGCGCATTACATTAATGTAGCAGTTAATAACTGTATCCAACTTTGAAACTCAGTTTGGTCAAAAATGAAAGATTGTAAAATAAGTACAGCTGACGTGATCGATAAAGGTCTTAATTTTCTGCAGACATCAAGATCTGGTGACCAGAACTAGCTCTGAATCAGAACTAGCTCTGAATTGCTGGCCCACACTAACCTACCTGACCTGGCGGAGACCTGTGCTCCGAGCAGCACTTTTTCTAATGTGTGCATGTGAACGCATTATCTTTCAAAAAATGTCTGTACTTTATGATAAAGGGGTACTCAATGGAGCATGAATCTTTGTCAAGAGGCATGCCCCAACCTCCCTTCATCGTCGTGTGTGTGTTGTGCATGTCGTGATGACATCGTTGTTTTGTATGCGTGTATGAAAATGCACAGGGTATTGGGGGGGAAAGGCCCTAGCCTTTCAGCGTCCTATATCATAATATAGGATGCTGATAGTTAAGGCCTGTTCTCAGATATGCTTGTACAGGGATAGACTGTGAACACAAATTATGCCAGCAGTGTTTATGACAGCAGCCCTCATGTTCAAATTGAAACAAAAGTAACTAGAAACAGTGCTCCTCGGAGCACAGGTCTCCGCCAGGTCAGGTACGTTATTGTGGCCTCCTGGTGGCGCTATTACAGGCCAATGTGAAAAGGGTGCCATTTCTTCCTCGGCCTAGTGGGAATGTGCGTGTGAAATTTGAGGCATTTTGTTGAAAACGGACCAATCCTGCAAACTTTGGAAGCCAACCTTAGCCAATGAGGATGGAATATGGAAAATCGGACAAATCCGTGTTGATCACATGACTATAGAGGTACCGATTTGCATGACGTTTGGATAAAATCTGTTGTAGTAAATGGGTTTTGCACAAATCGGCCTCCTGGTGGCGCTATAACAGGCCCATGTGGAAAAAAAGGTTCTGAATTGGCATCCAGGGAGTGTGTGCACAGTTTTGGAGCGACCCGGCCTGGCAGAGACAATAATAAGTAGTTAGAGTGGGCATCCAAAGTACAGCAACCAGCTGATCAGTCAGTCTAGGGAAGTTGTCTAGTACAAACTAGACAACTTCAAGAAATTGCAAAGTGTGGTTATAATTATATGGTGTCTTTTGTAAAATAAATAAAAAATAAAGGCCTTTAGCCTGTCGGAGATAATAAGAAGAGGATAATAAGTAAAACTGAAAGGGAGAGAGAAAAGAAATGGAAGGCCTGTAAGGAGGAGGCGGCAAAATGTTTTAAATTAACTGATATATTCAGAGCCCCCAGTGGGGATAAATGTCAGTCAGTAGAAGACATATTTTCATACATAGCTTTGGGCAAAACTGGGTAATCCATTAACTTAATTCAGCTGAATCAATTTATTTCTTGAAATATTCTTTTGTATGTTGTAGCCTAATGTCCACACAGAGACTGTGTGGACTTTAAAAACATAGAAAACTAACTTTCTCAACAAAGGGGAGAGCCCTATCTGCCTTGTTCATTTCCTTTGGATATTAGTATGTTAGAAGGCTGAAAAGGGAATACTGTATTGATGACCATACAAAGAGATTTTTTTTTTACATGGTAATAAGAATGTATTTCTTATTTTACTGCACACAATATTTGGTGGGCACAGCATGAAAAAGGTTTGGGAAACTCCGTTCTAAGGCCTTATCTGTCTCAGTGGAGTTGACTGAATTAATGCAATCATGTGGTTTATCTTAGCATACTACCATCATGGCATTTTTATAGGAGTGCTGTCGTGACTTTTGTATTTAGGGGCAAGTTGTGTTGTGGACTGTCAGTCAATAGGGATGGAATAATGATCTTTGGTGATACTTACCCCATAGAAAGGTGGTGTTATTCTCTGCCGACATTTTCCTTTTTCTCCTTTGTACATATAATGTTTTGCATTTGTTGATGATATGTATTATTGTGTTATTTTTTGCCATGTTGATGAATTGAATACATAGGACCACAATGGAAACAAGCCCCTGGACTTGTTTGTGTTATCCTTTTAGCCTAAATGTCTAACTGTATCTACATTTGTAAAATTGTAGTGCATATTTGCCTCTGAGATGGAGTGGAGTAGAAGTATACATTATTGACAAATGGAAATACTCAAAAAAGTAAAGTACTCAATAAAGTAAAGTAAAAGTGAGTGAGTACACTGTGGGCTGGGTGGCCTGTGTGTGGGTGTAAGACTCCCACCCTCAATTATTGTCTCAGCCTGGCCCTATTAATTGATGTTAGTTTTAATCTCTTCTGAAATTTTCTTGTGAAATAATTAGGGTTAACATGCTGTCTTCGAGTAAGTGCTCATGGTCATGGCCAAAACAAGATAAGCTAGTAAACCAAAGTATTTTGCACACCTGATTTTCAGCTCAAGGACAGGTGGGTTGGTGGAGCAGACGTTATCAAGATAAAAAAGAAGAACCCTCTCACTGTCTTCGGTCAAGCTGTCCTTGAGCGAAACGTTGCCTTTTTAATTGTAAAAAAGATAAGCTAAAAGATTTTATGCATTTCATTTTATAATCAACAAACGGATTTATGTTACTGTTCCTCTGTTACACAGAACTCTGATGCAACAGAGCAATTGTGCTAGCCAATTACATTGCAATAGTCCCTGTCCCTTTGGCTTATGTGATCTATAATACTTCTAACTAGCCAATTAAACACTCCTGTCCCTCCGGCTTAATGGATGTAGACAATCAACTTATCTTGTAGCTACAGTATCGACACAGCTTTATTGCACCGTTCTTTCATAGAATGCAAAGGTACAACTAAAGTCAAAGAATAATTACACAATAAAAGGAGAAGGTTTGTGCACACTATTTTGACTATAGTGTGTGTGCTGTGAATGAACAGGAACTGGCGGGACAGAGTGAGTTACTCCATTGTGCATGCTGTCGTTTTCTTGGACGTAACATAGAAATAGAAACTTGCTAAAAAATGGGCCTTCAAATATACCTCGGCACCTATTGGTAGCAGAGCCGCCCACCCCAGTAGAGCCTATTTGTTAAACACCGTTTTAGAATGAATTGTATGTCAAATACTGATAGCAGAACCGTTTGTCTAGGAGCATATTGGTATTTCGGTGATGTACAGCTCAGTATTTGATACAAGATGGAAGTCATAGATTATTCCCCCTCAGCGTTTTATTCTTGAAATAACAGAGAGCACTGAATTATTCTTGTTTCAAAAGGATGTATTAATATTTCATATCTAAAAATAACATGCATTCGTCTTCCACAGATGAAGAATAAGTTTGCTAGCTGTTCACCTTCAAGGAGTGAAAGAGCTTGTAGTTTGAATTGACTGAAACTTTGTTCAGCCAATAGTTTGTTCTAAAAAGTTCTCTCTCCCGGGATACACATCACCTCAACAACAAGGTTCTGCATAGGAAATGCGGTGTGAAACATGTTAATTCCTTTATATACATTTTATATTGTTTAGTTAAATTAGTGTATTGAAATTGTGCAGGCTTACTTTACTAAATTTCTGGAACTCCCAGCACTTATATAGGGGGTTACTGACTCCATATTCAGGTCATAATCGGCAGGCGCCTGAGCGTTTTTTTAAACACTTGAGCATTGTGTTTTCACTTTATATTAATTGTAGAGTACTGCCTGTGAGACTGAGAGGTCATTCCTTTGGGGGCCATATATCTAATTGCATGTTTGAGCTGAACTGTGGAGTTGAATAAGTCAATTACTTTCACATCGACTTCAGTGCATCGCAGAATACTGCGGGTGGTTGTTTTTCCTTTGAAAATGGCAGAAACAGGAGGCGTTGTGGGTTTGTTTCTTTCAGACTCAGTGGTAGATCTGTTTAGATAGATATGGATGTGCTGCAGGCCATGTGTGCTTCCATTCACTATATTTTCTCTGTCACGGATGAAGATAATATCCCCACAACTGGTTCTTCAACTTTTGTTGGCATAAGAAATGATTTATTTTATTTTTTACGTCTCTGCACTTACAGAGGCTTCTTCAGAACAAAGTAATTTATGCAGTCTCTAGTTCTAAAAATATCACATGATTAATTTGATGATGAGTGAAACAACCTTTGGTTTTGTTTCATTATTCTTCTACTCTGGGGGAGTCGAGGTGCCTTTGTAAGTTGCTGTGTGCATGGTTACTACTATACTGTGTATATATATATATATATATATATACACATACACATACACAAAATAATAAATTGCCTGGCCAGCTGTGATAGACTGTGTGATGTTGCTGATTCATTGTAGAACCTATAAAAGGTGTATCTTTTGGGCTAGTTTTTCTTTAACTCGCAGGACAATACACATGAACCTACGGTAAATAGGCTATGTTTAAAGACCCTATCTATAGACATCCCACCCTGGAGATTGAGAATCAGATTCCCTGGCTGATGTTTATTTTTTTTTATCAGCATTGATCAGCTTCTAACAGAATATAAGCGTTGGTGGCTCAAATAGCACACAAGTGAAATTTGTAGTGAGTGAGATTTAATTGTGGACCCTGTTCTCATGCTCTCTCTCTCTCTCTCTCTCTCTCTCTCTCTTGCTGTGGTGACATCAAACACCTAGGACTATGTCTCTATTAGCAAACTTGATTATATTATCTTGCTCCAACGGAAAATGGATCACATTTTTTTTCCTTTCACATCCTAATCATAATTTTCATCCGTGGCCTACCCTAGTATGTGAACACTGAATCTGATAAAAGTATTAGTCCCTGTTATTAAGCTATTATTAATGCACGGTTTAATCTGCACCAAAACAAAATGTGGGGATTGCTGATTAAGTCTGTTGCTGAAAGAGTACATCTTTGTTTAGTTTGTGTGTGTGTGCGTGTGTGCACGTGTGTGTGTGTGTGAGTGTGTGTGCGCGTGTGAGAGAGAGGTACACGTTGTTTTTTGAAGATGAAAGACTCAATAAAAAGCAACAATCAAGGGCAATAAAAACAGCAAAAAAGCAACTCCTCAGCAAAATCCTCGCAGAACGAGAATATTACGTGGCGATAAAGTGACATAATGAATCTTTGAAATGAGGTCATTTTTCACCGGGAATAAAAGCATCAATGAATGAGGCATCGCCAAATGAAGAGTTTAATGTGAAATATTCGCAGACACATTTTTAGATTGTTTATCCGTCCCTGTCACACTCCCAGTGTATAGGGACCTTAAGAGACAGGTTGTAGTCTTTACAACAACCTGCTAGCTGTTCCACCTCCTCTCTGTAAACCGTTTCATCATCATTACTGATGAGGCCCACCTCTGTCGTATCAGCCGCAAATTTGATGAACTGGTTTGAACTGGATTTGACAGAGCAGTCACGCGTGAGCAGAATGAAGAGTAACGGAACTGAGCACGCAGCCTTGAGGGGCCATCGTGCTCGGTGGGATGGTACTTGAGATGTTGCTGCCAACACGGCTCTCGTCTGTCGTCTTTTCTGACAGCAAATACAAGGTTCCACTTTCAAAGGGAGGTGCAGCAAGAGCTTCTCTATTAACTGCTGTGGAATGGTGGTGTTAAAATTCATTACAGTTCCTATGTTCCATGTGGGGTAGGATGGTGTGTAAGGCGATGGAATCGACTGTGGACTGGTTGGTGCGATATGCCAGCTGGAAAGGGTCCAATGTGGGTGGAACGCTGGCTTTGATGTGACCCATGACTAGTCGTTCAAAGCCGTTCATGATAACATGAGTCAGTGCCACTGGCTGGTAGTAATTGAGGCAGGCTACAGTTGGGGGGACTTACTTAAGGTGTCCGCCGTGGTTCTCCGCCTCGTTCTATTTTGCTCAATGGTTTTCGCTTCTTGCCAGGTGGTCCAGATCTTACTTAGCTCATCGAGCGTGGATGTTGGTTTTTGGTCTCCCTGGCTTCCTATCCATGTCCTATCCATCTCCACTTTCTTCTTTTGCTCCTGGTTTGTCTGGTTCCACAGATTTATTATTTGAAACGTTGCTGGGCCACCATATCCTCAGTATGTTTCGGAGGCAGTTGTTAATAAACACTTGCAGTTTATTGAGGAGTGTTTTGGTGGTTTCCCAGCTTTCACAGCCATAGACTAGAACAGATTTAATTTTACATTTGAGTTAAAAATTCAGATTTAGCTGTTTTTGGAGAGCTGTGAATAGAGTTTTGCTGATGCGTTGCTGCTGCACATCCTTATCTGCTCCTCCATCTGTGCTGATGTTTCTTCCCAGGTAGACAAACCCGTCCACATTTTCAAAGGGTTAATCCTCAATGTTTATTGCATGGTCGGATTTGGTGTTGAACCTCATGACTAGGTCTTTTCAAAGAAAAACATTTGTGATTGAAATAAAATAATCGATTAAAACATTTGGGGGGAAATGGGGAAAAAAAGTGAAAATAGCAGATACTACAAGCTCACAACGCATTGTGATGTGTTGTGAGCTTGTTAGATGTGCTATTTTTGCTATTTTCACCATTGCAGCCCCACACCGGGATGAAGGTGGCAGCCTCGAATATCCTGTGAGGCTTGGGAGACGTGTTAAAAATGTCTGTGAAGACACCACTAGCTGTGCAGCACAATCCTTTACCACCAGACCATGTGTATGTTATCAGGTCCCGCAGCTTTACATGGATTGATTGTACTTAGGTTCTTCCTTATGCCAGAGTGCCTGCTCCTCGATGGGGGGGTGGGGGGTTATGTTTTAACTCCCTGGCATGTGATTCAGTGCTTCAAACCGGGCATAGAATTCATTCATTCAGCTTGTCAGACAGGGAGGCATCACTGACATCACCTTGTGGTGTAATTTTATAGTCTGTAAGCCTGTATGCCCTGTCATATATACAGTACAGCATGCCTTGTGTCCCTGGAGCCTGAGAAATAGCCTTCAGTTTTCATTGTGTAGCCCAGTTTTTCCTTCTTGATGTCTCGGGAGAGGTCGGCTCTTAGCAGCCTGGGGGCTGCTTTGTCCTCCGATCTGAAGGCAGCATCCACTGATTTTCAGACTTTTTCCGACCTTTGTTGTCATCCACGGTTTCTGATTGGCCCGAGATGTGATGGGATTGATGACCGTGACATCCCCAATGCACTTCTATATGTAGCCGGTCAGAGAGTCCATGTACTTCTCAACATCAGTTTGAAGGTCACGTGTAGCTGCCTCCCTGAAAATATTCCAATATATACTGTATGTTCAAAGCAGTCCTGTAATGCTGGTGTAGCCCCAGCTCCTCCTGGCTTCATGTCGAAGTATCCTTGAGCAAGAAACAGATCCCCTGTCTGTCTCGCATACAATATGCCTTGCATGGTTGCCTCTGAAGTCTGTGTGTGTGTGTGTGTGTGTGTGTGTGTGTGTGTGTGTGTGTGTGTGTGTGCGCGTGTGTGTGTGCGTGTGTGTGCATGCGTGCGTGTGTGGCACACATTTACCACTTAAACCCCTTAGACTTAGTGAAACAGACCTGAGTTATCGCTGTACTTCTTCTTCTTGTTTCCTTCTACACCAAATCTCTTCGCCAGAAATAGCAGATCTACAAGCTCACAACGCGACGTGCTGTGAGCTTGTAGAACGGCTATTTCTGGATTAATGTTCCCCCAAAATAAGGGGTGTTGGGGTTCAAGTGGTTAAATGGTAAAATTATATTTACCATGAACTGTGAAAGTGCAATTCCATGTTTTCATTTTCCTCCATTAGTTTGTAGGAAAATAGAAAGATTATTATAGAAATAATGATAAAACGCTCGCACACTGTAGGGCTCAGACTGATGAAGAGTGTGTAGCTCGAATCATCACAGATTTTTTTGGGTGCAATAAAGCACTATATCATTGTGATATACAATGATATAGTCATATACACTACAGTGTGCAAGTGTTTTACCATTGTTTCTATAATAACAATTCTATTTACCTGCACTGATCGTCGCTCAGCACCTTCCCAATTTTGGGTGTCGGATGTACATGTCGTGTCTTCTTTTTCCTCCATTAGTTTGTAATATGAACATATCAGTCTGTAGTACGCAGTGAGTTTGTAACACATCTGTATCTGTCAGTCTAGTATGTATTGAAGTTATAAGATGTCTGTATCAGTCAGTAGGTAGTGTCTGCAATGAAAAAGTTTAAAAGTCTAAAATATTACAAATGAAATCTCCACCTCTTCAGAGCTGAAATGACACTCTCAAGAATCAAGAATCATACAGGTTCCA
Organism: Gymnoscopelus braueri; assembly: GCF_963280865.1. NCBI lineage: Eukaryota > Metazoa > Chordata > Actinopteri > Myctophiformes > Myctophidae > Gymnoscopelus > Gymnoscopelus braueri. The sequence continues at coordinate 25,866,412 of NC_137626.1, read as the reverse complement.
CCAATAACATGTTGGTGATGAAGATTACAGCATTCTCCTTCAGAACACAGACATGTACTCACATGTGAATTATATGGACTCATTACATCTTTTAGATCGTCTACTTTCAGCAAATGTTCGCCTGTTTTTGCAGAATGTCTGGCTATTATGACCAGAATAGGGACGTCACGTTAGGGTTCATGTGTCATCTCATTTGGTTATTCATGTCAAAAAGCTTTCAGATGGCTTGGATTTGTTATGCATCAGCTGATACTTCCTTCTAAAATGTTCTACTGATTACTTATATCTGTAATTCTAGATGGAGTGAGCTGCTGGACTGTAGTCCAGCCAACCAAATTGCTCAATTTCAGTCTTATTTTCTGCTCTTTCGGCTGCCTACACATTGAGCTTACAATGAGTGCAGCAGTGGAATGAATTTGCAAACATTACAAGCAGCCAACAGTGGGTAAGGGTCACAGCATCCTGACAATACAGTAGATGTCTGGATGTCTGCTCTGAAGATATAGTTAATATTTCAATGTCAGTAGTAGTCACAGAAGCATCAAACATTCTGACTGAACTTGACCCGTGTCCTTGAAGACAGATCACATTCTGTGGGCTGGTTGACAAACAGAATAATACAATCCAAACACATCACTCGCTACCTGACTGAATGTTTTGACCCACAGAAAGATTGTTATAGCATGGGGCGATGAGATGTTGCTACACAGCCTGGTTACCAGAGAAAAACGTTGGCATTGCATGTTTCTGCAAACCACAATATATGTTCACATGAATGTTGACATCTCTGAACCAAAGTTGCATATCAACATTTACTGATGCAGACCATACTGAATCAATTCTAGATTTCCAAGTCAAGTACTGCGTGCAGTTTCGAAGTAGATTACAACCAGGGTTCTATTTGTAAAAAAAAAAGAAAGGAAAACTAGTTGGAAAATGTTTTAACCACTTAAGCCCTGCTGTATCTATTTAATCATACAACGACAAATAGCGAAAATCGCCAATCTACAAGCTCACAACAGATCTGCTATTTTCACACATTTTGGACATTTGTTTTGGTCGTTGTGTAATTGTGTTAAGCAAAATTAATGCCAGGGTTAATGTGGAACCAACAGTTCTGAGTTTCAAGGCCTTGATTTGAGAATCACAACTTTTGGCGTGGGTCTGCACTGATTCATGTTGACTTCAAGTACAAACACTACTTTAAAACTTACCACACAAATTTGAACAGCTCCTGTTCAAACATTAGGTGAGGCCTCATGTTTGAGTCCTAATGAAATCAGACTAACTGTATTAATGAGCAATCATTTGATAATTAATCAGTAATTATCCTACACTCTGCTCTGGTTCACACTGTACCCAAGTCCTTCAGTAAAGCTTTAATTTTCTAATAAAATTAGACAAACTGTATTAATGAGCGATCGTTGGTTCATTAATCAGTAATTATCCCAGACTCTGCTCTAGTTCACACTGTACCAAACTTTCTGTGGGGTTATTTTTCACTCCAAGCTAATTTCCTACTCAGTTCAATTAAAAAATTTGCTAGGCAAATTAGCATAGATAAATTAGCTTTCATTACATTTCTTACAGCGTCTTTCACATGGTGGTTTTGGTCACATTTGTTTGCCCAGGGCTTACATTTTTAGCTAGCCACTGAGGTGAAGCAGTTTCTATGAAATAGAGAACACTATGTCTGTCTGTCTGTCCTCATTATTTCTGTATTTGGGTCTGTTCTCATGCATGTGTCTACTCGGTGGCTTGACTAATGTATCTGACATTGCACATGGCCATTGACCATTAGCCTCGCGTAGCCAGACTATATCACTGCGTGGATATGAGTCTGGTGCTTCTATGAGGACGTTCTTTCTCCCATATTTGAATACTGGGCCCTGATTCTTCTGGAGCAGGAAATGGATTCTCTATGGACCGGTGCCAGACCCAAAACCGCCGAGTGCATTTTTTTTTGCACTGGCAGATTCGTCTGGTCCCAGGCTAAGTGACCATTGGCTTAAGTTATCAGGGACTGATGAAGCAGATGTTTTACTTTACCCAAATGTAAACTATGTATTAGCTTTTGCCACATGCAGCCTGTGGGATCTGTAGCTGAGGGCGCTTTCCCAGGTCCCCGGGTATGGACTTGTACAACTCTCCTGTCTATGGTATTACATTGTGTGTGTGTGTGTGTGTGTGTGTGTGTGTGTGTGTGTGTGTGTGTGTGTGTGTGTGTGTGTGTGTGTGTGTGTGTGTGTGTGTGTGTGTGTGTGTGTGTGTGTGTGTGTGTGTGTGTGTGTGTGTGTGTGTGTGTGTGTGTGTGTGTGTGACAATACATATCTCTGTCTTGTTGATATAGTCCCAGCAAGCATGATGACGCCCGGTCATCACCCCGGTGACGTTCAGGACTAGGCCAGATCACAGCCCATATGGGGATGATCTTTAAAGGAGGAGTTCACCCAAAAAAATTCTTATTTTCTATCAATTGCACACCCCATGAAGCCTTGATTTCATGGATTTATTTTAGTTTTTGTGGCATTCCTAAGACAGTAATTTGATGACCGTGTGTATTTCCGGTAGGAGACACAAATAATCTACTTTGTGTCTCCTACCGGATACATTAGCCGGTAGGAGACGGGAATCAAATTATTAGCTTAGGAATGCCACAAAAACAAAAAAGAATCCATGGATTCAAGGCTTCATATGGTGTGCAATTGATAGAAAATAAGTCATTTTTTGGGTGAACTCCTCCTTTAAGTCATTTACAGGACGTCATCACCGGGACATCATATGGACATTTGGACAGCAATTTTGGGTGATGAGAAATGTGTTTAGATGACGTCCTGGAAGTGACGTTTTTGTGGTCAGGATTAATTTTGGTTGAAATCAGGTGATATTCTGGGCCAGATCTGACTTGTCTTGGTTTGACTTGATCTAGCCCCAATCGAGACGTCACTGATTGGTCCGGGTCCTGACTGTGCTTGCTGGGGTATGTTTTAGTGTAGCTGGGATGGAAGTCATACTCTGTATACTTAAGAGTATTTGAACTGATGCCGAGGGCTGAGTGGTTTGTGTTTGTTGTTTTCATTGCACTGCTTTGGCCACTGGAAAGCCCTTGACACACAATAGCCTTGCTGTTAATGAGTGCCCATTCAGCAGTCTGGGAGCCAGTTCCTGTTGATGATTGACCCAGTTACACTCCACTAGCTGAGGTCATGCCAGGCCTTCATTATCAAAGAGACAATGGGTGTGTTTTTAGCCATCTGAGCTCAGTATGTTTGGTGTAATTATGGCTCATTGTGCATCAAAATGTTGTTGTTTTGGCATAGGTTCAGGTTCAGTCACTGAGACTCCTGGTCTCTTAACTCTGATTTATACTTAAAATAGCAGATCTACAAGCTCACAACGTGTCACATTTTCGGCATGCGACACCACTGTATGACGGAGTATACATTAAGCATTACTAGTTTATCTCCGTTTTTGTTTTGAATGTAGAAATGTAATTCTGGAATCTGAGTTAATTATTTTCCCTGTCCCACCTTTTAATGTTGCTGATATTTTACTTGAAAGGTCACAAGGTGAATTTGAAGGATTAGATCTTTGTCCATGGGTTTCGAGTAGAACAAAGACTCCGTGTGCCCTTTAATGCATCTAAGAAACCAAGGATTTGCTAGTTCAATAAAAGTCTAACTGAATCAAAACATGATTTTGCATGCCTTTTGTGTCACACTTGAACATTTTATGTATGAAACTGAGTTAATTTAACTGTAGATCTACAAGCTCACAAGTTGTTGCATTATGACACGCATTGAACTTGTAAATCAACAGTTTTTGCTATTATTTAGTGAAGTACTGTATATAGGGCTTAAGTGGTTCTTCCTGTTCCACTCTCCCACCACACAGCTTGGGCATGATAGAGTAGACCTTCTAATGGGTTAAATCTATTATAGTTCAGTGAAATTTACTTAGGGAACATTTCCCACGAGGAATGGGATAATTTCATGCTCTGAGCATTTCCTGAAATGCGATCACACAGGACTGTGGAGTTGCTGTGTAAATTAACACACCAGATGGTAGACAACCTGCAGACAAGCCTGAAGACTTTCATCTCCATTCATCAGACAGTATTAGCTCTACAGCTCATCCCATTAAGTTTTTATTTGATTGATTTATTGATTACAGTTCCAGTGTGTGATGAATATAACACACAGGTATTACGGAATACTGCGGTATTCGTTGGAGCAAGACTGGTATATCGGCCAGACGATATATCTGTCATTATTTGACTTGTTTGATGACATCGCACATCGGTCTCGGCAGTTAAGCAGCCAATGAGCCCAGATTTTTTTTACCACTTTCAAGCTGGCATCCCTACTTTTGTTATTATTGTTATTTTTACAAGAGGACATTTTCAAAAGATCTACAAGCTCACAACTTGTCCCGTTGCAACATGTTGTGAGCTTGTACATTTGTTTATTTTTATCTGTCAAAACATTGGTAATCGATGGTGTAGGACGGTCTAGGACTCTCAAGATCGCATCGAAACCAAATATCTGCCATTGGTCGAGCTCTAGTATTCGTGAATCCTCGTTGTATAGGATCAACAAATGCCTCATGTCACAATTAATCTATGGCAACTTTATGTTAACGCGGCCAAACGACTGTTATAGAGGCGAGTTGTCTAGAAGAGGGTCTGTCTGTCTGTGTCTGTGTGTCTCGAGCTAATCAAGCAAACTTCTGGTGACCGATGAGCGCCAAATGTCTTGTGCACACTGCCAGTAGGCCACAGAAATACCTCATAATTATTCACATATGTTTTTATTGTTTTATACCTGTTTAAATATTTAACTTAATTTTTTTTTTGAATTGAAGTCAATGGGGCTCTGAAACCATGGCAAAATTTGGTTGACATATGTCATAGATACTGGTTTTAGACGGCTCACATCATAGATCAGTGCTGCTCAAACGTTTTCATGTCAAGGACCCCCAAATGAATATGCATTTGGCCGCAGACCCCCGTCTGATAATAGTACAGGATTAATGTCGTTAAACTGTTCCAAAAAATATTACACATCTTTCACATTTCTTCAATGAAAATAGTTCACAACAAGCTCACAACTGTGATGTATAGGGTTTAAGTGGTTAAACTGATGTTGTGTTTATAATATTTTTATTATGTTTTTCAAAAAAGGACAGACATAAGGAAAAAAAATATATATAGAGAAAGAAAAGAGAGCCAAAAAAAAAAAGGAAACAGGGCATAATTTCAAAACAATGATGGTCATTACAATAAGTTTAAACTGCTAGATGAAGCATATGTGGAAAGTGGAAGGCATACAACTGTCCAATCGGTTCAGTGTGAGTGTGGTTAAACTGATGTCGATGCTATATTAACACATTTTGCTGGGGACCCCCTGGAACCCCATCAAGGACCCCTGGGGGTTCCCGGACCCCACTTTGAGAACCACTGTCAGAGATGGATAACTGACGTAGATACAACTGACGTCACAGGTTGGCCGCTTGAGGCCATTTTTCCACATTGATTTACATCCCTTCTATCCTGCCTTCTTGAGTGAGTGCAGCACAGACTGAGTTACAAGCCCATTGTTCAGTGCTTGGTTATATATAGCGACAGCACCTCATGTCTCTGCTCGTGTTTGATTGATGGGTCCTCGCTGTAGGAACAGCCCTCTGTTAGGTGCTATACAGCCGTGAGGTTTGATGAGCAACTGATCAGAAGGAGCGGTGCTCATCCAGAAAGAGCAGGCAAGGGACAGAAGCTATCACTTGAAGAGAATACATGAGAATACAGAAGAAGCATAGGGGATGAAAGAGAGAGAGAGAGAGCGAGAGAAATGAAGAACGGATGTGTCAGCTAGAAGAGAGTGATCTTCATAAAAGGAGGTGCCATCTGTGAAATCCTGGGGAGACTAGCTGGAGCCTCCTCCCCATGGTAGCATAATTTATTCATCAACCCTGTACGTGACCCTCAGACACGCTGCTTCATTTCTGTTTAAAAAAGGGGGGAAAAATAAGCAACCAGGTCAACTCAACAAATAACTTTTTGATTCATAAATGATTGATTGGGTGCTATCTTCATTTGAAAGTCAAAAGATAAATAAGAGTCACTACAGATTAAGTTTAGTCAATTTATTGCCACACAATGAATGTTTCCAAAATGCTGTTATCAACAACAATAACAACAACCAACACTAACAAGATCAACGGACTTAAGTATCATCAACAACGATAACAACAAACACATAATCAACAACAGCAATAACAACCAACCGATATTTTCTTAGCTGCCATTTGTTCTTAGGTAACAGAATCTATGCACACTCAAGTGCACTCTTAAGGTCCGTACACACCCACCCCCATCGTCCTCTGTCGTGGAATTCAGGATCAATCAGCAATCGATGAGGCACATAGGAGTCGAGACAATATTCTAGGTGGTGTTTATAACGTACACACCCACCCCCATCGTCCTTCAATACCCTCAATGCCCAAGCCCTCATACCCACCCCTACTATAGATTTATTTTTTAACCCAAAATAGGTCTTCAACAGTGTCCTGATGGGAGCAATCACAGCATTGTCTTAAACTGCAGCGTTGGCTTTTTATGTCAGACTGATTCACACTTTTAGATGCTCTGGGAGTCTGATATCGTCAGTATTATATATCATATACACTAAGGTCTGATTGGATCGCTTGTTAATGAATTCATCTATTCACTCGTATACTGTAATTATCTATAATTACTCACTCATAATGATCATATTCAGTCATTGTGTGGGCTTGGAGAGTCTGCAGCATATCCATCCAGAGGCATCAGACGACTGCCAATTCCCCAGACCATATTTCTGAATTATTTCCTGCCATTCATCTACGTGAGCATAGTGACTCAGACGGGATACAACATTGTAGCACATTAACCCAACACCGTGCCCTCGCCATGGGGAGCAGGCCTGTGGCGTGACCCATCAAACTTTAATATCCCCGGGCCAGATGTAAGACACTGATATAGAGCTGGAGAGCGCATGCCATTAACTTGAATGGGTCGAGTGGAGAATCACGGAGGGAGATTATTTTACGAACCCCTCCTTCCCCCATCACCCCCACCCACCTTCTGATTTAGAAAGGTGACGTGAGTCAGTTGGCTTGAAGTCCCATTAAAAGTGAAGTACCTGAGCCAGAGCTTAGCAGTGATATCTTTTGTTGGAGATTTTGAGGCGGATATAGGAGCTGAAGTCCTGCACATTATGTGCCTGTGTTGACTGAGGAGTGGTTTATTTGCACCCAGCGCAATCATTATTCAGCGAAAGGAGAGCGAGAGATTGTGTTTTCGCCCTGTGTGTGTGTGTGTGTGTGTGTGTGTGTGTGTGTGTGTGTGTGTGTGTGTGTGTGTGTGTGTGTGTGTGTGTGTGTGTGTGTGTGTGTGTGTGTGTGTGTGTGTGTGTGTGTGTGTGTGTGTGTGAAGCTAATCTTGCAAACTGCTGAACAAATGAGCACTAAACCTTTGGTGCAAACTGCCCGTAGCACACTCCCCGAAGATTTTTCCAATCCATCAATGACAACTGTTAATTAATATGTTTGTGAACGCATTACTGCAGACACACAAGACACACACAGCGACCAACACAGCACACACACATAGCGAGCATTAACTATGATGCATGTACTGTACTGTACACGCACATGTACTCACACCTGCCCAGTCCCCACACACAGATACATTGTGGCACACAACACATGCACGCACGTGGCCTGCAACACAAATAGACAGATAGGCAGCAGCACCACACAGATCAAACACGTCTTCAGCAGAGAGAGAGAGAGAGCGAGAGTGAGCATAAGGTGAACAGCTGCACATGCCAGGATTATTACACCTCTGTAGCCTACTGAAAGAGAATGCCCTGCTATAGATACTGCCCATTCCAATGATAAATACAAATTCAAGCACTGACTCAAGTAAGAACATAGCTAATTTACAAGTCTGTTTTAAAAGAAAGAGCTGGCAGAGATCCGTGCTCTGTGGAGTGTTTTTCTCTTTCTATTTCCATCTGCTGGTATACTCGCCTGCTGCGTGTGCGTGTGCGTGTGCGTGTGCGTGTGCGTGTGCGTGTGCGTGTGTGTGCGTCTGCGTGTGTGTGTGTGTGTGTGTGTGTGTGTGTGTGTGTGTGTGTGTGTAAATGTGTCTAATCTAGTTTTTATAGACAGTCCTGTATGCATGTCCCCGTGCACATTCGTCTCTTTAATTACATTTATCGTAGTGCGGTGATGAGTGCATGTTTCTGACCTTCCTGATTATGCAGATGCACACACACACCTCATCGTCATGCACCAGTGGGGTTGGAGGAGGGGGTACGATGAGCACAGTGACATATTTACGCGAGCACAGCGCACGCACGCACACTTGCGCGCACACACAAACTTATGTGAGCCTAGGGCTGTCACGATTACACATTTAAGTTGACGATTAATTGTCACTCAAATAATTGCGATTAACGATTTAATAGTGCTTCTGTCGTTGAAAATTATTGGAACATTATGAATAAAAATTACAATTCTGTTTGGCTTTTAGCCTTCGTAAACAAAAGTTGCACGGGCAGATATGACAAATAACACATATTTAATTCCTTTACACTTAAAAATAAACATTAATAGTGGAAATAGCCGATCTATAAGCTCAAAACGCTTTTTGATCTGCTATTTCCACTATCTTTGAAAATATATGACATTTTTAAACATGGAATTGGTTATGACGATTATGCAAAAATAATTGCGATTATATAGAATAATTGCGATTAGACGATTATGTAATAATTGTGACAGGCCTATGTGAGCCATCATTCACTCTATCTGTCTGTCTGTCTGTCTGTCTGTCTGTCTGACTGTATATCCATTATCCATCTGATTACTGAATGTCATGCACAAATGTGCACATGCTCACACACCGCACAAAACCTCATCCCCCAGGATTTTTGCAAACGGAAAGAGAGCCATGATAGTCTTTTAGTCTTTTTAGACAAAAGGAATTGCATTAGTCTAATATGTGTCAAAGTAATGTGCTTGCTATTGCCTAAGTTTTTGGTAGAAGAACTGACTGTGTCAACCTCGGTCAAAAGATGGAGGGAGCTGAGAGGATGACAATAGGAAAGAGTGGATGAACACGTTCACCGAGGCCCTGGGATCGTACATACCCCTGGTTGGCTGGCGTCATGGCAGCAGCCGCAGTGACAGTTGGAGACGATGACAGTATTAACAGATGGGACACCATGAATCTATCATTCTGTTAAGGAGTGACAGAGAGAGAGAGAGAGAGACCTAGAAAGATACGCTCATTACAGCTAAAATCTTCGCCAGGGTGCAAGCATGCCCTACCTACCTCCGTCATTGTGGTTATGTGGGGCATGTGGTGAATAGTTTGAGGTTGTGTATGTATAGGAAAAGGCACAGGGTAGTGGGTAATGGGGTGAAAGTGTTACAGGCCTCATGCATGAGTTACCTGTTAGCTGAAGATGTGTCCTGTTTTGTACAGGGGAAATGTAGACAGGAGACGTTATGTTGCGTTCTTCAAAGCATGCTGTAGTCTGTCTCTTTGGTGGCGTGACCAAGTAACTACTATGACTATCATTTGAACACAAACGCATCTGGATTTAGCCTCTCAATGAAAATACACAAAAAACACATGCAGGTGTCACAAAAGGATATGATAAAGGATGCTGATTGTGAATTACTGGGAACACAAATCAGACCGAATATTTAAATGACAGCGACACAAATTGAACTATAATAAAGTAGTTATACAAACTAAAGGAAAACGAGGTGTATCCTAGTTCCTTATCCTGCTCTCTCCTAGTTCTTCTATCCTGTCTTGAACCGGAAGTAGAGGTCAGTCTGTCATTTTGCAGACCATGCCAATTCACATAACACTTACAACATTTCTTAGTTTCCCCTCTCCTCACCTCGTTTCCTCCATGCAGCCACAGTGGGAGGGACTAAGACGCAAGGAAAGGACGCAAGTGAGGGAAACAAGTATTTGGCGTCAGGACTTCAGTACTCTATTGGCTAGTTTTGGTCCATAACCTTGAGAGACACGTATCCCATTGCATTGGTTCTCAAAGTGGGATGATGCTGATTGGTCTCCTGGTTGGCACAGACAGACAGGCAGGCAGGCAGGCAGGCACGCACACACGCACACATGCACGCACGCACAAACCATAAGTTCTGGATTTCAGAGAGAGGAATGTCATCAGCTGCCAGACAGAAACAGTATCACTGTACTTTTAACCTTTAAGGTTTTGTGCAGATTGTGCTCCTCATTTTATATAGGTGCTAATAGGAAAATCATTGAGATGACTGAATATACCCGATCAACACCTGATAGACTCATTCCAGATTTTGATTGTGCACATTATATTTGTATCCGTATGTTGTTGCATTTGTAATATCCATACATTTTGTATTTGCGTTGTAGCCTATTTGTAGCCTAGTTGTATTTGCCACGCCTACATACTATGTAAATGAATGGAAATGTACATGAAATCTACAGCTTCTCATACGGCCTACTCCGCAGCTTAATACAGCCTCTCAGTTTGTTAACCTGGATTCGTAGCATACTCTCATTTCTTACTCATTCCGCGTTTGATGTAATCCAGTCACACTCATGTTTAAATTATGAGCTCGGTGCAACATTCTCACGCACGGCAATGAAACCCAAGATGCATGGCAGCGTTATCCATGTCTCAACTCGGTTCATTTAGCTGGGCAATCTGGTTTTATTGACCTATCAGGAACTCCTGCCGTCACAGGGAGAGACTAGTACTGCCATGGGATCCACCCTCCCAATTAGGGGATTCTTGACCCCACCGAACGTTTTAAAATTCATTGGAGGCAGGCTGAGAAAAATACCTTCCTCCTTGCTCTGGTCACCAAATCCCCCAGAGAACACTTTCTTCTCTCTCTCCTCTGTCTCCCTTCCTCTCTCGCCCGCTTCCTCTAACCCCCCCCCACCCCCGGCCTGGCAGGAGACTGTGACCTCTGCTTTGTGGTTGATTTAAGCTGTGGGGTTGAGATAATGGCCGTGTCACACAGCCACAAGGCAAGACGTGGTGGGAGAATAATCAGCTCAACGCTTCCATGTCATTTCAACCTTCACACCCTCTGACACCGTCTCCACAGGAAGGGGAAAAAAATAGCATGCTCCTGTGCTCAATGTGTCATTTGAGTGGAATGGAGAATTACCATTTCAGCTGGTATGAGCGCGGCGCCTGGCTCGTTCTCCAGGCTCCTAAAATTACCTTTGACAAGAACTCTGGTAAAAAAGGAAAAGAAAGAAAGTTCAGTTCCACTCACCCAGTTTTGACTCAGTCCATAATATGGACCCGATTTCTTCGGGTTATGAGCTTGTAGGTCACCAGATCCTATGTACATATCCTGTTACTCTATGTTTGTTGCTTGTCTATAATTGTTTTGATTTCTTACTGTAGACTGATAATGGCAGTGATCTGTATCATTAGTTATAAAACCATAAAAAAAACATCACATGGATGCACCTGGGACGTATCATCGGTGTTGTAGCCTGGGGTCGACGGGTGTTTCGGGTCTTGCAACATACACCCTCGCCCAGGTGACCCAGCCGGGGTTGATCAAGCCCCGACTTACGTCCCAGTTGCTACCCACGGTCAGTCCTCTTAGGGCAAGACGGGGCCACTCAATCCGCTTCTCAGGAACTACTCTGCCGGGACTGGGGGAGAGCGGAGGCTCTGGCACGTGGAGGGAGGGACTAGGCTCTGTGGATTGTCTCCTGGCCGGGCTCCTCCTTCGTCTCACAAGGTCCAGGACCTGAGCGTTGCACCAGACTCCCCCGTTCCAAACATTTAATTCTGGCGTGATGGTTTCTTAGGCCGTGGACTGCAGGCTCCACCTGCGGCTTGCTTGAAAGTGTATATATATATATATATATATATATATATATATATATATATATATATATATATATAAATAAAACCAAATACATCCATATTATGGTTTTATTTGTACTTCTTTTTATCTTTATTATTTTATTGCACTGTACAAGCACTTTGTAAGTCTAGGTAGAGCCCAGAGCCGAGCTCATGCCTCCTTCAATGCATGAGAGCTAACAAGCCTTCTTATCACCCGACAGGGGGGAGTTTCCCCGGTTGGACGTAGCTCGTGGAAGGAACACGTTATTCCAACCAGTTCCTTTCCCCTCCATCAGGCGCCCTGGCTGACCAGGGGGAGGCAGTATAGAGACCAGGATTACTGCATGTTTTTGTGAGGGTACCTAGTACCTACCCTAGGGGACACGGGGAGAATATGCAAAGATTTTTCACTATTTTTTTTAAAGGGTTGAATTCCTTTTCCCCTTTAAAACATTTAATGTATATTTGCCTATAATGACATGCCCAAATAGGGACGCCAGGTTGAGCGGTTAAGTGGAAGTCTCTGACTCTCGGTGTGGATTAATCGCCTCAGCCATGCAAACGGCTGGAAGTATGGAAAGCTGGTAAAGGTGAAAGATGGCACTTAAGTAGACTGAATGACCCACTAAATAGAGAATGAGTGCTTGTCACGTTCTTACCTTATAGAAACGAGGATCACCACACAGCCAGTCACTAATCCAGTGTAAATATTTAGAGAGCTGATGTGCAGACAGCCAGCTGTATTGTGATAAGCTGGGCCATTATTGAGGCCTCTGTTTGCTACCATTCTGCCAGCGTACAATTAGAATCAAAGACTCCCACAAAGGCATGTAACGGTAGCCAGCACAGACATTTGCCTTCATGCATTTATCATGCAACCATGCTGCATTTATAATGCAGATTCTAGTTCTCTCATACAAAATTATAGGATGGACCACAAGTGTTGTGTCAAGACAAAACTTGATCTATTTTCCGACCATTCCATTATGCCTGAAAGCTGAAAAGAGAGCAGATATTGATATTTTGACATTGTTCCCTTTTGGGATTGTGCGTGCTATAGTATACATACATGCATGTGCCTTCTAAAATAGATTTGTTTACAGGACAGGGTCCATAAACAATAAAGACAATGCTAATACCAACAGATGTTAACAAAGTAAATTATTCTAAACTTGGTGCTTAGATCTGTTCCTGGTGATGATTGTTGTTGCTTGTCGAAAACTCCTCTACTACCTTTATTCTCTGTTGACCTCAGTGCTGGCTTTTACAATTTCCTGCTCCACCTGTTATGTCCCCTTTGGGATACAGTGCTGATTAGCTGCAACACAGTGCAATCTAATCCTATCTAAGCAGACTCATAGCCTGCCTCCACTTGTGTGTCAGCTAAACAATAATGATAATCTTGTCTGAATGTGTCATTAAACGTCATTAGCCTCTCTAGAAACTCTTCTCATGTTTATTTTTTATTTACCTCTCTACTGCATTTTGTTGTTTATTCTGTAACTTTATACCCTTCAACCCAATTTGATTATGACATAAGTATGTTTTTTTCCACATTATTTGAATATCCGTTATTTAATGAATAAAAAAAAAAAAAGTTCTGGGGCCTGTGTTGTAGTTCGTATTAAAAGGGATTATGATTTCATTACACTATCAGGACTATCAATCATTATTAGCTACTTTTCCCCTTTGGTTCCTGTACGATAATCTCTCTCTCTCTCTCTCTCTCTCTCTCTCTCTCTCTCTCTCTCTCTCTCTCTCTCTCTCTCTCTCTCTCTCTCTCTCTCTCTCTCTCTCTCTCTCTCTCAGCTGTCCTTCAGGTGTCCATATCCCTAAACAAAGTGGAGTTGAGTGTTGGAGAGTCAAAGTTCTTCATCTGCACAGGTAAGATTTACTACATTCTTATTACAATTAAAATTTTTGTACAAGAGTAACGAGTAAAAACTATACACTTTTGCGTGAGTGTTCATTTGTGCGGGCAGCAATGTTTAGTGAAAGGGACTGAGGCAGCATTGTAGGTATATAAGGAATAATAAAGCACAGACAAGGCTGGCCGCGTCAGAGTTGAGTGGAACACAGAGAGACAGATATGCAGCCGTCATCATCCATCAAACACGTGTTCCAGGGACCACCCTTTTGCATCCCTTTGACCTGTGACACCGGGGTGATAGCGATGCTAAGCTCCATATTTATAATTAATTACACATCCTCGACCGGTGCTGCCGTGCCAGTTGGAGCAGCTTCAAGAAGCAGAGCAGAATTTAAAACGCCTTGGCTCTGTGCGTGAGGCAGCCCAGATGACGAGGTATTGTATGAGTGGAAGGAGGTGGAATCATAGTGGAAAGTGCAACACATGGTGTTCATCATTATTATGCTTATTCTGGTTCAGCACTGGGCTCAATGTACACTGTAGAATTATAATTATACATTAAAGACTTGCACCCTGGCATCCCTATTTTGGGCATGTGATTATAAAAATTCAGAGAGAGAGAGAGAGGGGGGGAGAGAGAGAATATCATGGGATATATACTACACCAGATTGTGTGTGTGTGTGTGTGTGTGTGTGTGTGTGTGTGTGTGTGTGTGTGTGTGTGTGTGTGTGTGTGTGTGTGTGTGTGTGTGTGTGTGTGTGTGTGTGTGTGTGTGTGTGTGTGTGTGTGTGTGTGTGTGTGTGTCAGAGGGGGGAATAAGCTGCATTAAATTGATATCCTAGAGCTGGCTGTAAACACAAACTGACCCTTTGGAGACACTCTCTTCTTCCCTGCCATCCAACACGGTTCTCTCTTCCCCTGCTCTCTATTTCCCCGCAGACCTTTAAATCAATTGCTAGCAAGGCTTCGAATCCATGCTATTGTGGAGTTGCATCAAGGGAGAAGGCGCCAGTGCTTTTGGTAGATAATTTTAGCACCGAGGGGCAGGCGAGACAGGAATACATCTTTTAAGTGTGGAGAGTTGAAGTTGCTTCGGTGTTTCATCTTATATTGCTGTCTCTCGCTGCTGTAGAAAATCATAAACATTACCTGGGACATCTTCCAGATATACTGTACAAAGCTCTCTTGTTTACTCTGGTCTTATTTAAGGTTTCCATTGGCCACAAGTTGTTTATATAAAAATGTCAAACTCAGTATTCCCTGCTGTACTACTGGTTATATTTCATACAGTTACAGGATGAGGTCTAATAATGGCGTGGCTTCTCTGTGGATCTCTGACATACAGTAGTGTTGATGACGTCATCATTTTGCGAAATATGGATGGATGGTGTTGAGATTATGAATTCACAAAATTAGTGAATTAATAATCCATGCATAGTCAGACTGTGCTTTTCAACAAATCCCGGCAAACATTGTTCTTTTGGAGAAGTTTTGGTCTTGGAAGTATATAAAGATCATGGCGCTAATTTGTCATATTCGGGAGAACAACAGGCATCAGCTTACCTGATTGGTCAACAAAAAGCGTCTGTACCAGTGTACAAGTGGTAGCTCACTGAATTTGGTTCTGTTGTGTGAAATATTTGATGGACGGTGCATTTGAAAGGAGGACCAAATAGATACTATAAACTATAGTCGTATCCTGCCAATCACAGCGTAAGAACGGTTGTGTGTTGATAAATCTGCCGGCTGAACACGATCTCCATTTAAATATCCCACCCATGTTTCAGAGGCCTTGCCCCTCGAGTTTTCTACATGAAGCGGAATACAGCCAAGAAGAGGAACTTTTAAAATGTTGGAAGTTACCCCCATCAATCATCTCTGTATTCCCACACACAGACTCATTTGCATACACAGCACACACGCCAATCATATCCGTGTACTGCACTGGCACAGGCCAGCTATTTGCATACACAGCGCGCAGGCACACACCGATACCTGACACAGACACATCCAATAAGAAACTGTAACACAAAAATAAAGCCTAACAAAAATACGACCACAGTCCCAACTGCACAAGTATAATCGAACAAACTATAAAGTGTAATATTGTCAGAAGGGTTTGCGGTATGGGGAAAAAGAATCACTGACGTGGTCAGCAGTGGCACTGGCAGAGATACTGTAGCCTATTAAATCCCTGATCTATGACCGTTTTAAATTAAGGCTTTTTGTGTTATCCTTTTAGCATAACTTTTGACTGTACTGTTAACAAACTTGTTAATAAAGTATTCAATCAATATCCTAAAGGAAAACCTGAAACATAAAATAGGCCTATTTGAGTAAACGTACATTGTCTCCCATAGCCAAAGCCTACTTGCCAAACGTCATTTTAGAAGCGATGAATGAGGTTCCGTCTCCGTCTAGTCCAAAGTTGGGGCTGACATATCCACGGCTCCCTGGCTACATCGGAATATCCAATGGCACCCCGCTAATGCGATAACATTATCACAATATTGTGCAGAACCTCACACTCGCAGGCCAGAATAATGTCTGACACTTTAGCTGGCATGGCGTGTACAGTAGAGTTCAGCTCCCCCACAACAAGCCTTTAAACGGTATTCAGATAGGAAAGAAAGAAAGAAACACAGGAATGTGCTCAGTGATACCCACCAGGAATTGAGCAGCATCATACAAGTGAATAAACAACTCTACTAGCAACAGAACTGCACCAGGGCAAACATGGTTGGTGATACCCACCAGGAACTAAGCGGCATCCTACCAGGCGAATTGAGAACTCTACTATCAACTGAACTAAACCAGAGCTTTGTGCTTTGGGCAAAGGCACAGTTGTAACAGTTATGGAAGAGGACTTCGGGAAACAAAGTTTATTCTGCAGAAGGAGTGGGAGAGGACAAAGACTGCAAACTTTTCAGTTTTTCTTTTTAGTTTTTTTGACAATGACAATGTTTGAGGCAATAATATAGCGAGCAGTAGAAAGAACAGATAGCACGGAGATGGGAGCAGCGATCAGAATTGCCAGTTTTCTTCTTCGATGTATTTTTGGGGGGCATAAATATGTTTTTGACCACATTGACACCCTTACTATGGTGGAAGAACTCGCAAATTAGTGTCTCCCTTGACGGCGAGACTAAATTGGTTCTCCCTCAATGACTCCTTGAATATGTTCCACTAAATTTGATAACCTTTCTGGACCTCATTGACATCCTTACTATGGAAAAATAACTCATAAATTAGTGTTCTGTGCAGAGAAACACCCCCCCCCCCTCCCCCCCTTCTCTCCCCCTCTGGTATGAATGAGTGTCTTGTCTATTGTTTGTCCTGTCTGTTTATTTTATTATTATTTTGTATGTCTTACATTTAACATGTACATTGATTACTGTATCTATTTTACTGTTTGTTCTGTTGTGCTTTGTTTTGTTTAATTGTTGTTGTTTTGTTTTGTTTTTGTCAAGAAAAATCAGACCTCTTTGTTTTCATGATTTGACATGATGCCCTTGTCTTTACTGTCTGAAAAAAATAATAAAGAGATTTGTAAATAAAATATATATATGTTTTTGAAAATATCTTTATGGTCCGTGTAGTAACTGGTTGAGCCACCAGGCACCCCTGCCAGAATTACTTTATAAAGGCTTTTCAGTTGTGTCCAAGAAAATACTCACAGATACCTGTGTGTCACCTTCCTGCATCCAGCTTTAAAACCCCAGAGGGAGGACTGTTTGGTACATGACTTCCCCTGCCCTTCTCTTGCTTCAGTTCCCCAGGGGAAACCACCACTCAGGGGGCCCCGGGATCTGGCAGATTGATGGGCCCAGAATAGTGGCCCTCCACACCGGCACTCTGATCCGCTGGATTTACAGGGGAAATACACCTGGAGTGTAGATTGTGGCTCTCTCTCTCTCACTTTTTATCGCTTCTGTGTGTGTGACTGTGTGTGTGTGTGTGTGTGTGTGCGCGTGTGTTCACACTTAAATACTTTTGAACCATGCGATTTGTTGCTATAAATCCACGATTATGACATGAATGATCATAATTTCAGGCCTTATGTTCGAAAAACGATGTTGGCTGGAACTCAGCTGCTCAGAGTAGCATTAACATGTGTGAAAGCTCTCATAATGCTGTTCAGTTAAACCCTGTTGGCATGCATCAGTGAATCACAGTGAAGTTATTCAGTGCACAGTAAAAACTGTTGATTTAAGACCTGAGGCCGATTCTATAAGTTCTATAAGTAGTTCTCACACAGATTTTTCTAAAATGTTAAAAAAAATGTACAAGCTCGCAGCGCGGCACGAAGTGACACGCTGTGAGCTTGTATATCTGCTATTTTTGAATAGCCAACGCAAAAATCTAAAATGACACAGATGCTTTCCCGGTTTTAATGGGTTAAAAGTGCAGTAGACAACATTCAGCCACTACAGTAGATTATAGCACCCCTCTTGCAAGAGCTTAGTTATTTCCCTGATTCAGGTCTATAAGGCAGTAACCATGTAGTTTGCAACGTACTAATGCAATGACTGCCTCCAACCATCTCTTTAGGGGGAAAAGTACCTTGCCCAACAAAAACTCAAATGGGTAATGTCGGCCGTTAGTGTATAGAGGTAAACAAAACAGTAATTCTGAACCAGACAAAAGTATTCAAATTAGGGGTGGGACGATATGGGTATCTCACGATACGATATCTGTGGCGATATTAGGCCCTCGATAACGATAAAATCACGATATTCGATATATTGCGATATCACGATATATTGCATGAAATTTCACCAACGATATATCACGTTAGTCCTTGTATTCAATTCATAAACACATAAAATAGCACCAAACAGTTCAAAATCATCATTACACAAATACAGAGTTGGAAAAACAACGTATCACAAACTAAAAATAAAATAAAAAAAAGGAAAAGAATACTTTTATTCCACACCTTTTAAAAAGCTCTATCGACGTATTAATAGTGTGAATTTAGCTCATGTTGAACACCACAGGGATTAAGTCACATCATTAACATTAACATAACATTAATTAAGTGTGTGTGTGTGTGTGTGTGTGTGTGTGTGTGTGTGTGTGTGTGTGTGTGTGTGTGCGTGTGCGTGTGCATGCAAGATTATTGGATCATAGTTTCAAGTTTATATACACTCTCATAGTCATATACTGTAGCATGAACATAATCGTGTTTTATTTTGGTGTGTCTGTGTGCCAGCATGAAGTTAAATGTACAGGACATGTCCAACAGTAACACTTACTGTAGATGAAACGCACGCACGCACGCACACAGGCACCCACACCCACACACTCAATTAATTGTATTACCTTCAGCGTTTCTGACCTTTTTACACAAATGGCTGCTGTGAAAAGGTCAGCTCAACTGTATTGGGCTGCTGCCGTGGATATTGTAGGAATAACCAATTTAAAACATTGGCATTGAGTATAATCTAGGGCCTGTAGGTTTGTACAACAGCAATGTCCTGTTCTGGTGATTTGATTGATAATAAAACATGATGATTAAGACAAAGCTGAATTGTTATGGGGAGACGAGACAGAGAGCCTCAAATGATCTCCTTTATTCACTTCACTTATTGCCACTATGAGAATTTGACATTTTTTTTAATCTATTATTGAGCCAGACTGTGAGCAGACATGCTTTCATTGAAACAGCATAATTCCAATCAGCCCAAGTTCTGCTTTGCAGAAATTGTCTCCCGATGAGGCACAAAGACCTCTGTGAAGGTGTGAACTCAGAATGTGTGATGTTAAGTACCAGCTAAAAATGGAGCAGCTCGTTTGGTTGTTGTTATCTCGGTTGGCGCTCCTGTGAGACAGAGATCTGCCTTGTTTTAGTTTTTTTTCTTTTCTCTCTATCTCTCACAGTCTTCGTCTCTCTCACTCACTCTCTCTCCTTCCCCTACCCCCCTCATCTCACTGTGTTTACATGCACAACAATATCTCCTTGATATTAAGGATACTCAGCACGTAAACGTGAAATAAACCAAGAAAAGCTCTTATCCTGGAGAAGTGTGGAATATTCAAACAGTATCCAGGATACAGAAGCATGTCATCCTGTTTACTGTTGGTGTTCAGTTCATTCTCATGCTCTGCACTCTCATCCAAGTGGCAGATGATGGTGATAATGTATTCCTACAAACTATTGTAAACTACCTCACATTCACAGTAACTGTCAACACTTGAACAGCTAGCTGCAGGAGCGAGTGAAAATGAGATTTAAAAAAAAGAAAATGAGATTGTCTACATTACAACATTGGTTTTCAATGTGGGGGTTGGCAGGGTGGCCAAGTCGAAAGGGAAGAATAGTAATGATGTATAGTGAGAGAGATTGTAATTTGAATTCAGTATCAATTCATGTGATTTTGTTTTTGTCAGTTTAACCACTCACACTGTTCTGGTGTCCCTATTTGGGGCATGCCATTGTAAAATAAATAAATAAATGTTTGCAATAGGGGGGGCCATGGCCAGAGGCTATAGCTACTTGAGGATCGCTGACATGATAAAGTTGGGGAACCCCTGATCTACAGGATCCAGAAAATTACAATTTACAATTCAGGCATTTAGCAGACGCTCTTAATCCAGAGTTATTTACAGTAAGGTAAAAACGAGGTAATACATCCAATGCGTAGAAATAGTATTCTAGGATCATACTGAAGGTAAACCAAGAACCTATCATCAGTCTAAACAGTATACTGTAAAATAAAAAAATGGTACATTGAAACTATACACACTCTAGGATGCCAGGTCTACAAATGAATCTGGCATCTGTCTGTTAGCACTGGAACCAACAGAGTTATGATGTGGTTGTAACTGCTTTACATCACTGGGAGAAAATCAGGTTATTCATGGACACATAGATATCTGAAAGCAAGTTATTGACTTACATTTAATGCCAAGCATATCTGGAACAAAATGGTAACATCGATATGATTCAGTACGGAGACCCTTTTCACAGCCATTATGTTTGCATGCCAACTTTTGTTCATGCTGGCACACAGTAACACCTAAATAAAACACATCTAGAGATAATGTTACTGCACTCCACTGTGTTCAACCTCATGATGAACTCTAGTCTCTAGAGACAGACTGTTGGCTCACACAGTCTGTTCAAATGCTTCTGTCTAAAAGTCTGTATATCTGAAGCACTGAAAATGCAAACGATATGTATATAGTGGAATTCCGGCCTACCCCACTTCAGTTTCGGCTTTGTAGTCACATAAATAATTCCTAATGTAAATCAAAACCTGTCTAGTTTGCTGCTTAGCAGAAATGGAAAAAAATATATATATATATTTTTTTAAATCAGCACATTTGAAATCATGAAAACCACATCATGATTGATGAAATTCCCTTCCGGTCTGAATAGCAGATGACAGTGTCCTGTTCGCAACTTTTACAAGGCGTAGTTACAGACTCTCTGTAGCATTCAAATACTGTGGAAGAGTTGCCTGGCTTGAGAGATTACATGAACCCTAGCGAAAATTACATGAACCCTAGCGAAAATAGCAGATCAACGCGTCCACATTGTGACGCGTTATTAGCGTTTGTGGTTGACCATCTATTCCAGTGACACATCTGCTGTGAAGAAATACCCCCCCCACCCTCTATTTTACTGTAGCTGCCCCCACCACCAGCGAGTGAATTCATTCTTGGAATTCATTCACTCAAGATTGTCTTATTTCTCTCTGTTTTTCCCCTCCCTCTCTCTCTCTGAACCCACCAAGCCATTGGTGAGCTGGTGCGGCTGGAGTGGTTCAACCCGCAGGGTGAGCGCATGGTGGCGTCCAAGCGCGTAACGCTGCACACAGAGACATCGCGCTCGCGCCTCATCATCTACAATGCAGTGGTGGAGGATGCTGGCATCTACCGTTGCCAGGCAACGGATGCCAGCGGGCAGAGCCAGGAGGCCACCGTGGTGCTGGAGATCTATCGTGAGTAACTCACACTATAAACACGGTCACACTGATACACAGGAAGTCAGGAACACGTTCATATAAATATTTGCACGAGTCACGAGGCCATGTAAAGCGTTCTTTTTGTTTTTCCAGGTCTCATCCAGTTGAAAATATTTCAGCTCTCTGGGGTGAACTGATTAGAGTTTGGTGGTCCACGGTCAAGGTCGCATTCCTTCATAATTAGCTGTACTATCCTGGAAAGACATGGATGTAAACTGCAACTGATTGGTCGAGGCATACAACCACGATGCAATATTATAGTTGTTTTAATCACTTTTAGCCCATAATAACTATAGACATTTTAGTCTATTTTCAGTTGACAAAAACCCTAGATATTTTAGTCAAGATTTAGTCATAAATATTGGACATTTGAGTCAGTCAATTCAGACACAAAGTATGAACATTTTAGTCTAACTATAAGGACACTTATCTACAGTATGCATTGTTCTATTTTATTTTATGGCGTGGCTAGCAGTCTTTATGTGTGTGTGTGTGTGTGTGTGTGTGTGTGTGTGTGTGTGTGTGTGTGTGTGTGTGTGTGTGTGTGTGTGTGTGTGTGTGTGTGTGTGTGTGTGTGTGTGTGTGTGTGTGTGTGTGTGTGTGTGTGTGTGTGTGTGTGTGTGTATGTGTGTGTCTGTCATTCTGTCTGTCTGTCTGTTTGGAGCTAATCTTGTAAACTGCTAGATTGATCAGCACCACATTTCTTGTGCACAACGCCTTATTACAAATCAAATCATCCAAAGAGCAGAACCTCTATGCATTTTTCCTTTTTTTCATGTACAGTATGCTCTTATATTTAACTTTCATGAAATATGATGGAAGGCAATGGGGCTCAGATCGAACAAAAAAAAACGAGTTTCTGATATGGGGAGTGCAGTGGGGACATTAACCACTTGAACCCCAGCATCCATATGCTGGGGGGAACATTAGCCAAAAATCGCAGATCAACAAGGGTTGTGATGCGTTGTGAGCTATTTTTGACATGGAACAACATTACCAGGCCAAACAGATGAATCATTGATGAAATAATCAGACAGTTTTAAGGAGTGACCATTACATTTTGATAGAAAACAGATACAGTAGCACTGACAGAGAAACGGTAAATGAAAGATACAGAACACCTATCACATTTAACGATCAAACTGACGCTGTTGGCCATTATAATGATGCATAAATCATAACCCAGTAGGCAAGTTGGCAACAACAAATACATTATTTAATGTCAAATATTTCAAACTATGACTTAAGGCGCACAGAACACACCATAAATAACATTTAGAGGATTCTTAATTCTATTGATTAGGGGCGGCCATAGCTGAGTGGTTAGTGAGCCCGCCTAGGGAACCAGAGGCCCTGGTTGCCCCAGGTTCGATTCCAGGCTATCCCAGCATATGCGCCGATGATATGAAATTTGTCCCTGAGCAAGACTCTTAACCCCAATTGCTCACAGGTTCTCATTGGAAACAAGACCGCAAGGACTTTCATGAACGACCTGTTAAAAGGAATTATCCTTTATTGATCTTATGGTGCAAAAGAACAAAGGGATGCAGCTGGAAAACAAAAGGAATAAAGTCGCCAAACAATGACCAATTAAATATGATCCACCACATAATGAATAATAAATGAACTGTTTCTCCTCTAAATGCTAAATATTACAGACGTACATTTTGGACATGCATAATTTATGAACCAGCGTTCTGTGCGCTGGTTGGCCAGTGATGATAAATCTAGGATATTTCTGTGTGTGGCGAGTTATAAAGAGTGCCGCCCGTCATAGCCTGCTATTTTAATGGAGGAGAGTGCAATTAGACAGGCGCACAGAGAAAGTCATTCGGAATAATTACACTAATGAGTTGACACATTGAAACATTCTCTTCAATTTAATTTTGTGTTATTGCTGGATAAGTCCTGTCTCTACTGCTGGGGCCAAAGGGAACAAGGCTCAGACAGGCAGCCTTCAGTGTCCAGTGACAATGTGCCATTCTCCAACTTTAACCCTATTCAGTATTCACACAGGACAAGTGCTAGTCTGTATCTGGGGGACATCTACCAATTTGTAAGAATTATGGAGATTGTCTGCAATTTTAGCCTGCAGAAATCTGCCATGTCTGTAATTTGTCAAGTAACAATTCCAGCGTGAATTATCCTGCCTACTATAATGTTGTGAAGACAGAGGTTCCCTCTAATTGATGCTCTAATCCCGTGTGAATCTAAATTAGATTTCACAAGATGCATGCATCTGATTGGATGCAAAACAATTTATCATTACTTCACTTGCCGTCGGGCTTTGTGTTCGAGGTACTTTCTTTCCCTCAGTGACACCAGCGCAAACAGATGATGTTGGCTGGGAAGCGAGCCAGCAGAAACAGAAAGAGAGTGAAAACTCTCGCGTCTCAGCTGAACGGCTCAGAGGCGAACTGGCTCGTATGCACACTTGACATTTTGTCCTCGACAGTCGACGCACGGAGCAAAACTTCAGAAGACAAAGTCCTTCACCGCTCGAGCCAAGTTTATTCTCAGTTCACCAGTTGACACCAGTCAACTGCTGCAGAGAGTTGCAGGGGGAAGGCATGTTTCTATGACTCATTCCTGTGACTACAAAAGCGAGAGAGAAGAGTTTATACATAATAAATAACTAAATAAATAATAAAAACTAGAGTGGAGAAGGAATTGAAAACAAATGAATACCAAGGATAAAAGCTTGTGGCTTCATCTGAGCAGCTAATGAAGACGGCAGGATGCAGACACACATTTCCGCTCAGAGGGGGGCATGGGTGGGGGGGGGGGGGCTCATTGTAAGGAGCAGAGATAGGCTTAAATCTATCGACAAAATGCAAATGAGAAAAACCAGCGAGAAGAAGGGAGGCATGATATTGTTGGCAGGCAGAAACCTCGTCTCCATAGTTCAACTTTGTATGTTTTTTTCGCAAATGAATGCCCTACTTCGTCATACTGCAGTGTCGTACAAAAGTAGCAAAATAGCCGATCTACAAGCTTGTAGATCTGTTATGTGTGTCTGTGGGTATGATAAATATATTGAAGCAACAGGGAGTATTAACAAGCTTGTGTCTAATAATAAACTACACCTGAAAAGTAACGACAATATGAATAAATGGGTATGGGAGATTTATTCTCCTTTACAACCCACTCATGGATGATATCAGCCCAGCGGTGCTCTGGTCTCTGCTGTGCTCCTCGGCCCCCATCACAACACCATCAGAAGCTAGACAGCAGGGGGGGGTTAGTTGTGTTTGTGTTGCAGCGTCTTTCCTTGGGCAGAGCCCTTGTGAAGGCAATTCATCAACGCACCAGGTGTCTCATTCATAAAAATGTTGTTGGATTGGTGCTCCATGCGATATATCACTGGAAATTATCTTAACCCATTAAGACCTGAGACCGATTCTACAAATTTGTCTTCTAAATGCTAACAGTTTTCTGAAACAACGTTGCTATAATATCAGTGGTTCTCAAACTTTTTCAGTTTATCTCAAAATATTTGGTTCCAGGGACCCCCAGAGCAAAGTGTTCGCTTTAAAAATATATATTCAAAGATTTGCACACATTTTCATGATTTAAAAAAAAATAGCAAATCTACAAGCTTATAGTGCGGCACATGAGCTTGTATATCTGCTATTTTTGAATAGCCAAAGTATAAAATAATGGTTCAAATCTAAAATGACAGATGCTTTCCCGGTCTTAATGGGTTAAGATTAAGTTGAACTTAATCAGATAATAATAAGATAATTTCTCATGAAATGCTTATGCCTGATTCATTTAAGAGAAAAATACTTGCATAGACACTTTTATGTGCCATTGATTTATGAATCTTAATTTAGCTTAAATTTGTGCAAACTCTTATTTCGTTAACATTATTATATTACTGTATCTATCTTCTCACTCTCTGTATTTATTTATCTAGCTATTTATTTATTTAGGCTATTTCGAGACACCTAGGTTTCTTGGCAGTAATGGCAACAGAACAGAACGTTAAAAAATAAATTAATTGTGTACACATGAATGCAGTTTACAATCACCTTTGCCTCTGGAAAGAACAGCTGTAGGTGTAAATGCACCACACGAGTAAGAATGTTTATTTAGAAAGTCAACTGTACATAACAGTACGCCCCCCAGGGAAATTAAATGTGTGCAAAAGTCCTCTTCTATATGCACCTGCTCATCGGCTGTAAACAGAAAACGTTGACAGTATCTAGCTGTCAACATACGCTTACATCGAGTAGCCTGGATCACAGTGGGCAGGATGTGATTAAGAGATGGGATACCCAGCCTGTCATTGAGTTCCCTCTGGGGATTGTGTTCAATTCTAATATGCAAAGTGTCAGGTGTTTATGTGTGTGTGGTGTGTGTGTGTGTGTTTACTGTAAGTGTTGTGGGGGGATGTTAGGGGTGCTACAGTATGTGCGATTGGGCTGCCTCCATTTGTGTGCGCACAGTAGCAGGCGGACGGTGTCAATCGTTCATAGCCTGTTTGGGATTCAGCGTATCCAGAGCGTATTGCTATTTGTGGTCTTCTCGTACACGCCTGATTGTCTGGGGGAAGTAGCTTTTGCACAGCCTATACTGCCAGGGGTCCCGTGGCTACGGAAACACTACTATTTCCTTTGCCTAGCCTTGTATGATCAGAATCTGTTCGCATCAGAATATGTTGAGTTATTAAGTTTGGTTGTGTGCAAATGTGGATGGTGAAACTGATATCTGTTTAAGTGTATGGTATAAACCTCCAATAAACATACGGTAGGCATAGAAACTGGTCAAATGTGAAAATATATGTTTTCAGTGTATGGCTTGAAAAGATGTAACAGTATTGTGTTTCAGGAAAATGAAACGAAAAATAATTCCACCTCCTGCACTGAAGTTGTTTCCAGATTTTTCAGACCCTAGTTAATTACTCAGCAATTCTATCTAGGGGTTATATTGATTTTATTTCAATTTATTTTTAATCGGCTCAGCTACAATATGACTAATTTACTTTTCATTATGCAAAGTAAGGTGATTTAATTTGAGTTAATGAAACTCAGACCTGAAGGAATGAGGCAAGCATGAGCATAAAATCAACAAGGAGAGAGACATTTTCAAATGTGTTCAGGCAAGATATGAACAGTACAACAGCAACGTCCTAAAACAAAACAGGGTTTTCAGGATCTGTTTATTTGTTACGAATATAAAAGAAAATACGATATTGGCACAAAAGTTTACCCTAAATATGACCAGCTGCCAAACTTATTCATATAATTTAGGTGATATAATTAAGTTGAGAGCTTTCTCAACTTGTAGATTTGTCCCAAAATAGGGACATCACGCCAGTGTTAACTGTTAACCCATTAAAACCGGGAAAACCGTGGGCTGGTTTGGTTGTGAATGCTTATCCTGGTCAGTGCTGGACAGTAACCAACATTTACTTGAGTACTGTAAATCTACAGCATTTGTACTTCACTTGAGTATTTGTGTTTTTGGATACTGGAAAAAGAACATTATGAATTAACCACTTAGGCCACCACGAGATGGGCTATTTTCACTATTATAGATATTTTGGTGTAGGCTACTTTGTAATTTGTACTTTTGAATGCATTTGTATTTTTTTCATGTATTTTTTTTCAGCAAGTACGCCAGTACTTTACAAATTTGACTGAGCAACTTTCACTTTCACTTTTCACAGCTGAGTAATATTTGACCAGGATTATCTTGACTCAAGTACTGGAGTTGAGTAGTAGTACTTTGTCCACCCCTGATGCTGGTACAATAGGTGTTGGCTATAGGCTTTAAAAAATGCAAGCTTGCATGTGCTTAATGCTACCCTCTGTGTGTGATCTGTCTCACAGAGAGGCTGACATTCCAGGAGGTGCAGTCGCCGCAGGAGTTCCGCCATGGCGAGACGGCGGAGGTGGTGTGCGACGTCATCAGCTCCCCGGTGCCTGTGGTGGTGTGGTACTACCAGAACCAAGAGATCACAGAGGAACGCCACAGTAAGACTATGTGACTTATCAGTGTTTTTTCTCTTAACCCATTAAGACCAGAGGCCGATTCTACAAATGATTCAGAAAACAGTTTTCTGTCAGTGGTGCTCAAACTTTTTCAAGGACCCCCAACCCCCATCTCTAAATATGTTGTTCCAGGGACCCCAGAAGCAAAGATTTGAGTTAAAAATGTTTGCTTTAAAAAATATATTATATTCAACTTTTCGCGATTTCTTTCAAAAAAAGCTGATCTACAAGCTCATGAGCTTGTATATCAGCTATTTTTGAATAGCCAAAGTATAAAGTAATGCTTTTTAGCTCAAATCTAAAATGACACGGTTTTAATAGGTTAGATATAGCTCTATTATTTTATTTGTTTTGTGAGAATAAAATGTTATTTTTGTCTTGTCCAATCTGTATGGTAGAGTATGATGATACAATACAACTACAATTGGGGTGGTTGTATTTGGTCTCCCTTCTCTTCTATTGAGGCATTGTGTCTTGGTTTGACAATTTGACAATTTAAAATATTTGTGTGACAATGAAATCATCAGCAAAAATGTCAACAACTTCTTCAAAACATCATTAATTCATTGATCCTCTCTGATATGTTTCTCATTAACGCTGCAGCAACTTAATCGTTTGATCATTGAGCTAATGTACAGAAGGTCACAGGTTCAACTCCTGCAGATGTAAACTTGGAAAAGTGAATGAAAGTGAGACTTCGCTCACCTTTTTCAGCAACTGGACCCTTAAGCAAGG
Organism: Gymnoscopelus braueri; assembly: GCF_963280865.1. NCBI lineage: Eukaryota > Metazoa > Chordata > Actinopteri > Myctophiformes > Myctophidae > Gymnoscopelus > Gymnoscopelus braueri. The sequence goes on along the minus strand of NC_137626.1, from coordinate 25,837,895 downwards.
CACTCAATACCCAAGTGTGTCTCCAGGGCATGTTGCTGACCTCTGAGTGCTCAGCAATGCTCTGCACAGAATAATAACCATAACATCACACCAGTCCCAGAGCTGCTTCTACTGATGTGATCTGAACTCTCACTGAGCTGATAAACATCAAGATGGTCAGATGTTTTAATTGAAATTCAAATCTTCAGCACTGTGATGATGATGAAAAGTGGCCGATGGCCATCTCTTTATCATCATTTTTGGCTTAATTACATTAGACGGTTACGCATATTGCTTGGGGAAAAATCAGATAAGAGTCCAATCCCAGGGCTGCAGCATAGTGTACAGTATGTGGGACTGTAACTGCTGAAGCGTTTATCTATGTGGACTTTATCAGGCAAATGTGCTGAGCGGAAGATTGACAGTTGGACTATTGAGAAATGGAGATTGCATTTCTCATTCATTTTTCACAAGTTTCTAATTTCACCTATCTCTCTCCATCTCTCCGTCTCTCTCTCTCTCTCTCTCTCTCTCTCTCTCTCTCTCTCTCTCCCTCCCTCCCTCCCTCCCTCCCTCTCTCTCTCTTTCTTTATCTAATAATTCTAATAATCTACGTAAATAATTGGTTCATGCCAAACGCCCCTATCTGTACTCTACACCCAGTAAGTAATTAGGCCTGTCACTCTGATCAAGCAGGATCCCTCTCACCCCCTCCACTCACTATTTTATTCCCTTTGCGATCATCACCCTGAACACATTAATGTGAAAACAGTAGGAACTCTATTCTGACCTTTTTAGCACTGCGAGTTGCATTTTGAAAGGGTAAGACCACTTTGGTAGAGGTTTGGGTTGTGTAGTTAGTTACCTTGCCATGATGTAACTCCAAAGGTGGGCAAGAAATCAAAAATAATTGCTCCATTGATTAGAAATTGATAATTCAAAATATGCTCCTCATTGACTTACATTGTACGGTAAAACAGCTCTCAAAGTCACTCTTTTAGCACATAAATGAACCCAAACATAGCTGATTCAGACAATATATAACATCACCAAACCCAGTACTGTTTGTTTTTTTAATAAAAATGTCAACTTCCTGTTGATTTTACTATTTGAAGATCTGGATCCGGATCCGCGGATCCAGTCCAGGTTTTCTACTTATTAAAAATGGCAAAATCTACAGGAAGTTGACATTTTTATTTAAAAAAAAAAACAGTACTGGGTTTGGTGATGTTATATATTGTCTGAATCAGCTAGGTTTGGGTTCATTTATGTGCTAAAAGAGTGACTTTGAGAGCTGTTTTACCGTACAATGTACAGTAAGTCAATGAGGAGCATATTTTGAATGATCAATTTCTAATCAATGGAGCAATTATTTTTGATTTCTTGCCCACCTTTGGAGTTACATAATGGCAAGGTAACTACACAACCCAAACCTCTACCAAAGTGGTCTTGCCCTTTAAGTGTGTGTGTGTGTGTGTGTGTGTGTGTGTGTGCGTGTGTGCGTGTGTGCGTGCATTGCTGTGCCTTGTAAAATAATTTATTCTGTTTTTTTGTGATTGACAGTAAAGTTATCTTGAATCTATCTATGTCTCTGTCTTCATTTGTGATTATTATTTCTCTCTCTCTCTCTCTCTCTCTCTCTCTCTCTCTCTCTCTCTCTCTGTGTGTGAAGGCAGGTACCAGGTGTTGCCGAACAACAACCTTCAGATCCATCAGGTGACCAAGGCAGATGAGGGTGTGTACCGCTGTGAGGCCAGTGTTGAAGCCCGTGGTGAGATCGACTTTGTGGACATCATTGTGGTCGTCAACGGTGAGCTGGATGCCGGGTTTCCTTACAGAACTACATAGTACAGAGCCCACTTTACAAAAGCATGAATTCATTCCTTGGCTTCTCCAGTTGATATAGGTTACGTATATGCAGTTCAATTTATTTAAAAAAAAACGTTTCTTAACCACTTAAGCCCTATAACTTTGTATGACTAATAGCAAAAATGTATGATCTTCAAGCTCACACACCACAGAATGTTTTTGACAAATTTGGATGAATTTGGAAAAGTTGCCCAAAATAGGGACACCAGGTATAATGTGGTCAGCATAATTTACTGGGGTAAATCAAACCTTGTGTATATTATCTCTTTGACTGCCTGAAATAAAACATAATTTGCCACGCCACTGCCAGCGATTTTCGAGTGTTTTCATTTTAAAAATCATAGAATATTCATCTCCAGTATGATCGATCCCCCGATTGCTTTAAAAGACGTCTCTGAGTCTTGTAGAATCGGGGGGGGAGGGGGGGAAGCGAGCTGCCGCGATCATCCGTTCCATAGTTGTGGGCTGCTTTCGCCAAAAAGCAACAGAAACGGAGGAAAAGACATTCTTCCAGATCAAATTACAAGGAAGTGAACAAGGATTTTTTTGCGATCACATGACCCGCTGCTTCTCTCCTTCACTGGGAGCCAATAGGCGAGCGAACAGTGCCATCTAGTGGAAATGAAACACAACATTTCGTCATTCTCATCATTGGCAGACTACACCTTAGCAAAATATGCAGAGAAATCTCATTATTGGCAGTCAAAGAGTTATAAACGGGGTTCATTATAAAACCTTAAAAACATTTTTTAATGATTATTACACAAAGACTATCTTGTACAGGTTAGCTTGAGCTCAGGATAGAGGATCCTGTATCAGAATAAACCAGGAACGGGTATTAATACTAACACTCTAGTAGGCAATGGTTGTAAGTTGTACACCTGCCTCTATTATACTATTACTAGTACTATAGTAGTCAATGGTTGGCTTCAAGAGGGGCATATTTGCATTTCTCTCATTTTCTTTTGTTGATTTCAACATCATTTCAAAGGTAAACAAGTATGAACTGATATATCATATTCTAAATATTTAAATTAACCTGCAGTTCACAGTGTAGAAAACCGTGATTGCCATCTGTAAGGTTCCAATAATTAATACTGCACTCTGTAAGGGTCCAATAATTTATTCTGATATATACTGCACTCAGTAAGGGTCCAGTCATTGATTCTGATATACAGTATACTGCACTCTGTAAGGGTCCAGTCTAGGGCATTAACGAATAGTGATTTATGGTATTCGAATTATTCGACCCAAAAGTATTCGAATAGTCGATTATTCGATTTGATTAAAAAAAATTAAAAAATTATTATTTTTTTATTTTTTATTTTTTTTCAATGGCATTGATGACTCGACTCAAGGAATGCGAGTTGACGTCACACCAGAGCTCACAGCTGCGTGTCTGCTCTAGAAAAGCCACTAAAAAGCCACTTTTTTTTTTTTTTGAATAGTCGAATAGTGGTTTGATAGTCGAATAGTCGGTTTGGTATTCGAATATTCGAATATTCGACTATTCTGTGAATGCCCTACACTCCAGTCATTCATTCTGATATACAGTATACTGCACTCTGTAAGGGTCCAGTAATTCATTCTGATATACAGTATACTGCACTCTGTAAAGGTCTATTCTGATATATACTGCACTCTGTAAGGGTCCAGTAATTCATTCTGATATACAGTATACTGCACTCTGTAAGGGTCCAGTAATTCATTCTGATATACAGTATACTGCACTCGTAAGGGTCCAGTCATTCATTCTGATATACAGTATACTGCACTCTGTAAGGGTCCAGTCATTCATTCTGATATACAGTATACTGCACTCTGTAAGGGTCCAGTAATTCATTCTGATATACAGTATACTGCACTCTGTAAAGGTCCAATCAATCATTCTGATATATACTGCAGAGTTGTCATCTCTGACATTATAAGCTTTACTGGAGTTCATTATTAATGCTCTTGGTACAGACCTTGGTTTGATTTGATTTCTTCTTTCTCTCTCTCTCATTGCTATTTTATGTGAATGAAAACTTTTAATTAACGATGGCTCTGGGCTTTGTGGCCTAAATAGTTATAATGGATAGTTAATAATATTAACTATCCATATCCATTAATAACTATATTTTAGTTATTAATTGAAATGTATCCACTTACTTCAGCTCTGAGGAAGATCCAGTAATGAGTGTGCGTGTTCAATGACGCGTGGCCTGTTCTTCCAGCAGATAGCCTCACTTTAAGGATGACACGCTACTTAGAGATTTCCATGTGCTTTTTAACCCTTGCATTGTGTTAGAAAACTGCATCCACTTGTGGTGTTAGCGGGTCAAATTTGACCCGTGATTTAAATCAGCCCAAAATACTCCAAAAAATTAGTATTTTCATTTTTTTTCTCCCACCTCATAGCTGACTTGCAATGCATTCATATCCATGTAAACACTTTTTAAAATATTATGTAGGGCTAGGGTTTCATCTTTCAATATATCTCGTTTTCTATTATAAAAATTTTAAAATTCACTCATTTAATTTCCTATAATGAAGGCAATGGATAATGATGTTATCTAGCTATAATAGAATAATTAAGAATAATAATTAGAACACACTTCCAAAAAATATATATAATAATAATACTTCTTTTCGTTTTTTAACTTTTTTTTTTTTTTATTATTAAAAATAGTGACACTAGTGGTGTTAGGGTCCGAAATGACCCGTATACCATAGAAGGTAAAAAGTCATTTATTTTTCATAAACTCAAACTTTATTTTACTCCTGATAGCAAATGCTAATTGAGGACAAGTCTCTCTCACTCTCAAACATGTGAATATTGAACATTTTGGGGGGAATTGTGACACCACAAGTGTCACTTATTTTTTTGTTGAGACCATCAGAATTAATTAAAATGATGATAAATAATTTTGGTGTGTTAAGATGGCTATTTCTGAGGATATCATGAAGCCTCGTTAGAATAAAGAAATGTAAAGGGTACTTTTTACCTATTCAAACTTCCAAAAAAGACCCTAACACAATGGAAGGGTAAATCCATGTAGACCTGAGGCCAAATGCCTTTTAATTCAGTTCTCTGAAAAACGTATGTTGCTACTGTATAGTTCAAATCTAATACAGACCCGGGTTAGGAATATTGAAGAGTAGTGGGAGACAGTACTATATAACAGATCAAATCCACTTCAGCTCCACTTTTTTTATTCCTGCATTAATTGTTGCAGTTTCGATCTTGTCGATCTTCATCAGGAATTCAATTCTTGATGAAGATGGACTAGATCGAAACGTTGAAAGCAGCAGTAGAAAAGTGATGCTGAGAACCAGTGTGCAGATTTGACTGTTTCTGTCGTTTGTCCAGAACCTGGGCTGTAGATTGGGATGTGCATCCTCCTCTTTTGTCTTAGTCAGTACTTTACCTACATTTTGTCAAACAACAGAGCGAGCCTTCATAAAGCTTTGAATCTGAAGTTGTAGTTTAACTCGTTCATCAAGGCTTCATATACAGTAGCTTTTACTAAGATACACAGGTTTAATTCATACATTAACCACTTAAACCTGTGTCATCTTAGAGAACTGGACTTGAGTTACAATGTACTTTGACCATTAAATGGTCCAAGTTGACAAAACTAAATTTGTTCCGTCTACACCAAATCTCTTTGCCAAAAATAGCCGATCGACAACCTCACAATGCTTTGCATTGCGACGCATTGTGAGCTTGTAGATTGGCTGTGTTTGGCTAATGTTCCCCCCAGAATATGGATGCTGGGGATCAAATGGTTCAGCCTTCATAAAGATTTGACTCTGAAGTTGGAGGGGGTTAACTCATACAGGCCACGAAGCCTTCATAAAGATTTGACTCTGAAGTTGGAAGGGGTTAACTCATACAGGCCACGAAGCCTTCATAAAGATTTGACTCTGAACTTAGAAGGGTTTCACTCGTAAGCCCTCACAAAGCTTTGATACTTCTCCTTTTTGAACTCTTAAACCATGTCAATGATGTAGCCTTTTTGTTGTCTTTGAGGGAGGTTATGTGTGATGTGGGTGTGTGGACACAGAGTAGGGAACAGAGGAGAGGAGGACGGGATCGATGGTTATCATGTTAGACAGATGCTGGGTCGTCACAGTTGTCCAGTTAGTGCTATTGGATACGACTCATGGACTTTGATTATTGCGTGGAACATTTCTGTCCCTGGGAAGTTCTGTGTGTGTGTGTGTGTGTGTGTGTGTGTGTGTGTGTGTGTGTGTGTGTGTGTGTGTGTGTGTGTGTGTGTGTGTGTGTGTGTGTGTGTGTGTGTGTGTGTGTGTGTGTGTGTGTGTGTGTGTGTGTGTGTGTGTGTGTGTGTGTGTGTGTGTGTTCACTTCTGGTGAAGATTGCACGAGGAAACATTCATATCAATGAGCCTTTTTATGGCTCTGAAAGAGGCTAGTAGGAGTCGGTCTGCGCGCGTGTGTGTGTCCGTGTCTTACCTCAACTCTACACCTTGGGCAGTATTGAGATCTGGTGTGGTCTATCCTATGCATTCTCTCTGGGGTGAAATAAACTCTATGAAGAAGGTTGACAAGCAGGGCAGAAAAGCAACTGCAGAACATCCTGCCAACGTTCTGCCGTCTCTCCAATTTGGGGCGAAACCAACGTCATCATCAATATGATGTCACAGAACCACATGTGAGACACGCCGCTATTGGACCCTGACCCTGTCTTGTTGGAGTTCAGGGTCAAGATGAAAACTAGTTATGTTATGTAACTTGTAAACATTGAAACACCACACAGGTCAAAGCTGATTCAACCCATTCAGACCGGGAACGCATCTGTGTCATTTTAAGATTTCTTTGGCTATTCAAAAATAGCAGATCTGCAAGCTCATATCGCGGCACAGAATGCCGCGCTAAGAGCTTGTAGATGTGCTAATTTTTATATATATATATATATATATATATATATATATATATATATATAATTTGAAAGCAAACAACTCAAATGTTTGCTTCTGGGGGGTCCCTGGAACAGCATATTTTGAGATGGGAGGGTCATATAATTTTGGCGGTCCTTGGCATGAAATAAGTTTGAGAACCAATGATATTATAGCAACATACGTTTTTTTCTAAACACTGTTAGGAGTTAGAAGACATTTGTAAAATCCCCAGAAGCAAAGAAAAAAAATAGCAGATCTACAAGCTCGTAGCGCGGCACGCGGTGTGAGCTTGTAGATCTGCTATTTTTCTTTTATTAATAGCCAAAGAAATCTATGCTTTCCCGGTCTTAATGGGTTAAAGATCAGAAATGACTTCAGTCAGGTTTTATGTGACAGCATAAATAACAATTTCATGCATAATACACCAGAATGTATTAAGTGTAATTGATTTTCCATGAAGTACTTTAGCCATATTATTTGCACAAAGCACAGTCTAATAAGCAAGGGATGAACAGTGTCATTATTGCAGGTCATTATTGAGAAATACACAGAGAGGCCGGAGGGCTCTAATCACCCTGAAGGGGTTTATTTCTCAATTAATGACTGGCTCACTGTTCATTACCCTGCTTATTACACGGCTACTTCATAAAGAAATTAATACATTGACACAAAACGATGTAATTGATATTAACAGAATTTAATTGAAGAAAATGGCGGCTCACAAAATAGTGTTCAAATATGAATCAATATTGTGTTACTGCATTGCCTATTTCTCGCCTACATTGTCTTCTTTTCTTGATTTATTTATTTTCTGAAATGTTTTTTTTGATAAAGGTTGCAATAAATCAAAGATAGTGTTTATTCATACGCTTGTAGACCCAGCTCCCGTTGACTTCATTGCATTCCATCAAACCTTTGGCTGCAGTTTGCCTCCCGGTGCAATTTAGACATTGAGTGTCCGTTCCTTCTAGCCTTGCAGGAACGCAGGAAAAATAAATGATGGTTAAAATCCTTGTTGGTTATGCAGTTGAGTTGCCACCTGGCATCCCACAATGCAATGCTTTTCTAAGCGAACTAGGAAGAAACATTTGTCAGGAGAGTTTTGCCCAAACTAAGAGATGCCATTGTGTTCATGTTTTGAGGAGATCCAGTATCGTTTACCATCTTGGTTGAACCACATTACAATTCAACACAGTAAAATAAGACTAATCTCACCAAAAGTAACACGTCTATGTGTGCGTGTGTGTGCGTGTATGTGTGTGTTTTTTTCTAGTTGACTGCAGCATAAACAGAAAGAGACAGAAAAGAGATTTGTCCAGGATGACTTGTTTCTTATTGGAAATGGAATAGAGTGACTGAAAGAGAGAAGCGGAAGAGAGAGGAGAGAATGAGTGGAGAGGCAGAGAGAGACAGTCCTATTTGTATTGAGCTCTCTTTCTGCAGAGCTGTCATTGCCTCGTCACCAGAGCTCCTGTCTCAGAGACAACTGGGCCAGCTCTCGGTTTTACTTTGACCTGTGGATAAGATGACAGCCCTGCAGCTGATTGGATGGCAGGGACACACTACTTTGGCTGCTGCTATAGTCTGGATAACGTCTTCCAGGGGACTGAGGGGAGCACAGATGGATTTATTCATACTGTATTGCCTAGAGCCTGAACTGCTACTGAACATTGTTTGATCAGCTGATTTTCCTCCATGAGTTTTTATACTTGGTTCTTTATTTATTTACTATCGATCTATCTATGTAGAGTATCTGGCTGGCTGTCTGGCTGTGTCATGAGATACATTTAGTTGGGTTGTCGTGTTATGTAAATAAAGTTTGATTGATCAATGGACTATTGACTATTTCTGTTGACTGATGTCGACTACTATCATCAGAAAAAGACCAATATTGAAGCTGAACGGCAGCCCTCTGAAACAGCTAATTATGACCCTCTTCTCTTCCAGTGCCTCCAGTTCTATCAGTGTTCCAGCCGTCCTTCAACGCCACCGCTGACTACCAGGAATCAGTCACCTTCACCTGCATCACATCTGGATCCCCTCAACCCGATGTCACCTGGCACAGGTAACTCTCGATTTAACCTATCGTTTTAATGGTTGAAGATGTTGGCACATATCTCCTCCAACATGAGGTCCTGTAATGTTTTAATGATGCCGGGCGCCGCTGGCCTAGCGGTTAAGGCGCATACCATTTATAGGCTCAAATGCATAAAAATGCCTATAAATGCACCATTTACCTTTTGCCATTTACTGCCTGACGACCTCAGAATATTTAAAGAAAATAGGTAGATACCAATTTTGTCCAATCAGGATACTCTTAACAAAAAAGAAATGAGCAGACAAAATCAGAATATAGTGCTTGAACCTTTTTACATAAAACGTTTTGTCTTAACCAAGAAATATCACATACCCTACCTTTTAACGATGCATGACCTTGAGGAACATTTATAGTTAAAGAATCGACCATATAATTGTAACGTCTATAGATATACCTTTATTGATCCCACAGGGGAATTCAGTTGTAATGGCAGTACCGCTTTTGGGAGACACGAAACAGAGATACAACCAAGAGTAAAAACAATTAATAAAATAAGAGTAAACAGCTAACAGCTAGTACAAGTACCAAAGACCAAGGGAGATTTATGGTCTTGCTTTGATTCATGGTCTCTGGTTTGATTCTGACTGGAGAGTTGTGTCCACCTTCTCTGCTCATCATTTTCTGTTTTAGTTTACACTGTCTTGTCTAAATAAAAGCATTGTGTTTTAGTTTTTTAGTTTTTCCATTATTATCGATCTGACTGGACTATAACTGAAGTATTTCTTATTTAAAAGATCCAGATCGCAATGATCCGGTCAGCCCAGGCTTCACTTGGTGCGTAGGTTTCCATAACCACTTGAACCCTATATACAATACATGACTACAGTCCCCCGGGTGTCTGTACTTGGTCCCCTCCTTTTTATCCCTCTAGACCAAATCTCTTTGCCGGAAGTAGCCGATCCACAACCTCACAACGCATTGTGAGCTTGTATGCACAGTAGATCTCCTATTTCCACACAATGTTTGCCTATTTTCACCAAATGTTTGCCTGTTGTGACATGCCCAGAATAGGGATGATAGTGGGTTCATTGGGAATGTGGGTTGTTAATATCTTTTGAGATGTACCTTCGGCCACATGTGTCAGTATTTTTTGATTGAAATCATTGTACGTTCAAAAATAAATACAACCTCACATCGTTAGTCACGTTTACACACCGCCTGTGGAACTTTCTTCCAAGATTTCAAATCAGGTTCAATATACTGTGTTTTGGGTTTTATTTTTTCTCTTTTGGATCCATCAACTTCTACTCTGTATTTTGTGTTTCAAGGCTGCACCCTGAATAGCCTATGATAGTGGCACGTTGCCTAGCCCTAGCACACACTTTATTGATGTGCACAATTTGGAATGGCAATTCAACTTTTGAAGTGTGTGTGTGTGCATTTGTATGCGTGTGCGTGTGTGTGTGTGTGTGCGTGTGTGTGTGTGTGTGTGTGTGTGTGTGCGTGCGTGCGTGTGCGCGCATACTGCCAGCCGCTGTTCAGGATCAATTGAGTTGCGGAAATTGGTTTTCTTTTTAATATGTGGCTCCAGTATTGCTAGCAAATCATCAACCCCGGCCACTGAAATGAACCTTGAAACGATCTGGATAATTCCACAGGTCCTTGCTCAGCAGGTGAAACTCTCCTTGCTCTTTACCTGCAGGATTGGATGGACCCAATATTTCCTTTTTTATTTTTCTGTTTTTCAACAAGTGAAAGCACCACAAAATCATCCTTGCTGAGGGTGACTCAATTCTGTTTTGTTCTGCAAAATACTATGCATCGGACTCGATGTGCAAGGTTTCTGTGCGTAATTAATTTTATCCAATGCTGGATTTAAAAAAACAGATGTGAAAAATATGGACTCTGTGTGCAAGAGCCTTTACTCAGTTTACTGTCTTCATTGGTTGTTCAAAACCTCTCATCTGTGATGGACAGCAGCTCAGAGACAATCATCACCTCCAAGAACAAACACACACACACACACACACACACACACACACACACACACACACACACACACACACACACACACACACACACACACACACACACACACACACACACACACACCCTGTTAGTCTCTCAGGAGATTAAAATCCATAAACTGTGCACACAGAATCATCCTGGATGTAAACAATCAGAGCACATTTTTTCTTCTTTCTTTTGATGTCACCTCCCTCCTACCTTGCTCCCACTTGCATTTCCTCTCAGTGTGTGGTTTCCTTTCAGCATGGGCTTCACAGCATGGGGAGAACGGAAATAAATCAACAACGTATCACACAGAAGGTATATAGAACAGAGTGTAGCCTGCAGCATAATGTCAACAGGAAGATACGTAGAATTTTCAACACATTGTAGCCTGAAAACCCGAAAGCTTTAACAACTTAAACCCTATAATATAGGGTTGAAGTTGTTAAAGTATTATGCTTTCCGGTTTTCAGGCTACAACATTTCAAAAATGTAATGTGGCCGGCAATTAGCGGTCCGCGGGCCAGAACAGCAAAAATGTCCGCTTTTGTGCCTCCGCCTTGTATTAGGTGCAAAGGCCCTATGAAGTTGGCAATCTTGGCATGCTTTGTTTGCTCATGGTGACGTCTAATGATCAAAGTTTGTCTGTGAAACTATTTCTTTTTTTCCTATGGAAATAACGATACGATGGGAACTATGCACGAAAACAAATTTCACACTCTTTCTTTACTTCTGTAAACCTGTGATGTGACAATAAAGCTGATTCTGATTCTTTGCGCATATTTAGCTGGAGATGTCAGCGAAATGGCAAAAATATGGAGGAGGAGAGTACAAAATTTGCCTACCCTCTTACAACAGGTTCAAGTTCTGAGTGCTTTGCCGGTGGTTGTTCGTGTGCATGCGGAATGGAGAGAGAGAGAGAGAAACAGAAGAGATTGAACTAGAAAAAGTGCTCCTCGGAGCACAGGTCACCGCCAGGTCAGGTACTGTAGATTATTGTGGCCTCCTGGTGGCGCTATAATATGCCAATGTGAAAAGGGGCGCCATTTCTTCTTAGGCCTTGCACGGCAATCGGACACTGCATTCATGATTTGAGGCATTTTGTTCCAAAAATATGTTTTGCTAAATCAGACCTGCTAGTGGCGCTATAACAGGCCAATGTGAAAAGGGTGGCATTTCTTCCTCGGCCTAGTGGGAATGTGTGTGCGAAATTTCAGAGAAATCGCACGTTGCGTTCATGATTTGAGGCATTTTGTTGAAACAGACCTATCCAGCAAACTTTGGAAGCCAATGTTAGCCAATTAGGATGGAATATTGAAGATCGGACAGATCCGTGTTGATCACATAACTATAGAGATACTGTGTACCGATTTGCGTGATGTTTGGATAAAATCTGTAAGAGTAATATCCCAAAATTAGTTTTGCACAAATCGGCCTCCTGGTGGCGCTCTAACAGGCCCATGTGAAAATCTTGGGGCAGAGGTTCTCGCAGACAGATGGACGGACACACGGACGGACGGACGGACGGACGGACAGGGTGCAAAACATACTCTCTCGCCATGCCTTTCGGCCTGGCGGAGACAATGAAGGACTGACATACTGTTGGCTACCTAACATACAACAGTCCCAGTGTGCGTGGGTGCTCGATGTCATTTAATTCCCATATAATTGTGTAATCTCCAAAAGTAATAAAATCATAGAACCATGACATGAACTATCTGTGTAAATGATTGTCATGATACAGAACAGCTTGTTTGTTTGATCACAGTTTTCAGTCGTCACATTTAGGTGTCACAGCTGTCTTGTTGTCACAGTCAGTTATTTAGTGCTGCTATATTTTAATTGTGTTTCAATCGATATAGCCATGTATTCTTGTGCCCATTTGATTTGAATTCTGTCTGCATTTATTGTATGTCTGTATCTCGGCACCATTGAAAATGAGGGTTCACCCTCTATGCGTTTTCCAACGTTTTAAAATAAATAAATAGATGATGATGATGATGAAGTACACTGACTATTCAACAACAACAATCCTTGTTAGATTCCCTGCCAGCTACCTGCAGGTCTTGCCCTGTCTTTCTCCACTGACTGATCAGTACAGATGAAATCAGACTGATCAGTACAGATGAAATCAATAAAATATAGATTTTTTTTAATGAAAAATAATAGTAATAAAAACGACACATCCTGTCTTTCTCATGTTGTCCAGGAGAGGGCAGCAGCTACAGCAGCAGATGGACAAGTACGTCATCTACAGTCTGGAGGGTGGGCGGAGCACTCTAACCATCCACAACATCAGACAGGAAGATGGAGGCACCTACTCCTGCAGGGCCACCAACAAGGCCGGGTCCCAGGAACGAGAGCTCCTCCTCAAAGTGTTTGGTAAGTGAAGCCTAATATTGGGGCTGGACAAGGTTGAGAAATCAAAATGTTCTAATCCTCTCTGAAATAGCTGAACTGTGAAATAACATTGAGGGCCTAAAGATTCCACGACAGGAGGAAATATCACAGAATTTCTCCTGTTATCCAGTCACTTCCCCCTTCTCGACACCTGAACGAGCTAACCAAATGAATGCCCAACCCCCCCCCCCAAACCTAGCTAGTGACCCCTAGAGGCTGTGCTGTTCCTTACCCCCCAACCAAACCACAGTGGTTTGAACCAACCGACATTTCCATCCTTAGACCCCTGGGGTGTCAGCGGGGCTAAACATGGAATAAGTAAAATTGGCCAGCGGGTGGGGCTGGGGGGCCATATATTGTATTATTCAGGGAAGGAGGTGCTAAAGAACAGGCCATGGGGTCACCAAAGTCAGTAGGGTTCATCCTTCAGGTAAGCATGAATGCGCTCAGCAAATTTCATGTGCATTAAATATTGAGTCTTGTGTTTAACCCATTAAAAGCGGGAAAGCTTTTATTTCTTTTTTATATTTTAGCTATATAATAAATCATGTCTGTCGTGTGGAAACCTCATATGTCCCAAACTGTTACAGGATTAAAAAAATAAATAGCTAAAGTAGCAGATCTACAAGTTCAAAACGCGCCTCTTCGGGCCGCATTTCAAGCTTGTGGATGTACTACTTTTGTGACGCTGCAGTATGATCAAGCAGGGCATTAACTTACGAAAAAACACAAAATGTTAAAATATGGAGATAAGAGGTCTCTGCCCGACCGCAACAATATATAGCAACATCATTTCTTTTTTGATTTTTTTAGGGCTAGATATACTATATATAAAATAGCACATCTACAAGCTCGATCAGCTATTTTAGGGGTGTGACACCGGCGCACAACCAAGTAAATCCAGCTTGAGGGTGGCACTAGAGGAAAGGCACCGTATGGTTTGTCCTTTTTTGAAACATGAAGAAATTGTTGTTTTGCGAGGTATGTTCCATAGTGGTGGATAGATGAGATGACAGATGAGCCCCTCGGGGCTGAAAGGTTTATGAGCATACGTGTTGCATTTATGTCACCTCAAATCACTGACAAGTATAGGTAGCACAACGCTGTGTTGATCAAAACAACATTTTTATTATATAGATACTGTACGTAGATATATATAGATATAGTATACTATTATATAAGGACTGCTTGATTCCCATTTGATAGAAATGCATCTTCAATGTGTCAATGTGATTCATTTAATTTCAAAAGAGATACTGTATTTCATTTACTGAAACACCCAATATGAGCTCCTCATAAAAAAAAGTTTGTAATTCATATTTTCATAAAGCTGTAAGCTGTTTGTTTTCCACAAATTCTTCTTATAGTTCTCTTCTCCCATCATGAAATTACATTTTATTTATTTACGATTTATACTCATCAACATCTTGTCAAGTCGAGAGAAGCACTTGTTCTTAAAAATGCACATTTTAATGAAGAAGGTAACAGGGGGAGTTTTGTTTTGCAGTGGGAGGCAGGGGGTACAGTTGTACGTTTTATTGTCCTTGACAGCCCAGACGGGGGAGGGGCACAGGGAATGTAATTTATAGTTATGTGCTCTCACACTTTCATGAGCCAAAGCACGTTTCACAGTAGAAAGTGAAAGTGGCAGAGAGGTATGATGATTGGTTAACACATTGACTGCCAATCGCGTAGATCTACGCGAACCTAAATAATTGCGCAGCGTGCCAGTCGCGTAGATCTACGCGACTGGTCTTTTTTTTTTTTTTTTTCGCAGGTTCACATTTCATTGTAGGCCTCGTTCGCCAGGACACATTTCATTGTAGCACCACCGGAAACGGAATTATCCGTATCCGGAGATTTTCGTTCCCATCCGCCTCCACTCTAAAGCGGAAACTAAATCTCAATTTTCTCGGTTGTTGTTTTTCTCATCGCTGATCGCTGTTTAACATAAACCGCTGTAGCTTCAAAATGGCGGATCGCCGATCGAAACGGTTTTCTCTGGGCGTCTCACACAGCTACCCTGTGTGTCTACAAACAGTTGAACGTGCGATTTTAAGGTATTGAGCGAGGTCTGTGGCGACGTGAAAAAAAACAAAAAAACTACAATAAATCGCTGGCACTGGTGAGTACATTATGATATTAAACTCTGGCGTGGAATGTGTTGTTAACGTAGGGTAACATTTCTGGGTAAGCCAATCAGAGACCGAGTTTGGCCGGGTCTTACACACACAAATCTGTTGCCTTCAGAGAACTAATAAGCAAAATACCAGTGAAAGCAGGGCCACGGTGCAGAAAGACGTTTAATTGTTCCACTACATTTCATAATGACAATTGCTACAATGGTCTTTCCTCTCACTGTGCCACAGAGCTAAACACTAAAACTGTGTGTAATACGGGGGTAGGCAACCTTAGGCACAGGCACAGGGGGTGATCACTGGCATGTGAGAGATTAAAAAAAATTAAAATAAAAAAAAGGTTTAGTCAGTTAAATTAAGTCCACTCACATCTATATGCAAATGACATCAAATTCATTCAGTTATTGCTCTGAGTCTTATGATCATTACATCCTGATGTGAAAGAAGAAGAAGAAAGAAAATAATTAAGGTTGTTATGGCCTATAAAAATCTGTTGGAAATTATATATATATATATATATACTTTTTTTTCCTAAGTAAAGTAACTAGTTACTTTCATAATTTAGTAACTACTAAAGTAACTAGTTACGTTTTTGGAGCAGTAACTAGTTACTTTGTAAAAGTAACTCGCCCAACGCTGGTTATGACAGTCTGAAACAATCCGTGGGTTGGTGTGGCTAGGATCTTTGATGATCCTCTGCCTTTTGGTAACAGGGTGATTTCAAGCAGGCAGGTACCTGCATTCAACCAGACCAGAGTTTAAATGTCAGTGAACACTGACGACAGCTGGTCAGCACAGTATTTCAGTGTAGAAGCAGAGACAGAGTCTGGTCCAGCTGTGGATTCAACTGCTGGGCAAGACAAGCAGGGGAGAAGGTTTAATCATCTTCACCTCCAGCATCACGCTTTGCTTTTGAACTTTTCAACTTATCAAGGAGAGACGAGCACTCACTTACGGTTTTATACAGTTCTAATACAGAAATAGTTGGAAACTAGGCAAGGGTTAAAGTAATACTAGGTAACGTTTTCAACAAAACTAAAGTTAAATTGTATATCTTTTGCGAGTGGCAAAAGTTTCACAACACCCACTCCGTGAATTTCACCCCCGGAAGCCTTTTATTTATATATTTTCTATTGAACGTGTACGGGGGGGACTTTCCCGGGAAAATGACGTTCCTGGCCAACGTCATGACGTCGTGGCCGACGTCCTCAGGAACTACCGCAACGGTTTCCTGTTTGGCCAGGAACTACCGCGCTATTAACAAAAAGGAACCTCACGCTGATTTTAAGATAATGTAGGATTGGGAGATCGAAAAAGAACAGAAAAAGAAAGCACAGCTCATGGTAACTAATGCTCCACTGGCTAAGAGAAACGATCCGTAGATAGTATAAAACAATTAAAAGATCGCTTTTTGAAACGCTTCCGGCTTCCGGTGAAAACGAATGGAATTCTGGGTAATCGAGGACTAGGGAAATTGTATGCAGTGACGGTAGTGACCAGCAGAGGTTGCTAAAAATCGTTATTTGTGATTTTGCATTGTACAACTTTAAGCTAGACCCAGGTACACGACAGTGAGGATTATGTGGTGGTGAATTATGATCATTTGATACACAACTACCCATATGGTGTGTACCATATGTGTATCTTATACAGTTCGTCCACAGCCTGAGCTGAACTCTCTGGGGAGGTAGAAATGTCTAACTGTGATGGTCAGCAGCTCGAAGTTTGAAGAACCGGGGAACAGGTCCAGTTTGCTGGAGTGACGGGCATGCTGGACTCCAGCCACGTCTCATTGAATGCCAGAGAACACAGCATAGTACCTAATGTCCCGTTGGTGTTTAATCTGTGCGTGCAGCTTGTTTAGATCATTTTCGAGGGACTGAACATTTGCTAGCAGAATGCTAGGCAGGGGAGGTTTGTTGTTTCGCTGTCGGGTTCTGCAGAGTCCTGGCGTGTGCTTCCCCGTCTATGTTTTCCTCCGGCGACGAGCAAGTAAACAAAGGACCCAGGGGAGTGCATCGTCTGTGGACCGTGACGCCAAAAGTTGGCTTAAAGTCTGAAATGGCTGACAATGATCGTATCTTCAAAAGTGTTTGTCGGAACTCTGCATGTCTGAATGTTTAATGAGTTGACTCGAAGCGACAGGAGCATTAATACGAAAGTTTTAAGATGTTAGGAGAATAAATATAGGCCTATGGTATTTTTAAACATTTCAATTTTTTAGAATGAGTTGTTGGAGATAATTTTAGTAGGACGTTTTAAAGCATGTGCAAGCTGACTTTTCACTGGATCTCTTGACCATTCTCTCTCTCTCTCTCTCTCTCTCTCTCTCTCTCTGTCCATCCTCCAGTCCAGCCTCACATCACTCAGTTACGTAACGTGACAGCAGTGGAGGCCAGTGCAGCCATGATCTCCTGTGTGTCTGAGGGAGAACCCATGCCTGACATCTCCTGGAGGAGAGCCAGCGATGGACATACCTTCACCCACGGAGACAAGGTATCATCCAGCCTGTGATAGCCTGTTTGTGGAAAGGTTGTGATCCAACTAAATTAAACAAAGAGTGAAGTGTGTGTGTGTGTGTGTGTGTGTGTGTGTGTGTGTGTGTGTGTGTGTGTGTGTGTGTGTGTGTGTGTGTGTGTGTGTGTGTGTGTGTGTGTGTGTGTGTGTGTGTGTGTGTGTGTGTGTGTGTGTGTGTGTGTGTGTGTGTGTGTGTGTCTGTCACCATTGGGTCTGGGTCCTTGAGGGGATTCCAGGGGATCCCCAGCAAAAGTTTGACCAGTTTAACCCTCTTTACATCGGCTGTTTGAATCTAAAAGCTCACAGCGTGATGTGTTGTAAGCTTGTAGATCTGATTTTTTTTTTATCTAGAAATAATCTGAAACATTTTGAATATTTTTGAAGACAATTAACACAAATCTTGTATAGAGGTCCCTGGCACTAAATATTTTCAGATGGGGTCTGTGGCCAAATACATATTGACATGAAAAAAGTTTGAGAACCACTGATGTAACATGTGGTTGGATTTGCATGAATGCATGCTCGTTGATGCATCCAGTGTTCGTCTCTCCAGATAATTAAATGAAAAAGTTGATTCCCTTTTGTAAGGTATAACTGTTACCATGGAAACATGTCAACGCCAACAGCTTCACCGGTATTCCTGTCGTTATCTAAAGTGTCCATGCGCCAGCGTCACGCAAGCCTCTGATGTGCGATCACGATATGTTGCTCACTGTTCAAACAACCTTCAACAGACAAGCACATAGATTTCATATCTAATATATTCTCATGGTACTCGTATCAGAAACCACATTACTGCTCTGTGACTCTATGAATAATAATAGAACTGAAGTTGAAGAGTAGAGCCTACAAAGCAAGCAGAAGCACATTACATTTCTTTCATTTTCTTTTCTTTTTGGTCGTCATTGTAAACATAATGTTACCTTGAGATAAAGTCAAATGAATGAGCTAATTTAAAACCATTACTGTACAGCACTGAGGATCCAAGACAGTCATATATTTCTTGACATAAAGTAATAGTTCATACTTGAATAGAATACATCTCACTATTCCTCATTTAAGGATTTATTTTGGTTGATAATAAATTGATGATACATATTATAACAGACAAAAAACAAACAAACACACACACACACACACACACACACACACACACACACACACACACACACACACACACACACACACACACACACACACACACACACACACACACACACACACACACACACACACACACACACACACACACAGTCAGAAATTGGGGATCTGTGGGACCCTGTGTGGTCAACTACTTAATAACCTGACCACATAACTGCAGCTGCGTCCTTGGTTTCTATCTTACCATGTACCTATAAGTACAAGTTTACCAAGAAAAAATGATTGATTTGAGGTTGTGGTAGTCTGATACGCTTTCATTTTGTTAAAAGTGCAAGGCACTCTGCAGTAAAAGCCTCTGTCAAGTGAAAAGCTACTACATCGTGTGTCAGTTTCTCTGGGTGATAAGTGAGGAACAAGTGGCTGCGGTCGACAAGGTGGCGTGCAGAATGAGGAAACTCCCAAGGTGCATTGCCTCATTTACGAGCATTCATCGATTACAGGAGTGACTGCTCTATTTCACTCTAATTGACCTGTTTGCCCAAATTGATACAATCTGTCTTCATACAGATGTAAAGACCTTGGGGTAAATCCACAGCTTATGAGATCGATGGATGACTCAATCTAGAGCACTCAAAGAGCTCAAAACAGAAGGAGAACTCGCGCATTTTCAGAATTAACTGTAAAGACCTATAAAGCACTCAAAGTGCTCAAAAAATAACAATAGTTATCATGTTAAAAAAAAAACTTTAATGACGCACGCTAACCTTTCTTACTGGAACATAATTGATTGTGTGTGTGTGCGTGTGTGTGTGTGTGTGTGTGTGTGTGTGTGTGTGTGCGCGTGTGTGTGTGTGTGTGTGTGTGTGTGTGTGCGTGTGTTCAGAGCAAACAATCTGTCTTCATACAGATGTGAAGACCTTGGGGTAAATCCACAGCTTATGAGATCGATGGATGACTCAATCTAGAGCACTCAAAGAGCTCAAAACAGAAGGAGAACTCACGCATTTTCAGAATTAACTGTAAAGACCTATAAAGCACTCAAAGTGCTCAAAAAATAATAATAGTTATGTTAAAAAAAAAAATTAATGACGGGCCACGCTAACCTTTCTTACTGGAACATAATTGTGTGTGTGTGTGTGTGTGTGTGTGTGTGTGTGTGTGTGTGTGTGTGTGTGTGTGTGTGTGTGTGTGTGTGTGTGTGTGTGTGTGTGTGTGTGTGTGTGTGTGTGTGTGTGTGTGTGTGTGTGTGTGTGTGCGTGCGTGCGTGCGTGCGTGCGTGCGTGCGTGCGTGCGTGCGTGCGCGTGTGTTCAGAGCAAAGATGGGCGTTTTGAAGTCCGCGGGCGCCATGGAAAATCCACGCTGACCATCAGTGATGTGAGGATGGCAGACGTGGGCCGGTTCGACTGTGAGGCACTCAGCAGGATCGGAGGCCATCAGAAGAGCATGTTTCTGGACATTGAGTGTGAGTAGAGGTTCATGGTCTGATGAGCACTCAGAGAATCCATACAGGATGTGTTTGAACCTTCTGGAGGTGCCAAGGACCTAAAGAATAGATCTGTAACCCCGATCCTTCTCACCTGGTGACAATAGGAATGAAGCGCTGGAGCATCATAAACTTTTGTATTCATAAGGTGCTATATTACCAGGACTAGATCTCACACCTTATGATTTAAAAAAGACATTTACATAGTCTGAGTGCTTCATTCCTATTGTCTGCTGATAGCAGATGTACAAGCTCGCAGCGCAGCACGAAGTGACGCGCTGTGAGCTTGTATATCTGCTATTTTTGGGCGGTGTAGCCGCCCCTATAAGTGGGGTTGGGACACCTCATTAGTACACATTTGCTGTACTGTGATTGGCTCATTAGTACACCCCTAGCTGTACTGTGATTGGCTGACTCTATTGGCTGACTCTATCCAGCACTGTGATTGGCTAGCGAGACACATAAGGATAAGGATAATTCCTTTTAACAGGTCGTTCATGAAAGTCCTTGCGGTCTTGTTTCCAATGAGAACCTGTGAGCAATTGGGGTTAAGAGTCTTGCTCAGGGACAAATTTCATATCATCGGCACATATGCTGGGATAGCCTGGAATCGAACCTGGGGCAACCAGGGCCAGCTGGTTCCCTAGGCGGGCTCACTAACCACTCAGCTATGGCCGCCCCCACATGATGACATTAATAACCTATAAATAGGACTATGCACTTCAAAAAAACCTTTTTTCATCACTGTGATGACCATCTGTGTCAAAAAATGACACAGATGCTTTCCTGGGTTTTAATGGGTTAAAACAAAACGGAGAGAGAGAGGGGGGAGGGGGTTATATTCTTAACCACTTAAACCCTATACTTACTTTGTACGTAGCCAGTCAAGCTCACACTGAGTAAATGAATGCCCAGAGGGGGGATATCAAAAGTAGAGGCATGGATTTCACCCCCATCCCCCCAGCAAAATAAACCCCTCTGTAAATGCATAAAATCCAGGCCTAAATGCACCGAAGGGTAAATCTGAAATCTGGGCGGTCGCATTCATAATAAATAAATGCATCACACCTCAAATCCACACATAAGGTAACAATGATGTGACAGGAAATAAAGGATTGCATGCGGTATTGGTCCGAGGCCATATAGACAACTCCCCGGGCTGACAACTTGCTGAGGGCAGCAGAGCGCGTATGGCGTGCGCTCCTCATTTGGTGAGCGTATATGCGCCCCACTCCATGCTGTCTCAGCATATGATGCTTCCACATGCCACCCTCCTCTCAATACGTGGTGCCTGCCAGCCACAGAGGAACGCTTCAGGGGGAGGGAGGCACCATCAGACATTTTTGCATAGGGCACCAAAATCAGCTAGGACGCCACTGTGTGCAAAACTTATAAGTACGCGAAAAGTGACAAGGTGATAGACAGACTGGATTTGTAGCAAGGAATATTTTTAAATGGTTATTTATTAGAAATATGTCCATAGATGCTAGATATTGAATGGAATTTCCCAAGCACCTGGTTTCTTTCTGAAGGATACAAATATATGAAAATACATGGTCATCCCACAGAATTTGCAGTAGAGTTAAAAAATTATGGTTGATCCTATTTTTGTGTTACACAGATTCAGAATGTTGAAATACTTGCCTATCATTCATCTTTAAGAACTGAAATCGAGGTGCAAATATGCAAAGAATTAACCATATCATAATGCATAAATATCAAATCAGATTAATCCCTCCTGTCCCCTTTATTTATTATTATTCCATATAGAAAGTGTGAAAATCTCATATAAAGAATATTTTCATGCGTACCATGACTGTGTAGTTTTTATGTGGATTAAATATATTCAAAGTATTTATATGGCTGAGTAGGTTCAAAGTGCATAGCTATGAACGCCTATAGTGGCAAAAATAGAAGGCATGCTTATATCAAGTATTCTGTCTAGTTTCTGCAAACACAGCCAGTGTAGCTTGCTGCATCGATTGGGTTGGCTACATTCTGCATCAGATCCGACGGACAGACGGAACGGAGATGGATTGGAACTAGACCTGGTGTAGCTTCACCATTACTACAACAACCACCATCCACCCACCCAGTGACAAGATCTCCATCTGGACTGGAAGAGGCTCATTACATCAGTCTCCTGAATGACGCCAGTAAATGAAATGAGGAACATCAGAGTAGGAAGTGCAAGATCAGCAGTGGTGGAAAAAGTACTTAGCTTTTTTACTTAAAGGACCATTTCACCCATTTTCAACCTATATTCACATAATTGGTTCAACTTTTCACAAAATTTGCTCATTATAAAATGGCACCATTTCTGCCTACTCACTCTGTCTCTCAAAGGAGGGCTGTGGACAATTCAGAAATCCATCTACCAGTGACATCATCGATGAGGAATCCAAGCTAATAGAAACTGTAGGCTTTCTATTCCTGGAAAGTTGGCATGCTGTAATAGAAGCCATTGTCCTCGCATTAATATTTTTAGAAATGACCAAACCCGCCTACCGATGATGTCACTGGTAGATGGGTTTCTGAACTGTCCACAGCCCTCCTTTGAGACACAGAGTAGACAAATATTGTACCATTATCAGCATTAGTAAGGACCAATTATATGAAGATAGGTTGAAAATGGCTGAAGTCGTCCTTTAAGTAAAATGTAGAAATATTCTGTTATAACTAAAAGTTCTCTATCAAAATTTTCACTTGGGTAAAAGTGCAAAAGTATTGGCATCAAAATATACTTAAAGTACCAAAAGTAAAAGTAGTCATTATGCAGAATGTCCCATAACTGAATTGTATTGTATCTTTTCAAAATGTTCAACATTTGTCAAAATTGTTCAAAGATCGCAGTTCTACAAGCTCGCAGCACATCACGATGTGACACGTTGTGAGCTTACAGATCTGCTAAGTCAAGTACAATACTTGAGTAAATGTACTTAGTTACTTTCCACCACCAAAGATCAGTGGCAGCAAAACACTGAAATGTGCACATACACACAGAAAAGAAACACACACAAACAGAAGAAGGATCAGAAGCATGCACACAGACACATTTGAAGGCAAACACACACACACACACACACACACACACACACACACACACACACACACACACACACACACACACACACACACACACACACACACACACACACACACACACACACACACGTAGAACGCACGAGTAATGAAGTCATTTACTAAGTCACCGCTGACTGAGGGGCGGGGGCGTGTGACAGAGAGCTGGCCATCAATCTCTTTAATGGAATCCTGTGAGCCAGCATAAAACAATAGTAATACCTCTCCGTCTGAGCCGGGGCCGGGCCGACCGGGCCCTGGGGAAGACCAGAGACGCGCTGCCGCCACTCATGTCATCCATTAATCACCCGTCCTTTATCTGCTCATAGACGCCAGGTTGAAAGTTGTTGTTAAAGGTAGGGTAAGTGATATTTTTTGGTTAAAACAAAAAGTATTTTGTTAAAAGGTTAAAATACTATATTCTGATAGTAATCATTGCTATAGAGTGTTTTTTCAGTAACAGATGTCTCCCTGTCTCTCCAGCTGTTTAATAAACAGAAAATACATTTTTCGGTAGGTGTCAAAATCTCAGCCAATCAGGAGAAAGTACCAATTTTTAAGCTTAATTTGTATAGTGTTCCAGTTCCAATTTTGTCTGCTCATTTCTTAGTGTCATCACTTCCAATTTCACTTGTTTAATCTGTATCCTGATTGAGTTCTCTGTCCTGGTTGGATAAAATTGGAAATGAAACTGAAACTGAAACG
This sequence comes from Gymnoscopelus braueri, assembly GCF_963280865.1. NCBI lineage: Eukaryota > Metazoa > Chordata > Actinopteri > Myctophiformes > Myctophidae > Gymnoscopelus > Gymnoscopelus braueri. The sequence continues at coordinate 25,813,666 of NC_137626.1, read as the reverse complement.
AAAATGCATTTTCTGTTTAATAAAGAGGTGGAGAGACAAGGAGACTCCCAATACTGAACAAACACTCTATAGCAATGAGTACTATCAGAATATAGAGCTATTTAACAATTATTTTAACCAACGCAAATCACTTACCCTACCTTTAAGTCTGCGTCTGTGGGTTTTATAAATATTTAACCAATGGAAAGTATTAAGAGCTTGTGACTAAATAATAACTACATTGGATCGTTCTTTTTTTCCATTTCCTAACGGTTTTGGACATACAAGGTTTCAACCTGACAGCGAAGACATAATTCTTTCTTCATGATTCCCTCTCTGTGTTTTCCGTGCAGACATGCCCAAGTTCCTGACCAACCACACTATCTATTACTCCTGGGAGGGGAACCCGGTCAACATCAGCTGTGAGGTCATGTCCAACCCACCTGCCACCATGTTGTGGAGGAGAGAGCGTTTCACCATCTCTGCCGAGGGCATGCCCAACATGCGTGTGCACGACACCATGGACAGGTCCCTGCTAGAGGTGTGTACGACATATCGTAGCTGTCTCATTGGTTGACATGCAATTATGAAGATTCAGGATTAGGTTTAACTTAACCACTTAAGCCATGTATACTTCGTCTTACGACAACAAATAGTTGTTGTGACCTTGTACATGTGCTAGTTTCACTGTTTTCACATTTTTTTTCTACTGAGAATAAATGAATAAGAATAATGAATAAATACAAGTTTGCCTATAAGGACATGCCAAATATTGGGACACCAGGTTGAAATAAGTTCAACTCAATGTCAGTGGCTTTTTTAAGTTTTCTTTTTTGTTGTTGTGGTTTTGGTCCCAGGTGACACCAATGTCTGACAGAGATTTTGGACGCTACAACTGCACAGCCCGAAACAACATCGGAGTACGGTACCAGGAATTCATCTTGGCCCAAGCAGGTGAGTCAACCCTGTCACAATACAGACCTAAAGAATGGTTACCAGTTCCCACATGAAACTAACACTCATGAAACTAAAACTAAACAGAAATCAAACTGGAAAAAAAAGAAGGAAAAAAAAACTGTCAGGTGGTTACCATTTCCCACATGTCTCTATACTGCTGGAGGATCACATTTTCCGTTCTCATCCTCTTCATCTCCAACCATGCAAAATAAGATCTACAGTAATTAATTAATGTGCGGTAGGAGGGTGCTCAAATTATACTAAGAAAGTATAATGAGAGATCAAGGAGAACAAGGTGACAATGTTGTCACCTTGTGTTGTCACCTTGTCTTTGCTCGCCGTAACGAATGGCAACCACTCTCCACATAACGTCTCTCTCTCCTCTGTTGAACCCTACCAAGTCAACAACACAAACCATTAACTAAAAAATACACCTCAAACTTTTATTTCAATGACCCCCAGTTTGATATGCATAAATCCACAGAGCCCGATAACTCAGAGAGTATACAAATGGAACCAAATGGACCTGCAATCGCAAGGGTCCATCTGGTGCCATTTGTACACTCTCTTGAGTTACAGGCCTGTAAGGGTCTGTTTGGTTCCTAACTATCAATCCTTTAACTGGAGGCCCCCTGGAACCTTCTTAAGGACCCCTGGGGGTTCCCAGACCCCATTTTGAGAACCACTCTCTTAACACCATACCCACCATTTCAGTACAAGACTGGGTAGTCAGTCAGCTGGAAAGATGTTTTGTGTTCAGAGAACTCTCAGAGCAATCTCAGCCTTTGGCTATTTAGTAACCTTGGAGCTCTCTGCTATCGCTATAGCCTTTATGCAATTCACGTGGAGATAAATTCCACTACAGCTTGCAACCCCCTTTTCAGCATAGCCTAATCTCAAATAGTGCTGCCTGATTTACCATAGTGTTCACTGTTTACTGAAGTACTTCCTAATTTACTGTAGCGCAGCCCAATACACAACAGTGTGGTTTAATTTTCTTTAGTGGAGATTGAATTGCCACAGCTTAGCAGGAAACGCACTGGGTAAAAAGATGACCTAATGTAGTGTTTAAAGAGGTAGTGCCACGATTTTGGTACTTTTTAAATTTGTATGCGTCTATATGGTGTTGACATTACTCCTCTATAACACCCAGTGTGGTTAAATTATGCAACAATCTCTTCTCTGTGTATTTTTGTAAACCTCTCTGTCGAATTGGTGAATAGAAAAAGACTGGACTTGTGATGTGCCCAAGGCCATACTATTCCTCCCATAAAATACATTTTAATATTGAATCACATCACTCAAAACGACACACCTGTCATGTCTCGCCTGAAGTGAATGCACCTCAACAACCAGGAAATGAAGAGAGTGTGGAACATCTTGATAGTCTGTGCAATCCATGCATGTAAAACATTATTTGTTGCTGCTAATGTCCAGTTACACAGTAATGTTGCTGTAGAGCTGTCTTTATTAACAGAAGTGTTTAAAAAGATTGCTAAGGAATGGCATGAATGAGCACGGACACATTAAGTGCTTAACCATTGCGCACCATCTTTGACAAACTGTTCTTGTTCTGTCTTCGTAGATGTACCATCCAACCCGTATGGCGTGCGTCTGTCGGCCGTCTCCCAGCGCCTCGCCACCGTCACCTTCATGAAGCCTGACTCCCATGGCGGTGTTCCCATCGGACACTACCTGGTCCAGTACAAGGAGGTGGGCTCCCAGGACTGGAGGGACGTGCAGTCACATGGCGTACAGAGTGAGTAATGCCTGCGCTACTAAGTATAACTCATCCTAAGGGACTTCAAAACCCACTTCAACTTTTCAAAACCCACCTCATGCGTTTCTCTGGGATTCAGGTTTTATGCTTTGAAAGGGCTTTTTGTGACATTGAGTGTTTCTAGTATGCCTTCAACGCCCACAATGGACTTGGTATAACTGGTAATCAGTCACAGTAGAGTAGATTAACGATTCATAATTTTGGGATTTGATTAAACAATATCAACAATCTCACCCCTCTGAAACAGCCTCATATATACTGGTCTCCATAGTGTAGAGTTGAGAACAATAAGATTTGTACAGACATTACTGTACGTACAACCAGATATACACACAATTCATAATACTAGGCCTAAGCCCGTTGGGAATGATGCCCATTGAAGACGATTCCCGTTGGGAACGATGCCCTTTGGGAACACATGCCCTCCCGGTTATGTGCAGTACTCTTTATCATAGTACTAGGAGGCCAGTCTATGACGTCAGTACTTTGACGTCAAACTGATGACAGTCAGTGATCTCCATACTGTATGGGTATTTGCGTAGTTATAGATATTTTTAGGACAACTGGAACTGTAATTTCATATTTGGGCAAGGCTGACGTCAGCGATTACCTCATCAAGCCTATATAATGGAGTTTATCCTCAACATTGAATCATCCGTAGCTATATCTTGACTTTGGAATAACATTGAGATAATTTCTAGCTGTTCACAGTAAATTGCACAAACATGCAGATCTTTGTCAAGACTCTCACCGGCAAGACCATCACCCTGGAAGTTGAACCAAGCGATACCATTGATAATGTGAAGGCCAAAATCCAGGACAAAGAAGGCATTCCCCCAGACCAGCAGAGGCTGATCTTTGCTGGTAAACAGCTGGAAGATGGCCGAACCCTCTCTGATTACAACATTCAGAAAGAGTCCACGCTACATCTGGTGCTGCGACTGAGGGGAGGAATGCAGATCTTTGTCAAGACCCTCACCGGCAAGACCATCACCCTGGAAGTTGAACCAAGCGATACCATTGATAATGTCAAGGCCAAAATCCAGGACAAAGAAGGCATTCCCCCTGACCAGCAGAGGCTGATCTTTGCTGGTAAACAGCTGGAAGATGGCCGCACCCTCTCTGACTACAACATCCAGAAAGAGTCCACACTACACCTGGTGCTGCGACTGAGGGGAGGAATGCAGATCTTTGTCAAGACCCTCACCGGCAAGACCATCACCCTGGAAGTTGAACCAAGCGATACTATTGATAATGTCAAGGCCAAAATCCAGGACAAAGAAGGCATTCCCCCAGACCAGCAGAGGCTGATCTTTGCTGGTAAACAGCTGGAAGATGGCCGAACCCTCTCTGATTACAACATCCAGAAGGAGTCCACCCTCCACCTGGTGCTGCGACTGAGGGGAGGAATGCAGATCTTTGTCAAGACCCTCACCGGCAAGACCATCACCCTGGAAGTTGAACCAAGCGATACCATTGATAATGTCAAGGCCAAAATCCAGGACAAAGAAGGCATTCCCCCTGACCAGCAGAGGCTGATCTTTGCTGGTAAACAGCTGGAAGATGGCCGAACCCTCTCTGATTACAACATTCAGAAAGAGTCCACACTACATCTGGTGCTGCGACTGAGGGGAGGAATGCAGATCTTTGTCAAGACCCTCACCGGCAAGACCATCACCCTGGAAGTTGAACCAAGCGATACTATTGATAATGTCAAGGCCAAAATCCAGGACAAAGAAGGAATTCCCCCTGACCAGCAGAGGCTGATCTTCGCTGGTAAACAACTGGAAGATGGCCGTACGCTCTCTGACTACAACATCCAGAAGGAGTCCACGCTACATCTGGTGCTGCGACTGAGGGGAGGAATGCAGATCTTTGTCAAGACCCTCACCGGCAAGACCATCACCCTGGAAGTTGAAGCAAGCGATACCATTGATAACGTGAAGGCCAAAATCCAGGACAAAGAAGGCATTCCCCCTGACCAGCAGAGGCTGATCTTTGCTGGTAAACAGCTGGAAGATGGCCGAACCCTCTCTGATTACAACATCCAGAAAGAGTCCACCCTCCACCTCGTGCTGCGACTGAGGGGAGGAATGCAGATCTTTGTCAAGACCCTCACCGGCAAGACCATCACCCTGGAAGTTGAACCAAGCGATACCATTGATAATGTCAAGGCCAAAATCCAGGACAAAGAAGGCATTCCCCCAGACCAGCAGAGGCTGATCTTTGCTGGTAAACAGCTGGAAGATGGCCGAACCCTCTCTGATTACAACATCCAGAAGGAGTCCACCCTCCACCTGGTGCTGCGACTGAGGGGAGGAATGTAGATCTTTGCCAAGACCCTCACCGGCAAGTTGAACGAAGCGATCCCTTAAGAATGTTCCACCAGGAAAGCAAGCGGCGGCTCTGAATTTGAAGCAGTGACATTAGCCTCAACTGTGGTTGAATGAACTTTATAGAGCATAATTTTTCCTAGAGGTCTAGAAGAAGGTTTTATTTTGTGTGTGTGTGTGTTATCTGTTGGCGACTAATCTCGCAAACCAATCAGTGCCAAATTTATTGTGCACCACGGAAGTACCTCCACATTTTTTTCCCCCAAACTGCTTAACTTTGTGATATGGGAGTGAATTGTGGTTCGATCATGTCCAGATTTGGAGTGTCATATGGCATAGATGACTGAAGTCCAAGATCCACATGGGAGCCACACTGTTTTTACCCAGTCTATCTTTTTTTCTTTTTGTAATAACACTGAACTAAGACACGTCTCATTCAAGGAGTGCTTATTTTCCCTTTTTTTCCCTTCTTTTTTTCCCCCTCATGTCTTCTTTTTTGTTTCTCATAAAAGAATACCTGCATTTCATGTTAGGAGAATGTCCTTGTCAAGCACTTCTTGGTCACACTTGGTTTGGCCAAATGAAGCATAGACCATCACCACACTAAGACACAAAGCAAGGCTTGAGAGACGAGAGAAGAAACCCGAAATCCTAGTAACCATAAACAAACCCGATATGTCCATATACAGGCATATATGGAGATCCAGTTGTACAGAGCCACAGATCCGACCGCTATGCCCATATATGGTCATTTGTATATGTGGGACAGACCGACTTCAAACTCGACGCGCGCGTCGGCAAGAAGTAGAGGGAGTGCGGTGCCCGCCGCCGAGTCTTTCGGATATACGGTTGTCCAGAACCACCGATCCAACCAATATGCCCATATACAGTATGGGCATGTCAATATACAGGGTATGGGCGTACACTAACAACATCAGGGATCTCCATATATGTGCATAAAAGGGACACAGGTAGACAAACGGATAGAGATCTCCAAATATGGACACAAAAGGGACATAGACAGAAGGGTACAATGGGTAATCTGACAAAGTCCCTGACACTATGACTCAGACATATCGGTCAAATCTGCGGTGCGACGTAGGTGTTCCTCTAGTATCATCATCATACTATATGATATAAATAATACATACTATAAGCCACCAGATCTCTGTCCGCAAAAAAGTGTCCGGGCATTACTCGGGGAGCGATAGTGCCGCATTACCTATATAAATGGAACGAATTTCATCGTTCCCGAGTTTAACTTTAATGTTAGAAGTCAATTGGGGAGTTCTAAAGACTGAGAAATATAGTAAACACGCTAGCTACTACCGTAACCTACCTCCCGTACACGTTAGTTAATAGTCACCTGGGTTTGGATGTTTCAGTAGCCTTTTCTCTACTTATGTAACATGAAAAACTAAAAATCTACACGTGTAGAGGAATTACGCTCAATATTAAAAACAGTAGGAGGTTCAGGGAAGTTAGCGTTGGATGACCTTTATTGGTCGGCGTCAAGCTCTGTTGTCACTCGAAGTGGGAATCGAACCGTGAACGGCACTGGCCTGTCAGCACTCATGTCCAAATTTACAAAAGATCAACAAAAGGAAGATGAAGAGGACGCGAGTATTCCTCAACTTAAATCCTCTTCTGGTCCCTCTGGTGCACGCCATCCTCAAACCATTGTTCAACCAAAGACAGAGAAAGACACCACGCCCTTGGTTTCCACCAGTCGCAGAAGAAAGCCATTGAAGGTGGAGTATGATGAAGATGTAGAGGCTGATCGAGTGCAGACAGAGCCTCCTGACTGGAAGAAACAAGTAAGCTACATCCGTGAGATGAGGAAAAGTCGCGATGCACCTGTAGATAGCATGGGTGCAAAGAAATGCTGTGACACAGAGGCCCCTGCACAAGTGAAGCGCTTTCAGTTGCTGGTTTCACTAATGCTTTCCAGTCAGACCAAGGACCAAGTAACGGGAGCAGCCATGCAGAGGCTCAGAGCGCATGGTTGCACCGTAGAGAACATAACCAACACTGATGACGAAACACTGGGGAAACTCATCTACCCAGTCGGCTTCTGGAGGACCAAGGTGAAGTATCTGAAGCAAACGTCATCCATGTTGCTACAAGAGTTTGGAGGGGACATCCCAGCCAGTGTGGAGGGCCTGGTGCGTCTGCCAGGGGTGGGGCCCAAGATGGCACACCTGGCTATGGACATCGCCTGGGACCAGGTGTCTGGCATAGGAGTCGACACACATGTACATCGTATCTCTAATCGGCTCGGCTGGGTCAGAAAGCCAACCAATAACCCGGAACAAACACGCAAGGCCCTGGAAGAATGGTTACCCAGGGAGCTCTGGAGTGAAATCAACTGGCTGCTGGTGGGCTTTGGCCAGCAGGTATGTCTGCCTATTAGCCCCCTCTGCTCCATGTGTCTGAATCAGAACATCTGCCCCTCTGCCCACCAAGCCTCCCCATCAAAGAAGCCCAAAGCTGGGTCTCCATGTCCCGCCAAACACTCCACTACCTCCAGGGTGAAGCTGGAGACTGGACATGAGCCCCCTGTAAAAGAAGAGAATAAGGAAGAGGAGGAGACAAGTCCCACACTTGTATCACCTACTGTTAAGACAAAGAGGTTGAAGAACAAGGCTGGCCGTTGATACAAGACAAACACACATAATGTTGAGATAGTTGGAACTATATATCACATGAGAAGACAGGCTACGCATATATACTGTATACACACACTTCAAAACTCTTCCTAAGCTAAACATTCAAACAGGATATAATTCAGTGGGATTGGGATCAGTTGTCACTGGATATAATTTGACACTACAATTGAATATTCCATAGCCTCTGTATCTCAGTATTTAATACTGTATGTGTTTGTATTTCCTATCAAATAAAATATTTTTGTATGAGAAAAGAAGAAAATCTTTAGGTACTGTATGTACAGGTATGTCATAGATACTTTATAGATAACTGATGTCACAGACTGGCCACACGATGTGTGTGATGCACAGGCCAGGTTTGAAGTCGATCGGTCGGGCAGTCCTTAAGTTATGAGTGAGACAAGGTTGGAGTGGGCACTCAATAAGAAAAATGTTGTCCAAACATCACGCAAATCGGTACACAGTATCTCTGATTAGTCATCAAACGAAACAGGTCTTTCAGAGTTTTCATATTCCATCCTAATTGGCTAAGATTGGCTTCCAAAGTAGGCAGGAGTGCTTTGTTTTGAACATCATGAACACAGCTTGCGATTTCCGTGAAGTTTTGCACCCACATTCCCACTAGGTCGATGAAGAAATGCCACTTGATATTTTTCAAATCAGCCTCATGGTGGCGCTATAACAGGCCGATTCGTGTTTTTACCTTTAACTTCCCCGATCTGTGTAAAATTTTGTTTGCGCACTCCCTAGAGGCCAAGCATTCGCCCTGCATTTTTCACATCCGCCTTTTATAGCGCCACCAGGAAGCCGACTTATGTAAAACCCATTTTTGGATATTACTCCTTCAGATTTTATCGAAATTTCACGCAAATCGGTACACATGATCAAGACTAATCTGTTTTATTTTTCATATTCCATCCTGATTGGCTAAGATTGACATTTAAAGTTTGCAGGAGTGGCACGTTTTGAACAATATGCCGCAAATCATGAACGCAGCATCCGATTGCGGTGAAACTTTGCACGAGCATTCACACTACGTTGAGGAACAAATGCCACCCTTTTATCATTGCCGTATTATAGCACCACCAGGAGGCCGATTTTTGCAATTTAACCTTTTTTTTAATATTACTCCCACAAATTCACGCAAATCAGTACACATTATCTGTATAGTCAAGTGATCAAGACGGATCCGTCCGATTTTTCATATTCCATCCTGATTGGCGAATTCCGAACATTGCTGGCCCACAATAACCTACCTGACCTGGCGGAGACCTGTGCTCCGAGGAGCACTTTTTCTAGTTGGGTGATTAATTCAGTATATTATTCACTCGAATTACCTTATTTATGAAAAACAAGACCAGGAGACCTGGTTCTGCCAGACCCCTAGTGGTTGAAATCTGAATGGCTGGGTAGGAAAAGAGGGACTGACCGACCGACCGACCGACCGACAAAGCCCCCCTGGGTCTGGCAACAAGGAGGTATAAACTGGACAGGAGAGATCTTGTCTAAACCAAAATATAAACTCTGGACATACAGTACATGAGTGAGGCAGTACAGAGTACAGAGTGAGGCAGAACTGGAAAAACAGAACACGTACTGATGAGAAACATACTCAGGAAATAGGCAGGGGGTTATAGACCAGGACAGAGGCAGCAGAAAATAGAGACAGACAGAAAGACATACAAAGAGACAGAACATGACACTGATTTCTGTCTCCATAACCAGCGACGGTGGTGCTGACAGGTCTTGAGCCCAACATCACGTACGAGGTCCGGGTATCAGCTGTCAACGGGAAGGGCCAGGGAGAGTTCAGCCACACAGAGGCCTTCCAGACGTTACCCATCCGTAAGTCCACTCTTTCACAGATACAGTGCATGTAAACCGACGAACGGCTGCTACGTGGTTGCTACCCTGCCACATAAAAAAATCTGATTGGCCGGCCGCTGTCCAGCTAGATTTGCTCATCATTTGTATAAAGTTGAGACTAAGATCTAAAATAAGATCTAAAATGTTGGACGCTCAACTCGCCTGCATCATTCTCAGTCCTCTGTGCAGGATTGCCGGCCTGCTTCCAATCGAAAATGAATGGGAAGCATTAAAAAAATTACCTGGCTCCACCTACGTGTTTTGAAAACAAGAGCTGGGCCTTCCCATCTGGTAGGGTCATGACCCACACTTCGAACAGTGCAAGTTCCAACAGAGTCATGGGCATGTATTCAGTCCCACCAATATTATTTAAGTATGCACGTTCTAGCTTCTTTATGTTCCTGTCATTGCAGTAAATAATATTGACATTCTTAGTCTATAATACTGGTATTTGACATTTTATTTTGCAAGGATCATAATATATTGTAATTATCATGGTTATAATACATGCATTATAGTGTGATTATAAGTCACTATAAATGGTCATTGTGTGCTTTTATAGTAAAGTAATGACATTCCTGTAGGCGTAGAAATATTTTGGGTGTTGTTCTTGATAGCGTTAATGTATCCAATGTCCACTTACAGTATTGTGACATAATCACTCTATAATGCATTATAACAGTTATTACAATATAATGTATTACAACCCTGCCCAAAATAAAAAAGTCCATCAGTGACCAGCAATTATTAAGTACTTAACACATCCACCGCCAAGGGCTAATCTCATAATGTACTCACCAGTGCCAAGGTTTTATTGTTGTTTTTTGTTTTTTTCAGGTCGCCATAGGCCCCGTTAAAATCCTTTAGATTGCCCGATCCACTATTTGTAAACAACGGGCACATGTCCTGGTGTCTACTCGTCGAGACCGCGTGTCAAACGGAGCCGCCATGTTTGAGTTCTGATCGTTTATGTTAACATGGGAAATGCGAGGATGAAAAACTACATGTCCCTGTACAGGTTTTACAGGGCTTTTTGTGTACGACTTAGAATGAAGGCAGACGGGAAACAAAAAACGTGATCGCACTTCCGGTCGATTTCGGGTGGTGTTACACTGAAAATTGTCCCCCTGGAAAATTGAAAAAAAAAAAAAAATCGAAAAAAAGGAAAAAGCACCACAGCCCGTAGGGCTACGGTCTCGGCGCTTAACAGTTGGATTTAACGGCCCGTAGGACTACGGTCTTGGCGGTTAATGTGTTAATGGGTGCTTTATGCATGTTTAACCACTATTATACAGTTTTATAAGCAGGTTATAATGCATTACAGTTATGTTTATAATGGATTGCAGATTATAGATTACTATGGGCTTCATAGAAAGTATTGCCGGAAGTTCGATTTATTAACAATTAAATAAATGTAGAATGTGAGTACAATGTTTTGACGTTGACTCTGGTATTAATTTAACCCTTTCTCATAACACTGTTTGCATCTTTTTACCACCTCTATAATATACAATTCAATAGAAATGGACCAACACACAAACTATTTGCCCTTTACATTATGTTCCTAACAGTAATCTCTCCCGCCTTCCTCAGGAGAACCAAGCCCCCCAGCCGTCCACGGGCAGAGAGGGATGGGCAAGGCCTACCAACTGGGCCTGGTCAAACAGGATGATGGAGGAATGCCTATCGTTGAGTACATAGTCAAATACAAGACAGTAAGTATCACAGGGTCTCAAACATGGCTCCTTTGAGCATCATTGACGTTTAGGATAAAGATGCAGAGGATTAGTCAGTGATGTCACAACTAAGTGTCATCTAGCACGATTCTCAACCATTTTAATTTCAAGGACCCCCAGTTTGATATGCATTAAGCCATTTGATTAATAAAAAAAAGTAATCTCTGGGACCCCAATCTACACTGTGCAAATATTTTGTTTCGTTTTTTAGCTCTGAGACAGTACAAATGGAACCATACCTTCTCAGAGATACAGATCCAGCCGTAAGGGACCCGACACTGAGAACCAATGATCTAGCATACTGTAGCGCTTCAGACTCCTGGGGAACTTGAACCAAACCACATCGCTGTCATTTTACGACTATATACTACCGTTTAGCTTGATAAACATGATCTACTGTATGTTCTACTATAAACTTTTTTTTTTTTTTTTATGACGCAAATAAAATAAATGAAGTCTGAAAAAGAGCATTTGGCAGCACTTTCTATGAAGCCCTTATTTATAACACATTATGGATACTATGGATACTACACATACAGTAAGGCCTGTCCAGTGCATTATACAAGTTTCTAATGCCTTATGAAGTCTTACATCAACAGTCATAAGGCATTATAAGTTTGACCACGATACAATAATTTATGAAGTCAGATTTCACAATTACTAATAATTACTTTGCCCATTTGGCATGAAAGGCTAGGTGCTTATATTGTACAATATAGCTGTTATACAAAATCAATAACCCTTATTTTTAGTACAGAGCTGACCACTTGAATCCAAGCATCCCTATTCTGGAGGGGACATTCGCCGAAAATAGCAGATACTAGCTTGTAGATCTGCTATTTTCAACAAAGAGTGTGTAGACGAAAAAAGGTGTGGCCCAGTACAGAGCCGACCCGGTCAACTAAGTATTAGTTTACTAAATATAGAGGGTTTAAGTCGTGAAAAGTGGATCAGTCCCAAGTACATTTGGTGTCTTCTATCACATCAAACCAAGAGGATCACAGAACTCAGAATGTATGTGCTTGTGCACGCATGCATGCACACGAATGCACGCGCACACACTCACGCACTCTCTCACACACACACACACACACACACACACACACACACACACACACACACACACACACACACACACACACACATTAAGACGGGATGAGGGGATGATACATGGTCAGTTTAAAGCTCAGCCACATCACAGATACTTCACAATGTGATGTTAATGTACTTAAGAATCTGTTGTAGCTTAGACTTTATGAATTTCTATTCTGAACATTCAACCACATTATTAAAAGCCTGTTGGCCACTGTTGTCAGAGATAAAGTTGTGGTGGTGCGTGTGTGTGTGTAAGTGCGTGTGCGTGCGTGTGTGTATGTATGTCTGTGTGTGTGTGTTTGGGAGGGAGTATAAACATGCATTTGACATGCCTTCAAAGCGCTATGCTTCACTTTGGGTTTGTATCAGTCTTGACCATACAAAGCTGTCAACAAAGAGAAAAGACTGAAAAACATAAAAGACGAAGGAAGGAATAGAGAAAGAGAGAGAGAGAGAGAGAGAGGCTGCTGGGAACTGAGGGAACAAAGGAGCTTCATCAGCTTACTCATCACAGGTTCTTTGAATCCCCACATTAAACACAGAGGGTAAGATGTTTACTGAAGTGAAACAGGGCTGCCTCATTCCTCCTTGGATGATGGCAAACACACACGTCCATTTATTTCATAGGAGCGATGGGAGTGATTTTTGAGTTTGTAAACACCCTGAATAGAATGTGGGCGTGCACTTCTGTTCATGTACAGTATATACGGTGGGGGCGTGGCTGTGGAAAGGGGGCGGGTTTGGTAAAAAAGGGTCCGGAACGCGTCATGATTGGTTGCCATGTCTGCTTATTGTAAGCGACATTGCCCTTCTTTTTCTGTGAAGGTGCTTGTAAAGACTGGTGGTTGCGGTTTGTCCCTGTTTCTAAAACGTTGTTGATATTTGTTGAGTTATTGGCTGATATATTGATATATTTCACACACAGGCTCACATTTGATTAATATCCAATTAATTATTGTTTTTTTATATCTCTTGCTCATCCCCCCCTCTCTCTCTCTCTCTCTCTCTCTCTCTCTCTCTCTCTCTCTCTCTCTCTCTCTCTCTCTCCTTCTCTCCCTCTGTCTCTCATCTCTTCAGGATAAAGAGGATCAGTGGATGACCAAACTGGTGCCAGGTTCAAACGACGTGGCCATGCTGCAGCCTCTCCAGTGGAACACGCGCTACGAGGTGGAGATCACGGCGCGCAACGTCAAGGGCCTGTCGGAGCCGACGTTCTACCAGTTCTTCATGCCTCACAAACCAGACATCACAGGTGAACAACACTGCCAGTCCCAGTGCCAGAACAAGTCTGTTGGAAGTTATTTATTATTATTTTATTATGATATCACAAACCACAGCATTGTAAATAGGTTCCCCAAAGCATCAATATATAAAGAAAATGATGTACAAAGAAAGGAAAAACCGACACATTTAGGCTTTGTAGCAGTAAATCACATTAGATAGGCAGACTCTATCTAACGTTCATTACAGTACCTAACTTTTGGAATAAATTAACTAAATAAATTAACTTTTAATGCGACATACTTATTATATAACCACAAAGTATTTTGTGAAGAAAAACTTTTACTCTTTACATTTGGCCAAAATGTAAAGTCATAAAAGTACAGGTTTTCATATAATTTGGCAAACAGATCTGCTCGTGCAGGAAGTGAAAGCACACGGCCATTTACAGGAGTAGAATGAATAATGTGATATAATGATGATCATTATCACAGGGAATCAGACGGAACAGGTGGCCGTGGCGTGCTGCTGGTCAGAATCCATGTCTTCCTCATTGAGCCTAATGTCTCCTCATGTAGACATCTGTTATGTCTTGACCTATCAACGTAATAATCACATACTCATTCTCAGTTAGGTTCTTCTTGAAACAACCACTTATTAAAGCATGACTCTGTACACTCAGAGTCATGGGGGTTCCTTGAAATTAAAACATTTGAGAACCACTGATATATATTATTAGCCTGGTAAACCACCCCAGTCAAATGCAATGCGATTTCCGCGACCGGGGCGGTTTACCAGGCTAATATATTATAACAATAATAATAAATGCTGATGTCTCCTGGCACGGCCAGATTGCTGGGTGAGCCGGCCTGGCTCCCCCCCCCCCCCCCCGCCCCGCCCCCTTCTAATTCATTGTGTCATATTGCAGGAAAAGCACAACCGCGGAAAAAATTAAGGATTACCTTGTTTATTTTTATTTATCTCCGAAATACAGCCTTTTCTATCTGTCAGTGTTGTCATTTCGTAAAACAAGGATTTAAGGTGCTTATCTTAAAAAAAAAAAAAAAAAAAAGCATGCAGAGATCAACATGCACGCTCTCAAAAGTGTTTGTGGTGCTAGCAGTAAATCCCCTTTGATAAGAACACTTAAAAAAAAAAGTCCCCCTCACACTTTTATCTGCCTTATTTGTCAACGTTTCGGTATCTTTTTAAAAGTACCATTATTTAAGTGAACTATCGTTTTGCGATGGACACACAGTAAAATCCTCAGCGTTAAGTTATCCATTTGTAAGTCTGAGAGTGTACAAATGTAATCAAATGGACCCTTGCGGGTCTATTACATTTGTACACTCTTATCTCTTAACACTAAGGATTTAACTGGGTAGATGCCAGATGTCACTGAAGCAAATTTTGTTTTAGCTGGGAGGCTAACAGACAGCCTGGCCTATAAGCCAACAAGCAAACACAGCAGTTTGAGGTTTAGTCTGGGTTTTCTTTTCATTTTTGTGGGAGTTAGCGGGGGCGGGGGTTCAGCCAACAAGTCAGCGGTTCAGAGCAGAATCCAATGACACCCCACAGAGCATAATAAAAAAAACGGAAGTGGGGACAGCCTGGCCTTTAAGCCAACAAGCAAACACAGCAGTTTTAGGCTTAGTCTGGGGTTTCTCTTCATGTTTGATTCAACCAGTGAGTCAGCAGCTCCGAGCTGAGTCCAATGACATCCCAGTAGGCCCCCTTTGGAAACGTTCCAAAAACTGGAAGTGGCAGTGACAGGGAGGTGACAGATATCTGTTCTTCCTTAGCCCATGACAAACATTTCCTTTTAGGAAGTTACATGCGTTTTTGAGAAGTCACCCACTCCCATCCTCGCCACAACCCGTTTTGGCCAATTAGTGTGAAAAGCGCATAGGCCTAAGTGCTTCCTTGCCCAATAATAACGACATATCTTTCCACAAGTTTAATGCATATCCGTTCTTAACTTTTGGAGATATTGTGCTAACAGGCAAACAAAATGTTTATTTGTTGGCATTTAAATGTCCTGTGAATGTGTGCAATGCTTCTCAAATAGAAAACAAGGCTGTCAGTGAGCTTCAAGGTTGGCTGTCCTCTCTTAAGGCGGATCACTTTGATTGGCTGTCCTCTCTTGAGGCGGGTCACTTTGATTGGCTGTCCTTTCTCTTTAGATGGATCACTTTGAATGGCTGTCCTCTATTGTACGTGAGCAAGGGTGTGCTGTTGGAAAAAGGCAGAGTGAGGGAAAAGAGAGAGAAAAAAGGCTTCTTGCTTAATGTGTTTGTTTTGCTAATAAGACAATAATGGATACAGAGCCATGTTGAAAGATGTGCCGTGCTGTGAGCAAGCAGGTAAAAGAAACAATACCTCTGCAGTGGTGCCCCCGCTATGGAACTTTTGTGTACAATGACTCACTCACTTGTTTATTATTCATTTCCTTCCTTACTTATCTTCCCCTTCTCTGTCTCTGGCACATGTAAACACATATGTGTACAAGGTTTGCTGTGAGTTTGACTTTTCAGTCTGTCTTTACAAACCATGCTATAAAGGTGCAGTAAGACACCGCCTACAAAAGTAGTTCCTGACTGCAGATGTGTTTGCCACTTGTTGTCATAAAGGCATGAATAAATGAATCGGGTGTTGATCAGATGTCATGTAGTCCAGTGTTTCCCAACCTGGGGTCCAGCCGGGCCCCCTTAGGGGGTGCGCAAAAGATCACGGTGGGGGCGGTGACTTTTTGCACAAAATTATAACTTGCTTTCATCCGTTGTCTGCCTGTATGTTCTCAATGTGGTATCAATGCAACTTGTCATAGATAAAATTAAATAATTTTTCAAAAAGTTTCAAAAATAGCAAAAATAGAAAATATTCAAACCTTTTTCAAAACATTTTAAAAAAAGTGTTTAACATGACACAAGTGTCAGTGTGTGCATGCGTGCGTGTGCCAGCTTTTGTCATAAGTTTTATAGTATATATTAGTAAGAAGGAGGTGCTCTCAAGGAAAAAAAGGTTGGGAACCACTGATATGATGATCATCAGTTTGATCATCCAGATTCTGATGTAGGAAGGAGGATGTTGGACACCTCAGGGGCACCCCTAAAGCCTGAGTTAATCCAACTATAGTTCCACTATGTTCCATGTATGTATGTATGTACGTGCGTATGTGTATATGTACTGTATGTGTGGGTGTGTGAGAGAGTCAGACGGAGAGAACCGCAGTGCATCAGTTGTTATTTAGCTCGATTTCTAGTTGCACACGCCGGAAAAAACAGACGTTGTGCTGCGCCACGTTGTGAGCTTGGAGATTGTCTATTTTCTGTGCACGACACTATGTGCAACCAAGTATAAAGGCCTTTGCACACAGGGCGCGCTTTTTCTAACTTAACGATAGTTAAACGATCGAACGATCAGTTCATCGCCGTTGGACGATCGATTTAGTCAAACGATCCAACTTATACTTGGTTGCACATAGTGTCGTGCACAGAAAGAAAATAGACAATCTCCAAGCTCACAACGTAGCGCAGCACGACGTCTGTTTTTTCCGGCGTGTGCAACTAGAAATCGGGCTAAATAACAACTGATGCACTGCGGTTCTCTCCGTCTGACTCTCTCACACACCCACACATACAGTACATATACACATACGCACATACATACATACAGTATACATGCACACATGTACCCACACAAAGTACCTACCTACCTACATACAGACACTGATGAATGACATGAACCCTAAGTTGTCCTTGGCGCTACACATCCAGTATGTATGACTTCTATCTTTCACAATCTCTCCTTTCTTCTGTTTTATGAATCTACAGAGGGTTGAGTCTACGCTCTTCTATTGATCCTTCCTTTTACAACCTTTTCTGTCTCTTATTTTTAGTTCCTTCCTGACCTCCTCCTCTTTTCTCCTCTCCTCTCTTCTCTTCTTTTCTCCACTGCTGTTCTATCTCTTAAACTAAAATGTCAGTGATGTCAATGCTGTCCTTGGTTTGTTTTCAATTTGTTCTTCTTCCCTCTGGTCTTCTGAAATTAAAGCTTTCTTTTTACCCCCCTCAAATGACATCATCCTGTGTCTCCATCTAGGTTTTCATTCTATTCCATAGGGAAACCTGTCCTTTAAACTCACTTGTGCACTTGACTAATGTTAGTCTTCCTGTCAAGGCACACTTATTTATTGAGCCCATTACAAACAAACAACACTTATCAAAGTGCTGCACAAAACCAAATTAAAAAGTGAACAAAACAAAGACACAGCATATAGATGGTACAGGGTACAGTAACAAAGACGAGAATACATTAAATAAACAACAAAAATAGGGCCTTCAGGTAGACTCAAACAAGGGGATATATGGTACATGGGCTTTCAAGTGAGATACAAAAGTGCCAATGATTGGGCAGATCTAACACAGAGACAGTTTATTCTACTATTTGTGACCAAACGCAGCAACTATAGATGGTCATTTTTGTCTCCGCCAGGCCGAAAGGCATGGCGAGAGAGTATGTTTTACCCTCCGTCCGTCCGTCCGTGTGTGTGTGTGTCCGTCTGTGACCAGCTAATCTCCGCCACCGTTGGCTTGATCGCAGCGAAACTCAGGGTTACGGATGTAACCCCGGTTTCTTTAGAATTCGGAGTAACATACTCACTATGGGATATCAGCGCCCCCTGGCGTTGATGCAGAGCTACATACCATAAACTCCCGGGCCATTCATTGGCTGAGAAGGGTATGTCACGTGTCCGGTAGACCGGAAGAGGTATAAAACCTCTTGCGTGACGTGGCTCATCCTCTTTAACACGCTTCCTGCATGCAGATGCACACAAACAGGGGTGTTAGGTGAGTATGTTACTCCGAATTCTAAAGAAACCGGGGTTACATCCGTAACCCTGAGTTTCTTGTCTAATTCTCCGTAACATACTCACTATGGGATACATAAACCCCCCTGGGGCTTATAGCCATACCGAATCTCAGGTCTGCACGCCCCCTAGCCATAAGGCCCCGTCCCCCTGGACGTGACCTTCGGCCTCACGGGCGCCCCAGCCCTCCGGGCCGGGGTGCGGTATATAATTGAAAGAAAAGGACCCTGACAGACCAAGTCTGCCTATTCATCTAATGAACAGACACAAGTCTGACCCATAAGTGAAAACAAGGAAACGGGGCCTCCTCCCCTGGAAACCTACCAACGGTGGTTCCGAGGGGACTCAAGAGAAGGAAGGTAGAGAAGGGAAAAAAGGCGGGTTACACAAAAGACCCGCCTAACCTCCCCTACCCTAACTAGAGACAGCCGCTATGTCCAGTACAGCGTGCGCCACTGACGCCGCTGCCACATCCAGGCTGTAGAAAACCGCAAAAGTCGATGGAGACGACCAGTTTGCGGCCGCGCACACCTCCTGGACCGACATTTCCCTGGAGAGGGCCCAGGAAGTAGCCACGCCTCTAGTAGAGTGAGCCTTCAGTCCTTCTGGAACTGGAGCGCCACTACTGACGTAGGCCAGCCTAATGGCATCCAAACTCCATCTAGAAAGCGTCGCCTTAGTCACTGCCTTCCTCCGACCATCTGGGCCGAAGGAGACAAAAAGTTGCGACGACGACCGGCCGACCGCCGTCCTCTGGCAGTAGAGCTTCAACGCCCTCACTGGGCAGAGACAGTGCAGCCGCCTATCCTCTGCCGAAGCGAAAGGAGGCGGATGAAAAACTATCAGCTCAACCGGTGTCTGGGTCACCATTCCGTTCTTGGGAACAAACGCCATGTTGGGCTTAACCAAACCCTGCTGTCGTCTCCCAAGAACCTCATGCACTCCGAACTTACTGAGAGCGCATGTATGTCGCTGACCCGTGTAGCTGTAGTGAAAACAACCACAAGAACCGTTGCGAGACTAATGATCTCCAGATCCATAGAGTGAAAACGGCTCGAACGGTGGGAGGCAAAGCGCCCCCAGCACCACCGCCAGGTCCCAGGCCGGGAACAGAGGCCTAGAGACCGGCCTGGCCCGCCTGGCACCGTTCATAAAACTACGCACCAGCGGATGTCGGCCAACCGTCATGTCATCGAAGCCCACGTGACAAGCGGAAATGGCCGCCTGGTACACCTTAACCGTCGAGAAAACCAGACCTTGGTTCAATTTGTCCTGCAAGAACATGAGGATGCTGCGTACCGAGGCCCGGAAGGCCTCAACCGGCGGTGACTGACCCAGACACCATGACACGAACAGGTTCCACCTGTCGTCGTACGCAGACCTCGTGGAAAGGGCCCTCGCCCCCTGGATGGTAGCTACCACCTCAGGGGGCAGGCCATAAGAAGTCAAGGTCTCCCCCTCACGGGCCAAGCCCACCGGTCTAGGTCCTGAGGTTGCTTGTGGAAAATTCCGACCCCTGCCTGCCGTAGCAGATCTCTGATCGGGGGGAGGGCCCAGGGCTCGTTGTAGAGGAGAGGATTATTCCTAACCTCCATGCGCCCCACGCCAGTGCCACCAGTGGCACTGACAGTCCGTGGAGTCTGACAAGTTGAGAGGACCAACTCCAGTGACGGGAATGCATAAAGCAGTTCAGTCGGCCAACCTGGCCCAGATCTGGCTTGTTATCTCCGGAGGAGAGGCCAATCTGCGTACCAAAAAATGCCCCTGGACAACAGAGTCGCTCCACTGTTCAGGAGGCCCGGTACCTGTGAGGCTCTGGTTGACGTAAGGCGCGCGTCGCACCACAGCGTCAGATCGCCAGCTAGCCTGTCCAACACTGGAGAGGCCAGGCCTCCCTGCTTTTTGGCATAGCACACGGTCGTGGTGTTGTCGGTTCCGATCAGGACATGACAACCTCAGGTGGACGGGGCTCCAAGAGCCCACATCCACCTCCGGGGAAAAAAGGTCACACGTGGGGCTTGTCCAAACGAAACAGGTGTAAGGCCGAAGTCATGAGACCCGTCGCCTGCACGCATAGCCTGTATGTGACTTGTCGCCTCACGCGAGAAGACCCTAGGCCGAAACGCTGTCTATCCCGCCCGGGACAGACGCGCCGTGAGCCTGGTCTAGCCCAGCGAGATCCCCTATGAAGGTGGTCTGCTGAGACGGGACCAAGACGCTCGACGGACGGTGACGGTGAAAAACCCCTCGACGTCAAGTGGGGAAACGGCCACGTCTGTGTGCCGCGCCACCTCCTGACTGTGGTGGATAGAAAGGAACGTGGAAATAAGCATTGAAAACAATGCTGGTCCACCCATCTCCTTAACGCACCGTCCGCAGAGAGGGTCATACACCAGTACAACCACAGTGTGTTGTTGTTGATCAGGGGAGCTGACCAGTACAACCACAGTGTGTCACTGCTGTACTGAAAAAACCCCTACACACACAGTGTACCACTGAAGTACCGGGATAGTAAAACAGTTCCGGACTGCAAACTCTCCAACAAGCTGCCTCAGCAAGCGAGTCAGGAGGGGCTCTGATGTCACCCAGTGCGGACAACGCACACGTTTCCAACTGGACCGGTGATGTCGCCACGTGATCCAGCGGACCCGCACATGCGGGGCCGTTAGAGACCGTGGAAGGGTAGCGGTGGAAGGTGGCCACCGTGGTGTTGCTTTAGCGGGGCTGGCTATGCGCTGCACCAAAAAACAACACTGCAATGTGTTGTTGTTAGTGAGGCCAGTTAGCCGCCAATCGAAACAACAGTAGCCTGACTGGAGGTTCTGCAAACCTAGCAGCTAACACGCTAGTCAAGGCTAAATCACCATGGGCCAAGAAACGTTGAGATCCGTTTCCAAGGGAACCGTTTTTTGTGTGTGCGTTGCCATGGGGACCAAAGACGCTACTACTGGTGCTAGCAGCGCTAACCCTGTGTGCGTTGCCATGGGGACCAGCGACGCTGCCACTGCCGCCAGCGGTGCTAACCCTGAGGTGACCGCTCGAGGCAGTAGAGGTACTAACGGTCCGTTAGGACCCGGCGGGGTCACGTGACCGGTCACGGGGACCTTGCCTGACGTCAGCATCCGGTTTGTCCGCCAGCGCAGCCTGTCTGTTTCCATGGAAACCAACGGCGCTGTCACTCTGACAAACGGGGCCGTCCGAAGTAAGCCTACCTTGGCCGTCGCCCTCCCGTCTGAGCCCAAAGGCTCCGGACGGAGCGTCGACAAAGTCGTCCTCCCCTTAGGGAGTGCTTTGTCGCTCGTTAGTGGCGAACGAGGCCTGTAGTCCGTGAGGCGGTACGGCAAAGGGGGCATCTGTCCCTCCAAAATGGCGGAGACAGAGGTCCGCTCCTTGACCCAAGTATTTATTGAGACCCTTCAGATTCAGAATGGGTCGTACCCCCCCCCCTTCTTTTCCACCAGAAAATATTACGAATAGAAAACCAGTTGGTTCCGATTCATAGATAGTTCTCTGACTATGTTACTCTGAATTCTAAGGAAACCGGGGTTACAACGTAACCTCGGGTTTCTTGACAAATTCTTCGTAACATACTCACTATGGAGAGAGAGCGAACCCCCTCTCTCAGAGACATGGTTGCCTTATCCTCTGCATGAGAGGAACAACACCGTGTCCGACATAGGAGATTATATGCATAAGAGCACGTGGAAAACACACCAGTACAACCACAATGTGTTGTTGCGGATCAGGGGAGTTGATCAGTACAATCACAGTGTGTCACTGCTGTACTGAAAAACCCTGAACACACACAGTGTAACGCTGATGTACTGGGATAGTAAACAGAAGTATCGGAAGTAATTCTTTAATAGCGCCCAAGCTCAAGAGGAAGGAGACTTCCTCCCTCAGAGTATTGGCTGCTGGACCCCTTGCACGGGAAAACAATACTTTTTCTGTCACGGGGGGTTTTGTGGAGAAATGCAGCCTGAAACCCTTTAGTATTGTGAGAAATACCTAAGCATTCGGCTTGCAAACCTCCATTGCTTCACACACCGAGCGAGTGGATTGGACGTGACGTCATCGGCCGCTCGGAGAGTGGGAGCGTTGCCATGGGGACCGTTGCCATGGGGACCAGTGACGCTGCCACTGCCGCCGGCGGTGCTAACCCTGAGGTGACCGCTCGAGGCAGTAGAGGTACTAACGGTCTGTCCCAAGGACCCCGCGGGGTCTACGTGACCGGTCACGGGGACCTTGCCTGACGTCAGCATCCGGTTTGTCCGTCACCGCAGCTTGTTCGTTCCCATGGGAACCAACAGCACTGCTACTTGGACAGACGTGACGCTGGACAGACGGGGCCGTGTGTGTGGCCCTCGTTTAGTAGCGCTGGTAAGCCCTGGCCAACGGAGGACTCGGAGGAGTCACGTGATTGGCCACGGGAAAAAACCCCGGCGTCAGAATTAAGCCCATAGATATATACAGTGAAAACTAGATCACACCACTGGATATATATATGAGTAATCCTACCTTGGCCGTCGCCAGAGTGTAGAAAAGAGAGTAACGTCACGCTTTGCTCTCGCCGCAAAGCGGGCCTCTATGGGCTATAGTTCCAACATTGGAACTATCTCATTGACGTTGACAGAGCACTTCCGCCTTCCATTCTCACAATGGGATCGACGCTACTGTCATTACTCTCTTCCTAACTTACTCTGGCCGCCGCCATCTTGTCTGGGCCCAAAGGCTCTGCACGGAGTGTCGACAAACCTCTAGGAGGTGCTTTGTCGCCCTCCAGCGGCGAACGTGAGGCGGTACGGCCAAGGGGTCATGTCTGACGAAGTACTTCCGGTTCACAGTGGTGCGTGGGCACTTCCTGTGGGACGGAAGCCTGTGAGGCGACAAAACCTTCCTCCCCGTAGGGGATGCTTTGTCGCTCGTTAAAGGCGAACGTGGCCTGCAAATCATGAGGCGGTACGGCCAAGGGGTCATGTCTGACCGAAGTACTTCCGGTTCACAGTGGTGCGTGGGCACTTCCTGTGGGACGGAAGGCAAAAACCGGCGTGACCCCATTCCACTGGCGCATTTGCGCCCTCTGGCGGACAGGGGTGATGTGGGTTTTTATATTACCTTCATATGATCCAAAAACATGCACAGATGTTATCCAACAATGTCTAGAACACCGGGACTCGGGTGTTCTAGACAGTGTGGGCTTATGTAATTGAGAACGTTGATACATTTTCATTACCTGCACAGATATTATCCCATCAATGTCTGGGATACCGGAGTTCGGGCATCACAGACATTATGGGCTTATATACAGAGAGCATTGGAGCAGAGAAGCCCGCGGTAGGGGACTCCACTGCTCCGCTGCTCTCAAGCCACGTGAAAGAACGAGATCGTTTGTAACATGTAACACATTTATTTCTTTGGCAGAAAAAAAATTGTACTTTTAAACACACATTCGTTTTCATTAAACATGGCCTTCTGGCAGTCGAGGAGCCGTCCATCTTGTCCATCGAGGCCTGTAAAGCCACGGTCCTCTTCCCCAGCACGGCCGGGGGGGGGAGGGGGGGGCTGAACCGGTCTGTGCACCGGTGAGAGTCTGCTAATGTGCTAATGTGCTTTAAGTACTTGGTACATGAGTATGAAACAAGAGCAGGCACAGAAACAGTAAACAGCATGAACGTTTTAACATAATCTTATGACAAAAACAACATGTGTCCCAATGGCGCCCGATGAGCCTGTCCAAGGTCTTCAGAAGCCCCCGAGGTTTGCTCGATACACAGAGTGAGAAGGCTAACAAGCTGGTGTTATCCTAGCGAGGCAAGCTAGGCTAGGACAACGCTGTTAATAACCTGTTGCATGGGTGTTAAGCCAACAAAAACACTGCCTGACTAAGGCGACGTTAACCTAGCGTTAAGCAGCTAACGTAGCTAGTCTGGGCTAACTCACTCACGAGCTTCTGCCTCGTTCTCCCCTCGCCTATGCTGCCGTCGCCGGAGCCCACTTCGTTGTCTCCTGGCGACGCACCGCTGGCCCGGTACGCTTGCTGTGGCAGCGGAGTAGACGGCTGGGAAGAGGGGGAGGAAGTGCCGCTAGGTAGTTGCACCTGGGTGGTTCCCCCAGACACGGTGCTAGCGGCTGCTGCAGTGCTGCGTAGCACGGCTTGTGTAGCAGCCTGGAGGTGCTGCGAGCGGGGGCTAACGCCGCTCGCAGCCGGGACTGCCGGAGGGCCCATTGTGGACTGAGCGCACGTGGTGGGCCCCACCACCCACGTTCCCTGGGCCGGTGTCCATGCGGGGTGTTGCTGGATCCGCGACGACCGGGGACGAGACGTCGCTGCTTCCCGCAGCCAGGGCGCTGCCCTGGCTAAGCGGCTATCGAGGTGCAGCGTGGAGAACAGAGCGCAGTCCTCGCAGCGTCCCGGTGCATCTTGGAAATGCCTCGGCCCTGTAGAGACCGAGGCACGAGATGCAGAAACCAAGAGGGTCATCCCCGGCGATCATCAAGCGGCAGAGCAGCAATACGCAGGGACGTGGAACCTCCATCTCGAGCTAACCTGTTAGCTTTCAGCCGCAAGGCTAAGAGCGCGGAAAACTCAAAGGAGGAAAACTTGCTTTAGCAGTAAAAGAAAGAAACAGAAGATAGCCGCGGGAGCGGCTATCTTTTTTTTTTAATAGGAGGAAAACCCGTTGGTTAGTACAAGTACCACCGAGTGGGCTAAAGCTGGTTTCTGTCCTGATCAAAGTTACGTTTGTTATTATTAAGGTATGTCTTGAGCTGTTGCATCTGCCATGCAGAGAAGCGAAAGAGGATGAGCCACGTCACGCAAGAGGTTTTATACCTCTTCCGGTCTACCGGACACGTGACATACCCTTCTCAGCCAATGAATGGCCCGGGAGTTTATGGTATGTAGCTCTGCATCAACGCCAGGGGGCGCTGATATCCCATAGTGAGTATGTTACGGAGAATTAGACAAGAAACTGTGCACACACACTCCCTGGATGCCAATTCCGAACTTTTGCCCCAAATGTTTCACATGGGCCTTTTATAGCGCCACCAGGAGGCCGATTTGTGCAAAACCTATTTTTTGACAGTACTCCTACAGATTTTGTTCAAAGATCTCGCAAATCGGTACACAGTATAGTATCTCTATAGTCATTAAACAAAACCGGTCTTTCAGATTTTTCATATTCCATCCTGATTGGCTAAACATGGCTTCCAAATTTTGCAGGAGTGCTCCGTTTTCAACAAAATGCCTCAAATCATGAGCATACACAGCATACAATTTCCGTGAAATTTTGCACGCTTATTTCCACTATGCAGAGGAAGAAATGCCACTAGAAAATTTTCAAATCAGCCTCATGGTGGCGCTATAACAGGCCGATTCATGTTTTTACCTATAACTGCACCGATCTGTGTAAAACTTTGTATGCGCACTCCCTAGAGGTTAGGGAAAAACCTTTGCCCTGCATTTTTTACATTTGCCTTTTATAGCGCCACCAGGAGGCCGACTTATGTAAAACACATTATTTTATATTACTCCTTCCGATTTTATCCTAATTTCACGCAAATCGGTACACATGATCTCCATAGTCATGTGATCAAGATGGATGTGTTTGATTTTTCATATTTCATCCTCATTGGCTAAGATTGACATCTAAAGTTTGCAGTAGTGGCTTGTTATGAACAAAATTCCGCAAATCATGAACGCACCGTCCGATTGCGGTCAAACTTTGCATGCACATTCACACTATGTTGAGGAACAAATGCCACCCTTTTAACATTGGCCTGTTATAGCGCCACCAGCAGGTCTAATTTAGTAAAACATTATTTTTCCACAAAATGCCTCCAACCATGAATGCAGTGTCCGATTGCCGTGCAAGGCCTAAGAACAAATAGCACCCTTTAAACATTGGCCTATTATAGCGCCACCAGGAGTCCACAATAACCTACCTGACCTGGCGGAGACCTGTGCTCCGAGGAGCACTTTTTCTAGTTGTTTTTGTATTTCATATCATGTGAAAGTAGTGGAACAAAATCAGGCATCGCTTGCTTAGACTGACAGCTGTGAGACTTTCCTGGAAATGATGCCAGCAAATCAAAATGGATGCTTTTATCTCTGCCTATTACATTAATCATCTTCCCTCATACATTTTCATTGTACAAATTATCAAAAAGCAATGGAATGTAAAAAGATGAGGCTTGCTTGGTTAGGAGACTGTTATGTTCTGTCATCTGTATTCAAAGCAAGCTGTCCTCTAAACAAGCTCTCTAAAAGAACAAGTTTTGCTTTTCTTGTTTATGGCATTGCGTCTATTTGAAGAGATTGCCACCAACTGCTTTTTTCAGATCTGATTACCAATAAACCTGATGGACATGGCAGTAAGATTTTTTTACATCAGCTAATTAATTGTGCTCTTTGCAGATTAATCCGTAGAGATGGGCCTGCACTGAAATACAAAAGGGTTGGAAAAAAGCCTGACAACCTTCAAGAATTCTAGTCATGTTTATGGGGTTACATATTGGAAGTTATTGAGCTTTACAAATTATTTATTGCAAGTTAAAATTACTATTTTATATAAAGTCTATTTGTGATGTAGTAATGCAGATGTTGATATATAAAAATTATACTAAAACAGCTAGCCCAAAGTGGAATTAACTGATCCTCCCAGGAAGGCTTTAGGCTATTAACTGTCTCTGTCCAAGGCTTAGGGACAGTCTTATCATGTCTCTATGCAAAGCTTAGGGACAGTCTATATAGGAGAGGGTATGGAGACAGGGAACCGAGAGCAGAGAGAGAGGAAACATGCGATACATGATGGGAATTGGATTCAAACTCGGGCCCTTGTGACTCACAAGGAGCACAGTATGTGGTCAGTGTAGCAACTGGCTCCCTGGTTTGCACTCATTGTGCTCTTTGCATTGGTTTAGATTTTTCATTAAATGTCTTCTCACTTAATGCCAAACCTTTTAACTGCCTATTTTATTGTCTTACTTTTGTTTATGCCAAAGGTTATTGAAATGCATCATTTATAGAAAACGTATAGCGTATTAGCGTCAGCTCAGAATACAGGTTTTCATTAATAGTTTCTAACTTGAGTAGTAGCGTAGGGTACAGTCTCATATGACCCCCCCCCCCTCCCCCACAAAAAAAAGACAGGGGAAAGAAATTTGATTTTGTGGACTGTAGCTCAAAATTAAGACCAGACTAGGGCAGGTTCCAAACTATTGATGTAAATTATTCAGTGATGTTGGGGACAGGACAGCATCATCTGAAGCTCCAAGAGCTATTTCTCTAATAAAGCATAAACGTAAAAAAAGATACATCATAATAATAACACAAACATTTAAAGAAAGAACTCTGCAGGCTCATCACTCTACTGCCACTGTATACACCAAGCTAGGCCAAGAACAATACATTCAGTTAACTGTAGTGGAGAGACACAATGACCAGCCATTCTGTTCTAGAACCGTTAACAGACACTTGGGTGCTTTGCTCTTTAAAAGCTTGTTCTGTGTTGACACTCCATTTGGACTTTGTCTTGGATCTACCTGGGGCAGTGTAGAGCCCTGTTTCCACAGCCATTTCCCAGATAAATACTGTAGCTCTGCCAAGCCATTAGGAAGAGAATGAGAACTTAAACAGCTCCATGACTGTTGGTTGGTGCTGGTGGCTCAGCAGCTTGCGCGTTTGGATAAGACTCATGACCTGCATGGTGTCTTTTTCACATGTGAGATCCAATTAGTATCTAGTTTATTACATTTACTAAGATCATAGTTTACATAATATTGCATATACTGAGATATGACATTTATGTTGTTGCTGACGGGCAGAGACCTTGAATGTTCAAAACCGTTGCTCTCCAGGGAATGGGGGAAATACCTTTGTGTTCCAATGGATCCATGTAGCCTATCATTATTTAGTCACAAGCTATTGTTAACACATGTTCTTTTTTCCATTTCTTCAAAAGTAATGGTTTTGGACGTACAGTTTTCCACCCGCAATGGTACTCCTTGTCAGACGTGTTTGCTTTTAACTTGATCATTTATTTCCCTTGGTTTTCACTTTTCTCTAAGTTGTCTCTTGAGTATACCTGAATCCCATTAGGATGCCAATTGGTGCTTTACTACTCTGTGAACTACCAGATAAGATTTAATGATGATGTTTACTTCTCTCTGGACTTCCTCCAGACAAACTTTCTCTTTCACTCACCCCTCTACAGAGATTAAATTGAGCACTCAGGATATGTCCCTCCCTAGTCACATATCCACTAATGATTATGTTTATCCCACAAAGCATTAGCACCTGCTAACTTCCCCAATCAGTGAATGCCCATTCAATCATCATAAATCGACCAACGAGCCTCCTCAGATGTAATCAAGGGAGTGTCAATCAGCGCTGAAGCTGTAATGAGCTGATAATGTCAGTGAGATGCAGATGAATGAGCGGTCGGGTGCAACAAGTTGGATGACTAGCAATTGCAATCCAATTGAATAATACTTCTAGGGGCCCTATATATCACCAGCCAATCAGAGGCATGTAAATGGGTCATTAGAGCAAGAACATTTGAATTGAGGATCAGAAAGGTTTTGTCTTTTATTTTTTTGAGAGCTGAGTTATTCAAGACTCTTTTCTATAACACTTAGGATGACAGGACATTTTTAATTCAAGGAGCTGTTATGATGTTATGTTCTTTTATTCTTGTAATATTCTTCCAACAACAAGTTTAAAATCCAAAGCTAACTGGTAATAAGTTGGAAAAGGTGATGTTAACCAGCTGTGCCAGATACCCATCTGTCACGGCAGAATAGTTAAGTTGTTTATAATTCTCCATCCACATACAGTAGATTAAATGTTTCACATTCTGTATTTCATCTCTCACATGAAACTCTGTTGATTCTCAACGGAAGAGAATGATACAGCTATAAGAATTGGACCTTGTCAGCATAACATTCTTACCAAACCTGGCTTAGATGGAGTGTAATTAGTTCTTGCATCACCATCTATTGTCTGTCTATCTATTATATCCAATTAGAAAAGTGATCTCCACCAGGCCTGGTTGCCTACCCAGGGCTGTGTCACAGTTGGGGTACAGCCGTCAGGACATGAGGAAGCTGTGGGACGGGTGGAAATAGAGTTTGTACAACAGACGGTGCTACCGTTTGTGGTGCCTTCTATGGGCAGAAGTTAAAGTTTTGGAGGTACGCTCTATAGAGGCCCCTAAATATCCGATTCCAATTTGTGTATGATTGGATGTTGCATTCATGATATATGGTGTTTTTTTTTGTAAGAGCAACGGTGCACCTGTGGCACCCCGGGGGCCCCGAGGGCCCCTGATGTGGCCCCCTTATCAGAATGGAATATAAAAATGTTGACTGATGCAACTTGATCACATGACACAAGGGATAATGTATACCGATTTGTGTGATTTTTGGACAAAATCAGTTGGAGTAGTAAAAAAGAAAACGCAAAATGGCAGAAAATCAATTCTGGTGAAAATGGGTGTGGCCTATATGGGGAGTTACATCATGATGTAATTTGATTGTAAGAGCTACAGTTCAAGAGTTATTATAGGCCAAAACAAGTGAAGCGGCCTGTTATAGCACCACTTCTTCCTTGGCCTACTGGGAGTGTGTGTGCAAAGTTTCACGCTGATCGGTCCAGCAGTGTCCAAGATTAGCTGCAAACACACAGACAAAGACGGGTGAAAGCATAATCTCCCGCCCCAGCCATTCAAGCCTGGCAGGGATAATTATGTAAATTGATTGTGACCTTGACCGTTGCCCTTTTAATCCCAACTGTTTATCATCAGGCAGCTTACTGATCATTCCCACCAAGTCTCATGAAATTCCCCCGATCTGTTCTTGAGTTAGGCCTTCTGATGGCCTGGTTCCAAACCATAGACCCTGCCCACTCTCTGAGTGGACTGCCTCTCTTGGTCTGGTGTTGTAATGTGAACCTAGGATTTATTCGGTACAAGAAGTACCGTCCAATGTGAGTCGGAGGTGGGTCTAACGACAAGCCAATCAGCAAATATCTGCTAAAACAAGCTGTGCGATGACGTCAGATGTAGGTGGATCCGTGGATATCTTGTGATTGGTTCAGGGAAATTCTAATCCCCTCCCCCTTGTAATCGACTACACAGGAGTCAATGTCAGACTGAAGCTCCACGCAGCTTCAGTCTGATAATCAGGCTAGCCTACTTACTGACTGACTGACTGACTGACTGACTGACTGACTGGATGGGGGAGTTGACTCCCCCTACGTATGCACCCTACAACACGGATGCGTAGTCTGACTCAGTGGTAAACTAGCAGGTCCCAGAGCAATTGCCTCTCGTTCTCTCAAAATCAAGTTAAGAAATTTGAAAAACGTTAGGCCTACAGTATTAATGCGCTTGTCTGCTTTCATCTGCTCTCTTCTGCTGGTGTGCCCTGAGATGGCTGCACTGACGAGAGTTCCGAGTCAATTCAGCAAACTGGTGTGGATTTACTCTGTATTACTTGCTCTTTTTGCACATAAATTTGGTGATATCATATATTCAGTATGATAGACAAACACTTTTGGAGAAACGATCCCCTGGGTCCTTTGTTTATTTGTAAAAAAGAAAAAAAGAAAAAGAGAGGGAAGCACGCAGGGGCTCCGCAAAACCCAACCGAGAAACAACAAACCTCATCTGCCCGGCATTCCGCTAGCAAATGTTCAGTCCCTGGAAAACAATCTACAGTATATGAGCTGCGTGCACGGATTACACAACAACAGGACATTAGGTACTGCTGTGTTCTGGCATTCACTGAGACGTGGCTGGAGCCCAGAATGCCTGTTAAGTCGAGGGGAGCTTTATGGATAACTCTCCGTGGGCCACGGATGTCTGTGTTTTAACAACACACTGTTCGCTCGTTCTGGAGCTGCTGACCATCAAAGGTAGACATTTCTACCTCCCAAGAGAGTTCAGCTCAGTCCTCCTCGCAGCTGTTTACATCCCCCTACAGGCTGATAAATCTCTAGCCCTGGACGAGCTCAATACGATTGTAAATGGACTGGAGTACTACTCACACCCACGAGCATGGTAACACTGTGTTGCACATATAGTACACACATAGTTGTGGTGTACATTAATCATAACACATCAACACAGCCACTGCCATTGGTCCGGGTTCTAGTCTGGTTTAACTAGGCTTGCATAGTCTTTATTTTGTCAACCGAATGCTGTAGCTGTGGTGGCTATGGTAAGAAGTAAGCAGTATAGACAGTTTCTGCACAACTAGACGTCAGAACGCAGCGCTCTTTTTTTAAATGTAGGGCCTTTTTCTGCCTTTATTGATAGTATAAAGTATGCAGACAGGAAATGGGGAGAGAGAGACGGGGGAGTGACACGCAGCAAAGGTCGTCGGGATCGGACTCGAACCCACGACACGCTGTCAGGCTGTAACGGAGCCTAGGTGCCCGGACCGCTAGGTCAGCGGTCCGGGCCAAAACGCAGCACTCTTTACAGCGTATCTAGTTTGAGACAGACTTGTATTTGAGGTCACATGATCACAGACTGCAGCTGTTACTGCATCTCACTGTTTCTCAATCAGTGGTCCACGGATCACTAGTGGGCTATGGCATAATTAGCCTATATAGGTGGTCCAATGTGATGTGTTGTGCCTTTTTAAAATGCATCAAAAATAGGTTTAAATAATATGTTTTAAGTCCACTAGTGGGAACTAGTGGGCGTAGTGTGGGGGGGAAAGCTTGGAATGAAACAATGACTGTGAAGGGGTTGATATTTACTTTATTGTGCTCGGTGATGCACACCGAAAATACCAGATTGGCTATTTTAGGTGCGCGACACCAATGCGCAACTAAGTAGGCCTATATCCAGCATTAAGATCATTAATATTAAATATTAATACAAATAAATGAATAGAATATAAATGACTGTGTTATGCCTTCATGTAATAAATAAATAAATGGAGAGAGAGAGGTGCAGTGGGGCAACCCTAGACTAGATGATTGTTAAAAATGATGCTAGTGGTGCAGAGATAAAAAAAACTCTAATCACGCACAGCTAAGTAGAGTCTAATCAGCTGTGTATGTTTTAATCAAAGCGGTTTTGCCCCCTGAATGTGCACAGTCTGCACACGCCCAGTAATGTTTGTAAACAACAAAACCATTTATTAGTGTTGTTGATTTTAACTTCTTACTAAAAAGTGGAGTCAAAGCACTGCTACTGCACAGTGTTGCTGCTACAGTAGTGCCTCCACTGTAAAATAATGTGATTCTTTAGCAAAGACATTCTACCTGCGACAGATAGTCCATGACTGGTGAAGCCCATGGTTCATTATTCCAAACGATGCACCAAAGGGTCATCTGGTACATGTATCTTATTGGGAAAGCCTATTTGCGAAATGATACACATACTGTACATTCACATTCACGTTCTCTATTCCCCTACCTGTCCTGTCTTTTGCTCATTGTGGTGAGGGCATGCACCATAGTAAAAAGTATACACATTTATTTGATCAGTTTTCCCTCAGTGCACAATAAACATAAGAATGGCATACAGAAAGTACTGTTTAATAAGGTTGCATTTATTTTATGTTTGATTGTACTCACTGTGGTCTCCACGCTGCAGTTCCTGATCTGAAAGCAAGTGAGGAGGGTTATACTTTTATTTTGCACAAGGCTGCATATGGTGTAGCCTGGTGGACCATATGGATAATTAAATATTCTAGAAGAGGCATCATCCGGGGGCTTAAAGGGTAAAAAGATACATCTCTACTACTGAGAGGTAGCACAGGGCAGCGCGGCAAGTGCTGGCCTTTTTCATTAGTTGTTAATGGAGCCAAAGTGTTTTTCATCTATTTTTAAGGAGGGTTGAACAAGGTTTACACTGCATAACAACGGCAAAACATGTTTTTCCTCTCTCCATTCACTCTCATTGCATGGCGAAACAGGTCTCAAAATCACACGCAAGCGCAAACCAGGTGGATTCTGGCAGTATATAATATAAATCACTAGAGAATATAATGTTTTTGAGTTTATCTAATCATCCAGAAAAAGACTCTGAGGTCCTCCATGGTCAACTGGGAGAGCATGACATTAAGAACAATATGGAGATAGATTTTCCGTTTCTTCACCTCGGAAATCAATATATGAGGAAGGCACAGATGGTGCCGGTGGCATTTTCCCACGCATTGGATCTCAACCGTATTTCCAAAACACGCACACAAAAAGTGTTTCCAACGCACAGGCACACACACACACGCACGCACGCACGCACGCACGCACACACACGCCTATCACACCTAGAAAGCACACCTACCACTCATATTGGTGACAAGCAAGCATTGGTGACAGTGTTTTCTTCCTCTGTGTTTCCCTGTCTCAGCAGAATCTCTGTTCAGCGGTCTGGGTCTGGGAGTGGTGGTAGGACTGGGCCTGGGGGCTCTGCTACTGCTCCTGGTACTTGTGGACATCAGCTGCTTCTTCCTGCGTCAGTGTGGTCTCCTGATGTGCATCACGCGCACGCTGTGCAGCAAGAAGACCTCTACCAGTGGCAAGGGTAAAGACATGGAGGAGGGCAAAGCAGCCTACCTGTGAGTCCCTTGATTACTGTTTTCTGTTTCTAGTATCATGTCAGTATCATGTCAGTATCATGGTCAGTATCATGTTAGTATCATGTCAGTATCATGGTCAGTATCATGTTAGTATCATGTCAGTATCATGGTCAGTATCATGTTAGTATCATGTCAGTATCATGGTCAGTATCATGTTAGTATCATGTCAGTATCATGGTCAGTATCATGTTAGTATCATGTCAGTATCATGATAGTATCATGTTAGTATCATGTCAGTATCATGATAGTATCATGTTAGTATCATGTCAGTATCATGATAGTATCATGTTAGTATCATGATAGTATCATGATAGTATCACAACAATATTACTATTATTGTGTTATCAGGATTTGTAATTTTTGTATTGTTGCATCTTATATGAGTACACAAGAGTAAATGAATTCACATCTTGTGCTTTTACATGCATACACAAGAAGAACGTGTGTTATATTATATTATATGCATCGGTGTAAGCATGTGTTAAATCTATCACATGCATCAGTGCAAGCCCATGTGTGCACTGCGCATCAGTGATCTACAAAATGAGATTAACAAATCAAATTTTGTATCATCACATGTGCATCCAACTCAAAATCATGCCAATGCAAACATTAGCAGTATCTCGGCCCACTAAGCTCCACTCCAGTGAAAGGAACAAAAACCCATTGATTCCAGGATTTACTTCCATCCTCATTTCAATGAACATGCGAGGAGTAGTCGCTGATTTAGGTTGTTAACACGCCCAAGGTCTTGTAAGATAGATCCTCATGGAGGCTGATTCATTGGCCCCAGCAGTGACAATTCTGGGTGCAAAACTAACTGTCAGCAGCTCAGCATCCAAGTCCAGTGTCTGCAGAAGAGACGAATGCCGGAAGAGGACAGAGAGAACGAGAAGGAATTTATGCAACTGATTCACAAAGTTTAATGGAGTGGTGTGTGGTTGTGTGACTGCCTGCCCAGACTGCATGCGGAACCAGCAACGGCCGTATGGGACAACCCACGCAGAGGGGGTGTCGGGGGGGGGGGGGGGGGGGGGTTGTCATTGAGAGAATTTTCCTTAATTTCCCTGTTGTTCTTTTCAACAGTGTTTCAACTGTCACAATTGCTTTTTATCACCAAGTGCCACAGATAAAGCACAGAACTTCAGATAACACTTACTGTACCACTAAAGATTATGTGAGAATATCAGCTCAACTGTTTGCAGGATTGATCATTTGACCTCAGGAGTTAAGAAGGTGTATTGAGAATACAGCGTAATTGTAATTCAGCCCACCATTGGTCATGATAGAGGTGAGGATAGTCACACTGGAGACAGGACACAGATCCCTACAAGAACACACTCAATATGCAATGCAAGGCTGCAGGCTCTGACAGTTACTACTATAGAATGTGGTACAGGCAGGGTGAAAAATAACGGTATCCTTAAAAATATCAATAACAGCCCCAGGTTCAAATTCCGCCCCAGGTGAATTAGATGTTTGGGGTGAAGAGGATGAGAAGTGTAAATATATATCACATACAGATAGTCATTATAGCAAGGATACATTTCATAAAGATATTCTTCACTTGACAAGATGGGCGTTTTCTTGCAGTGTGCTGAGCTGTGTGTGTGTTCTCGCATACTGTATCAACACCAGCATCCAAAAGGGAGTGGACTTGAACGTCAGAGGTCCTGGGGTGGACACTGGACAGACAGGGTCAAGGCAATCCATCTTCACCCTGGCATGGTGTATGGTCTCAGTGCGTGTGTGCGTGTGTGTGTGTGTGTGTGTGTGTGTGTGTGTGTGTGTGTGTGCGTGTGCGTGTGCGTGCATGTGTGAGTTGGTTGACAGCTGACATTGAAACTATCCTTGGGATCCTGATAGCAGTGTGGGAGTGGACTGCAGTCCTAGCTTGGAGAGTGTTTTTGTTAGATTTTTCTACCATGCTGTTTTGTTGACATTGATTCTATCAGATCAGATTTAGGTCATTATTTTAATCTCTCCTGCGAAAGTTGTATTTTGATGTATGTTTTATCAATGATGAGGCAGCAGAGCTCTGTCAAACCCTCATGGAGGACGTCAAAGTGTTATAGTTTAGTAGAATTCTGTGAGGTGTTGTTTTGCATGTATAACAATTTTTAGGGTCTAAATAATTATAATAATAATTATAATAATAATGTTCTATTCACTCACCTACTTTTCACCATTCTTCTGATTGCTTAACAACTATTGAGGATGTCTCTGAATGGCCTGGGCAACTTCTACTCTGTATGTGATTGGTGCATGAGTGTGATTCTCAAGTACTATACATCTCTGAACAGATACGTTTATCGCATGAAATCTGTGTATTTTGCTACTTATATATCAAGCTCTCATACTGTTTATTACAATATCAAAATTAATTCAATATATCATTCTTCTATAAACTGGATTGAATTACTGTACATTATTCTTCTGTACATTCTCCCAGTTGTCTCATTTGGGGCATTTTCTAAAGCCACGTCATTATTCCCCTTTGAGGGTGTTGATGCTTGTTTCCTGGAACATTAGGACCAAGCTATCTGGACGACAGAGCAGCATACAACCAGAGATGTCTCTGGTGTGTGCAGCCTGTCCCTAAATCTCATGGGTTCCTCTATTGAGTTTACACTGTAGATCCCATGAGCACATGTGTGGACATCTTCCACCCGATTGGCTAGTTCTTGGTCTATAGCAGTGGTCGGCAACAGGCAGCCCGGGGGCCAGAATTGGCCCCACAGCAATAATATCTCAGATTATTTTGAAAATATTGTTGAAAATATAATACACAATATATTTTTCCAAACCGCCCCTATAAGTGGGGTTGGGACACCTCATTAGTACACCCTTCGCTGTACTGTGATTGGCTCATAATTAGTACACCCCTAGCATTAGTACACCCCTAGCTGTACTGTGATTGGCTGACTCTATTGGCTGACTCTATTCAGCACTGTGATTGGCTAGCGACACATGATGAAATCAATAACCTATAAATAGGACTATGCACTTAAAAAAAACAACTTTATTTAAAAGTGAGCTTCCATCACTGTGATGACCACTGTGATGACCACACCGCCCACTTCACACTGGGTGTGATTTTTTATTATTATTGTTATATTGGACCGACAGTTGCACACATTGGCTATAGACCCCTTAACAGACGACGTCACACTGATAAGAACCAGTATGCGCGCAATGAAACCCATTCTGTCAGGTCTCGCTAGGACGCGCCTCACTAGCCAACACACAAGAGGGGGTTGGGGTGCGCTGAAACCAGTGCATCCCAAAACAACAGGTTGAGAATTGATTGCGTCAAACAATCACCTGTGCGTCCAGTCTCAATGTTGGTAAACAAATAATTGGTCTATATTATAGCTATATAAGAGTATCTATCCCCTACTGAAGAATGCTTTAAATGCTTTTATCCATATTGAGAGTGAATTCAATCAGACTGCTGCCCATGTCTGCTGAATGCCATGAAAAAAGTCCATATAGTGTCTTTCCATTGCGCATATCGGCAGCACTTTCAACTGCAAAAATATTAATGTAGGTACAAAAGTAATAGCTTGAATTTATATAGCGCCTTTCATGAAAAGTAGGTATACAAACCTGCACAAATTAAAGTTCAACAGAATTCACGCCTCCTATGTAAACAAGTGGCCTGTCAATGACGGTTTCAGTGTGTGAGAGCAACTGAATTTCCCCCGCGGTATCAATTAAGGTCTGTCTGGCTGTCTGTCTGTCTAGTTTATTACACCACCTTGTTTTCTGTTTCTAGTATCATGTCAGTATCATGTCAGTATCATGGTCAGTATCATGTTAGTATCATGTCAGTATCATGGTCAGTATCATGTTAGTATCATGTCAGTATCATGGTCAGTATCATGTTAGTATCATGTCAGTATCATGGTCAGTATCATGTTAGTATCATGTCAGTATCATGGTCAGTATCATGTTAGTATCATGTCAGTATCATGATAGTATCATGTTAGTATCATGTCAGTATCATGATAGTATCATGTTAGTATCATGTCAGTATCATGATAGTATCATGTTAGTATCATGATAGTATCATGATAGTATCACAACAATATTACTATTATTGTGTTATCAGGATTTGTAATTTTTGTATTGTTGCATCTTATATGAGTACACAAGAGTAAATGAATTCACATCTTGTGCTTTTACATGCATACACAAGAAGAACGTGTGTTATATTATATTATATGCATCGGTGTAAGCATGTGTTAAATCTATCACATGCATCAGTGCAAGCCCATGTGTGCACTGCGCATCAGTGATCTACAAAATGAGATTAACAAATCAAATTTTGTATCATCACATGTGCATCCAACTCAAAATCATGCCAATGCAAACATTAGCAGTATCTCGGCCCACTAAGCTCCACTCCAGTGAAAGGAACAAAAACCCATTGATTCCAGGATTTACTTCCATCCTCATTTCAATGAACATGCGAGGAGTAGTCGCTGATTTAGGTTGTTAACACGCCCAAGGTCTTGTAAGATAGATCCTCATGGAGGCTGATTCATTGGCCCCAGCAGTGACAATTCTGGGTGCAAAACTAACTGTCAGCAGCTCAGCATCCAAGTCCAGTGTCTGCAGAAGAGACGAATGCCGGAAGAGGACAGAGAGAACGAGAAGGAATTTATGCAACTGATTCACAAA
Source organism: Gymnoscopelus braueri (assembly GCF_963280865.1). NCBI lineage: Eukaryota > Metazoa > Chordata > Actinopteri > Myctophiformes > Myctophidae > Gymnoscopelus > Gymnoscopelus braueri. Next base: position 25,774,877 of record NC_137626.1, on the reverse strand, counting down.
GTTTAATGGAGTGGTGTGTGGTTGTGTGACTGCCTGCCCAGACTGCATGCGGAACCAGCAACGGCCGTATGGGACAACCCACGCAGAGGGGGTGTCGGGGGGGGGGGGGGGGGGGTTGTCATTGAGAGAATTTTCCTTAATTTCCCTGTTGTTCTTTTCAACAGTGTTTCAACTGTCACAATTGCTTTTTATCACCAAGTGCCACAGATAAAGCACAGAACTTCAGATAACACTTACTGTACCACTAAAGATTATGTGAGAATATCAGCTCACAAATTAAAAAATTAAAGTTCAACAGATTTCACGCCTCCTATGTAAACAAGTGGCCTGTCAATGACGGTTTCAGTGTGTGAGAGCAACTGAATTTCCCCCGCGGTATCAATTAAGGTCTGTCTGGCTGTCTGTCTGTCTAGTTTATTACACCACCTATACAACTCGTTTGATCCATTTTGTGCATCTCCAACCATGTTTATATAATGTGGTCTGTGGCAGAACTGCAGTAAAAAATAATTAAAATGAGCCTTGATAGTATGTTCTGACTTGCGATAACAAAAAACAAAAAAGGAAAAAAAACATGGCAGTCATTTTCTTCATTTTCAGTCATCTTCTTAACAAACACCTGTTTCCCGAAATCTCTTCCATAACTGTCCATCTGTTCCTTTGCCCAAACCATCTTTTTGTTTCTACATTCATTCCTGATGGAGACCGACTGGGCGTAAAAATTCCTATTCTTAGCGATGTTCTTTGTGGTCATGTCTGCCCTGGTGCAGTTCAGTTGGTAGTAGAGTTCTGTTCTATTTTTTAGAACTTTAATTTCATACTGGATGTCAATAGGGGTCAGATTGGGCTGAAACCTTGCCCAAATATGGATGGAGTCATATGTACGTCATAGACTTTGCCACTCAGCCTGGTGGAGATCACTCCTTTCAGTTATACTTCGGTAAAAGCCATGACCGGAGTCATTATCTCTGTTCATATCAGTAGTCATGGCTTCCAGTTCCCACCTGATGTCGTGTGGGAGTCCCAACTGCTCCAGACCGTAATGAATAACTGCTAGCTTGCATAACGTCTTCAGACTAGGACTTAAGTCTAAGATGTACAAATCTGGTGTGTATCTGTATCCTCCAAAGAGGATGACACGATCTCCCACCATGCAACAGCACATACTAGTCATCCCATGTCGTTTCCCCTTGGCCTCAACCTTCTTCCAGGAGAAGGTCGCTGGATTAAACTTCCACAGATCATCTAAGAACCAGTCCAATCTTGCAAAGTTATCGCCACCAAATATGTACAGTTCTCCATTGTAGGCAAAGGCTGAATGATCCTCTCGTCCTTCTGGGAAAAGATGTGCAGAAGGCGTGTTCAGCCAGCAGTTGGACTCGGTGTCAAACACAGATACACTGTTGTAGTTGGTGAAGTCCCGCCGACCCCCAAATACAAACATCTTTGTCCCGATGATGGTGGCGGAGTGACAGTCTGAAACAGGTGCCGTAGTGCCTCCGGTGTTGATTAAAGTCCAGACCATTGAGGTGGTGTCCAACTTGTAGATGTCATTAGTGCGTTGAGTCAGCTGGTTGTATCCTCCATAGATATACATGACCTTCCCCAAGACACAGGCTGAGTGCTTGTACCTCGCCTCTGGAACAGTCCCAGAAACCTCGGGCTTGAACCATCTATGGGCGTCGACATCAAATGCATAAAGCTTATTTGAGTACACTCTTCTGTAAGTAACTCCCCCCCAGATGTAGGCGATGTCTTCTATAAGCACAGCTGTGTGGCCGTAGTGCATGGAGGGAACCTCAAGGTTACGTTGTCCTCTTCCAGTTGTCACTGGGTGCAACGTCATCCAGCACAAAGACACTGTGTTGAAGACGTGCACATCAATCTGATCCATGACCATGATGGTCTTCACGTTACATTTCCCTCCAAAGGAATACACCTTGTGTCCCACTGCCACAGCAGCATGATAGTATCTATTGAGAACCCCTTTCAGATGCACTGTCCAGTGCAACATTTCACACATACAATGTGCATACAACTGGTTTCACAAAGTGCCGCTCTGTAAAAGAATGGTCTGCTGTTGTGTGTGCTACTACTTATATAGATAACAGTGGCCACGCCCAAATATGGAGATGACTGACGTTACGACATCGCTGAAAGGAGTCAGCCGCCCTAAATATGAAGTTCCACACGGTTCCACAAGGAAAATAAATCATGTTTCTGCTTAAAACAACTATTGTTGCATTGGTGGTGCCCTCTATTGGTCCAAGTGAAATTGCGTTTGGCACTGTGTCATGTAGAGGCCCTTCAATATTTGATTATATAATTCAAATACGCGGCCGATCGTGCAAAATCCTGCACACTTTGGAAGACAATTGTAACCTATCATTATGGCATATCAAAACTCTATGATGCATGTTTATCACAACTCAAGGTGTTGTCGTTGTGGATTGTGTGAGGTTTGGACAAAATCTGCAGGAGGAGCAGCAAAAATCATGGACTATAGAGCATCGCAGTTCCCGCCCCTTCCGGGTTCCACCGCAAAATACTCAATGCATTTTTCCCATTGACATTTCCAAAAATATTTATATCAATTAATTTAAGCCTAGAATCAAGCCATCCAGGGTCCTGGTGAATCATGACCATAAAACGTTTGATTCTGTGATTTTTGTCTCCGCCAGGCCGAAAGGCATGGCGAGAGAGTATGTTTTCGCCCCTGTCCGTCCGTCCGTCCGTGTGTCCGTGTGTCCGTCCGTCCGTCCTGTCTGTGTGTTACCACCAAATCTCCGGCACCGTTGGCCCGGTCGTTGCGAAACTGTGCACACACACTCCCTGGATGCCAATTCAGAACCTCTGCCTCAAATTTTTCACATGGGCCTGTTATAGCGCCACCAGGAGGCTGATTTGTGCAAAACCCATTTTTTCCCATTACTCCTACAGTTTTTAACCAAACCTCATGCAAATCGGTACACAGTATCTCTATAGTCATGTGATCAACCCTGATCAGTCCGCTTTCCCATATTCCATCCTCATTGGCTAAGGTTACCATCCAAAGTTTGCAGGATTGGTCCGTTTTCAACAAACTGCCTCAAATCATGAACGCAGCTTGCCATTTCCATAAGATTGCACACGCACATTCCCACTAGGCCGAGGAAGAAATGGCACTTAAAACTTTTCACATCAGCCTCATGGTGGCGCTATAACAGGCCGATTTGCATTTTTAACTATAACTGCACCGATCTGCGTGAAACTTTGCACGCCTACTCTCTAGAGGCCAAGGAAAAACATCTGCACTGCATTTTTCACATCTGCTTTTTACAGCGCCACCAGGAGGCCGACTTATGTCAAATACATTTTTGGATATTAATCCTTCAGATTTTATCCAAACATCACGCAAATCGGTACACAGTATCTCTATAGTCATGTGATCAAGACGCATCTGTCCGATATTTCATATTCCATCCTGATTGGCTAAGGTTGAATTCCAAAGTTTGCAGGATTGGTCCGTTTTGAACAAAATGTCTGAAATCATGAACGTGGCGTGCGATTTCCGTGAAAATTTGCACGCACATTCCCACTAGGCCGAGGAAGAAATGCCACCCTTTTCACATTGGCCTATTATAGCGCCACCAGGAGGCCACAATAACTAACCTGACCTGGCGGAGACCTGTGCTCCGAGGAGCACTTTTTCTAGTTTTTTTTTAAAACGGCAAAACAAAGGGTATTTATTAAATATAGTATATCATATAATTAAATATAAAAAAACTAAAATCACAGAAAAAAACGTTTTATGGTCATGATTCACCAGGACCCTGGATGGCTTGATTCTAGGCTTAAATGAATTGATATAAATATTTTTGGAAATGTCAATGGGAAAAATGCATTGAGTTTTTCCTTCCGGCACCAGGAAAAACCAGGAAGTGGGCGGGAACTGCGATGCTCTATATAGGGAGTTGCTTCATGATCCAAGGAATTATTGTACAACCTACACTACGGTACGGTTTAAGAGTCATAGGCCAAAATGTAGGCTGCTATTGCGCCACCATGAAGGCAAGAACTTGAAAAATAGCTGATCTACAAGCTCACAACATGTCCCATAAGTGACGCATTTAGAGCTTGTAGATCTGCTATTTTCCAGAGTGTCCAGAGTTGACACTTTCCAGTATCATGAACCAGGCTCTTCCCAGCAAACCAGTACCATCTTCATGATACTAGGACACAAGCCTAGGCAGGTCTACACAGTAAAATCCTCTGTGGTAATTCCAGGTCCATTTGGTTACATTTGTATGCCCTCAGAGTTATAAATTGATACATCTGCACTGAGGATGTTACTGTGTACTGTTTGGGAAACAAGACTAGTCCAGTCAGACTGCAGACAGGCTATGGGGAACAGTGGCTGTCAGAAAGAGAAACTCTGTGACCCATCACTTTCTGCCCATAATAATAATAATATATGGTGCTGGACTCTTTTTCACATTGGCTCCAGAGAACTTACTCCCTATTGGAAAGCAACGACGTACATTACAATGTACATTAGGGCAACATTTTGCCCTGTGACCTGTAATACAGGTGGCGTGGCATTAAATGTGCCCATCTTCAGGCAGTATCAGAAAATACAATATCACAAACTTTACACCCACCCAGAAATGTAATTATTATTCTTATCTTTCAAAACATGTACTGTAACATGAATTTGGTGTTCACTCCAAAAGTGTCTAACTGTACTTGAGCATTCCTCCCCACAGTCACAGTTAAGCTGGTAACTTAACCACTTAAGCACTCTTTTATACTTCATGAAAGTTATAACATTTGATTGCCAGGGGCTGAATTCTGTTTCTGTCCCTCTGCATTTCCCAAGAAGCGGCATCTGTAGTGATGATTCTCCGTGCGAATGCTATGCCTGCCTATCCCCATACTATTATAGAGATTTCAGCATTAGGCTTCTTTAAATGATGCCCTGCTACACTCCTCCACCACCTCTGCTAATAGGCAACCAGTAAACGCTTAGGTTCTGACAGATCTGCTCTGACTTCCACTCCCACACCCCGTACTCGCCTATACCTGCCCGAGGGGCTCCATATCCGCGCTGTACTCCTCCACCCCCAGCTCGTGAGCCCCCCTCCAGGGAGAGAGCCACACCATTTTCCACATCCGCATACCACCTCAGATCAGAAGAGATAACCCGTTGAATTTAAGCATAATACTAAGCAGAGGAAAATAATATAACAAGAATTCCCTCATTAAATGTAATTTCATACATGCACAACCGTGTGTAGCCTCCTTCACCTCTGCTGACTTGTCACATTTCCATTTCTGTCAAAGTCTCTAACTAGTGAACTCTCCTGTAATTAGTAGGTGCGCAGCACTCCATGTAACTCACCTCTGTGTGTTCCTGCATTGTGCTTTTATCTGCCACAGGAAGCTACCGCTGAAGGAGGAGAATGGGAAAGACACTCTGAAGCCAGACACAATGGAAATCAAAGAGCACAGTGACAACAGCATTCACACAACGACACACCACAGCAAAGCATGAGAGGAGGATGCCCCCGTTGTCGCCCTCCTCACCCACCCCCCCCCCCCCCCAACCCTCACACCAACCCCTCCCACCACAACCCACCCTTCCACCCCAACCCCCAACCCACCCCTCCACGAGACCAAAACCCAGAGAAATCTCTGCACTGGAACATACTGGAGAAAAACAAAAAAGAACAATGCCCCAGGGAAAGGCATTTGTAAATACAACATATTACAGAGGAAATGGGAAGGAAGGAAGTCTTGTGAGGCACCCAGATGATTCAGTGGTAGCCATCAAAAAAATATCCAGTTCGTGCACTTTCTATAACTTACTGCTAGCCTGTGTTGCAGGCGGAGCTGAATATTAACACATAACTCTTCTCCTTCAAAGTGTTACATGTCATTGCAGGTTTGCCGTGATATGGACTGCAGTAGCCTACACATGGGAACCGGCAATGACTACATTAGGAGAAAAGAGAAAGACCTGTAATAAACAAACAGTACTTTACACTATGGAGAATATACAAAACAAAACAAACAAGAAAAGCTTTGCCCAGGACCTATAAATATCGACCAAACCTTCAACCTCAGCTTCCTGTTGCGTAACAGCAATGGTAAACCAGACCAATACGAATACAAGGAAGCTTCGACCTGAAGAGGAAGCAACGTGTCGACCCGCTGCGGACGGACGAGCTGAGGGCCCCACAGAAAGCCTCACCCCTCCACCCCAACAGGTCAGATGTCAGACTGACCCTCACCAATTGTGCCAATGCTTAATTAGTAAATTATGACATCCGAGAACATCCAGGTTTATGGTTATGAGTCCCAGAACTTAGAGTCCATGGTGGTGATGTCGCAGAACATCCAGGCTATAATGATGAGGTCCCACAACATCTAGGCTATAATGATGAGGTCCCAGAACATCTCTAGGCTCTAATGATGAGGTCCCAGAACATCTCTAGGCTATAATGAGGAGGTCCCAGAACATCTCTAGGCTATAATGATGAGGTCCCAGAACATCTCTAGGCTCTAATGATGAGGTCCCAGAACATCTCTAGGCTATAATGATGAGGTCCCAGAACATCTCGGCCATGGTGATAAGTCCCAGAACATCCAGGCTAATGATGAGGGTCCCAGAACATCTAGGCCATGTTGATGAGTCCCAGAACATCCAGGCTATAATGATGAGGTCCCAGAACATCTCTAGGCTATAATGATGAGGTCCCAGAACATCTCTAGGCTATAATGATGAGGTCCCAGAACATCTATACCATGGTGATGAGTCCCAGAACATCCAGGCTATAATGATGAGGTCCCAGAACATCTAGGCCATGGTGATGGCCACCAGCAACCTAGATGCTACAAATGCTATATCTGCATCTAGGTTGCAATACCCTCCCTTGACAGCCCATTCATGAAACATAAAAGTCCTATCTGATTGTATTAAACAACGATAAACTCACCAATATTGCACCCATATGGACAGTTTGGATTATCCTCTTTGTCTTTGTTTGAGAAAGATCCACCGCTGACAACTTTCTGTCAATAAACTCTGTGCAGTCTTGATTTTTGCCAGACCCAGGGGGTCGGCCTACATGAGGCTTTGTCGGTCTGCCCCTCTTTTCCTCCCGGTCAACGTTTTTCCTCCCGGTCAACGTTTTTCCTCCTGGTTCAACGTTTTTCCTCCCGGTCTGACCCTCTTTTCCTCCCTGTCCCTCTTTTTGATTGGCCAAGCTTAGCGTGACGTAGTGCTCTGATCTTCAGATTTCAACCACTAGGGGTCTGGCAGTGCTCCGAGGAGCACTTTTTCTAGTTTCTGTGTTTGAATTTGGAAACGCTCATTGTAAAACACTTTAAAACGAGTGCTTTCCCAATTTGAACACAGAAGAATCATGACTGCACGCTGAGTTTATTGACAGAAAGTTGCTCATAACATGTCAACGGTGGATTTTTTTCCAAGCTGTCCGTACAGGTGCAATATTGATGAGTTTATTGTCGTTTAATACAATCAGATAGGACTTTTCTGTTTCATGAATGGGCTGTCAAGGCGGGGGTTGCCATGTCGTTATTCCGACAGTCCATCTTTCTGGTCCTACTGGCCCCATTATAACTAACCCTATCACTAATCCTAATCCTAACCTCACACTAACCAAAGTGAATCTCTGAATAATGGGATCGGAATTACGAGCGGGTATTGCAACCTAGATGCAGATACCATTTATAGCATCTAGGTTGCCTGCGGCTAGGCTATGGTTATGAGTCCCACAACATCCAGGTTTATGGTGATGAGGTCCCAGAACGTCAAGGCTATACTTATGTGGTGAGTAGGCAGAGGTAAGAGGTTCTGGGAGGTACTGTCACAACAGTGCTTCATGCATTACAGTGTTGTTCAATGCTATAGATTTTATATGATGGCCGTGGTACTGTAGCTTAGACTGAGGGATTACAGTCCGGTTTTTCACAACACAATCATGCACTCACATGCACTGTCACAGGAACAGGTCTCCACCTTTTTAGTTCATGACTGATCATGAACTAATAAAGTCAATGACTTGGTTTCTTGGAGGCAGTGGCTCAGGAAGTAGAGTGTCTGCTTGAGAAATGGAAGGTTTCCAGTTTGATCCCCGGCTCACCATGAGTTAGTGTTGAAGTGACCCTGAGCAAGACACTGAAGCCCTAATTGCCCCCGATAAGTAGGTTGGTGCCTTGCATGGTTTCCTCCACCATCGGTGTGAGAATGTGATGCACATTGTAAAGCGCTTTCGATAAAGGTGCTATATAGATGCGCCATTAGATTATGAGGCCATTGGACTTTTGCTACAGTCTTACAATTTGAGCAGGTTTGAAGTTGCAGAGACTTTGTTAAAACAATATATCTTAATACCGTTTTTAAATACAGTTGAATATGGGTGTGGATAATTTAATGTAACATTTAACTTTGTATTTCATTCTGTTTCCCTCCTGCCTTCTGCAGAGTTTTACAGGAAGCTCATCCCACCCGTCTCAATTAGGCCTACAGCCTAACGGCAACAGTGATGATGTCATATCCTAACTCTGGCTTCTCCCTTATATGGTTTACTTTGACCGCCACCGCCGCCAACCCACCCCCTGCTCCTCCTCCAATCACGGGGCTCTGCTTTCTGTTGTGTGATGTTTGATTGTCAGATAGACAATCAAACCCCACGTGAAACTGGCAGAGCAGCAGATCGAAGCCAATGCTGAGCAGCCAATGCTGAGCTCGAAGTCCAGGGACTTATTCACAGAGAGAGGGCCATTGTGGGAAAAGGAGTCTTGCTCTGAATCTGCCATATAGTTCCACAGATTAGCAGATTGGGCGCGAAACACAGACCTTCCCTGAGAAGGATCAATTTTTTTCTTCTCGCAAGAACGACCATGAACTCCACTTGACAAATGCACCCTTGATGCTGAAATTGTTCCACTGTTACAGTCTGACATGTTAATTTGTAGTGTTGTTGATATCAATATTATACGTTTGGACTTTGTTTGGGTTCACAGAACAGATTTTTGAAGACAAGGAATATACATACATTGATCATTGCCAGCCACTTTTGTCTGACCGACAAAACAGTCGAACTCTGCAGGTGGTCGTATGCTGCTGGATTTAGAAACTGTCTAAACCTCAGATACGATGAGATAACAAAATAATTACGGTACAATGGAATTATATTTTTATTTTACACCTGTGTCGTCTATACACATCAAACTGCTGAAATACTTCCCACTTCACCTGCTACTTAAATTTTTTTCCCAGGCAAAGCCAGTGGGTGTTTCCATGTTTCCATGTTCAATGGTGAGTTTCCTGCAAAAAGTCTGGTAAAGTAGATGAACTTGGCAACTATGAATCTAAATTTACCAGCATAGGCCTTTCACATGTTTTTTTAATTTTGTTTTTTTTATATATATACAGTACATGTATATGGCTGAATTGGTTTAATGTACATACTGTCATGAGAAACTTGGCAAACTGATAGTGGTATGCTGGTATTAGTGGTAGCCTATATATATTAAGTTTATCCTTTAAAAAAGATAATGACAGGGTTTTTTGGATAGATCTGTAATCTGTAAAGATTATTGGGTAATTTGAAAAATGTTTTTAAGGTCAATCAGGTCAATCCTAAAATCACTTAAGATCACTATGATTTAGCATATTTATGTTATTTATATTGTTTTATTTTATTTAATGGAGGCTATGGTTACGGTCCTATTGCCCACTTTCCGTATACATCTTAATAAAAACAAGTCCAGACAAGAATGTAAACTACAGTATGGGCAAAGTAAAGGAATTTAAAAGGGAGAATATGTGAGAGTGAACCGTCAAACCATATTTCTCTTAAATGCCTGGCGTTTTGCCTGCACTTTGTGAGATCGACCCTTCAAGAGCAGAGGATGCGAGTCAACAACCACGTCCACTCTACAGGCACATCTTGGCCAGGATGCATTGCAAATTAAACCCCCAACATAGCTGTGTTACACTGAAATTAGTCACCCATCAAATACTGTTATTCCACAGGATGCCCTCGTTATGCCTTTCTCTCTTCTATAAAATGAGAAATAGATTTTCTGTGGGAAAATGACGTCTAGAGATGTCAGCAGCAACACACCTCTTCCTTCCCCCTGAAAAAAGTGACCTCACTGCAGAAGGAACTCAGCATATCAAACATGGCAGCAATGGTTGCTGCTTTGATTAAATGCTATTTTTATTATCTGTATGACTAAATAAGTCTATGGGTATGTGACAAAAGAATGATCATCCAGGTATTTGTCATAGCTGTAGGTTTGATAACCTCAGCAGCGATTGCCCCTGTGATTATATGTATATATGCACTGTGTGTGTGCGTGTGTGCGCGTGTGTGCGTGCTAATTTACAGGTCTGCAAAATTGCAAGCCATATTAACTTCTAAAGGAACATTTGACTGTAATGCCACAGTTTAATACAATTATCTTGTAAATCTTGTAAGGAATTAATTGAAACTGCGAGTAGAACATCCAATGTGTGTGCTCACCATTATAATCTGGCCATGAGAACAGATACAATTATCTATTGAAAAAACATACAGTTCCATAACCCATGCCGTAAATGTGACGTCCAGAATGGCGAATCATCTTAAACATACATTAATGGATTCATTTTTAAATTCAAAAGTGAAATATCATTTTACATTCAATTCAAACTATACAATGTACATAAGTATGTCCCCTTGGTGATGAGCTAGATGTTTTAAAGAAGAAAAAAAATGTTTCTGTACCCTGTTTGAAATTTTCAGCACAATAAAGATGTTTTAAAAATATGGTTACATAATTAGGTTCAAGCTGTGTCTTTCTGATTGTAGACCTGATCAGAGCTGCATGGTTTGAAGTGAATCTTTGTTAGAAAACAAATAAAACACAACATTGACAACAAAGTTCAAGTACTTAAAAGTGAACAAATGTAACTTTACAAATAAATGTGGTTTTGTGTCCAATGTCCATTCATAAT